>NC_090930.1:625492967-625797797 GCF_040938575.1 Ambystoma mexicanum
ATATATATATATATATATATATATATATATATACATATACATTTAGTGAAAAAACTTTGTTGAAGGGACGTTATGGTTCCAAGTAAAATCGAAAAACTCCTGAAATTCCCAAGTTATGGTCAGCGAAGCAACCATAACTCGTGCCACCACCGTGCACTGCTAAGACTAACACCCAGGACATCAAATATGACATCACATGTGTATTTATTTTTCATGAAAAGTCTGTACAAGGGATTTTTTTTTGTAATGTTGATAAGAAAGTGTCAAGGATCATTGGAATAAATATCATGAGGTACGTAGTGCATTAAGCAATGCATTGATACAAACAGCATTCTATGATTAAGTTTTTTTCCAGTATACTAAGGTACACATGCAGAAACATAGGCATTCTGTGCAGCAGACAGGATGGAGGTGCAATATTAATAATCTTGCCATGTTAAATACTAACATTATAAATGCTTTCATATTATAGTTTTTTATACTGTAAAAATGTAATAAGTACCTAATACAACCCACTTAAAACATAATTGCATTATTGCAAACACATCACAAACAGACAACACCATACACAAATAAGAGCATATAATATAATATATAAATAATACAATATTACCAGACAATCTTCATAACCTAACTGATTATCCTCATGCACAGACATGACTGCTCTGTTTCAAAGCTACTACTTTCCTATGTATAACTATCAAATGAGGTGACTGGACCCTAAGGAAAGTAGTGTGAGTACAAATATGAGCATATCCAGAGAAAGTACAGAAATAAAAAAAAAACAGCAGAACAATAAGAAAGTGTTGATAACCTTACTGATTAACTTCATACACAGAAATCATTGCTACCTTTCAAGTCTGTGTTTCCCCTATGTATATGTTTCATATGCTTTGAGTGAACTACAAGTGAATTAGTGTAAGAACATATTTGAACTATAATTCTATAAATATAGTACTTATTGAATTTTTAGATCCTGACTGTTACTGGCCTAGATATGTCAGTAAAGGAAAAAAGAGGGAGCCAGACATTTGATGTCATCAGTGATGTCATCAATGACATTTGTGATGTTATCTTTGATGTCCTGGGTGTTAGTCTGCACGGTGGTGGCGAGAGTTATGGTTGCTTAGCTTACCATAACCTGTGAATTTCAGGGCTTTTTCGGTTTTATTTGGCACCATAACGTCACTGAATTTCATAGGTTTTTAGTAGCGCAACTTAACCATAATGTCCCTGTAACAAAGTTTTTTTACTGAATTTCATAGGTTTTTAGTAGCACAACCTAACCATAATGTCCCTTTAACAAAGTTTTTAAGCATGTCTGCAGACAGACGCCGTTAACATCAACACTATCCAAAAACTCAGGGGGTATCTTACATTGTTGTATTAATCAATAAAAACACTGAACAAGTTAAAAAAGCAGCACATAATCACATTATGTTTAATAATAAATAAGAAGAGGAAACTGTATATGTAAAACATTAACCGTACATTTAAATAGCATATACACCAGAAAGGAATATACCAAAACAAAATAAATATGCCTCCAAAATTACCTCACAGAAACTGCACAGCAAAAAGCAACATCAGACCTACACAGCAGTAGCAGCAAAACTTACCAAGAAACTAGTAAGTACACTAAATTTATTTCAAATATTTATAAATGTTCTATATTAGGTACACTAAAACTAATATTTTCTTTTTACACAGAAATGTCCATTACTTTGGAATGGCTGGAAGAAAATGTCCCACGGGATGAAATGAGTGAAGACAGTGATACTAATGGTCAACACAACATTTCTCTAAATAAGAAAATTAATAAAAATTACTTTATGTGTACTTAACACATTTCTTTTTTTTAACAGACCATGAAGACACTAAGAATAATATACCAAGAGAGACATTAGAAAATCCTCTGCAGCGAATGGAACTAGAAATGGATATGTTAATGAAAAATGTCATTACTTTAAAACACCTTGTGGAGGACCACATAAAAGAAAACATTGAATATCACTGTCCTACATGTACCTGTTCCCCCTCTCCATGTCCCAGTCAACTATCCCCAAACCCTCCCCAGCAAAAAAGATGAGACTTCCATCCCTTCCTCCCGTCCCATCCATCATCTCCAAACCCCTAAATCTCCTGTATTTGTTTTAGTTTCTGCTTCCCCCTCTCTCTCGTAATTTTTATACTGTTATACAATAATAACATGTTAAGTGTGTTGTTAGTATATCCCCTGTGTCTTATTTTTTTAACATGTTAAGTGTGTTGTTAGTATATCCCCTGTGTCTTATTTTTTTTAAAAAAGGCAGTTAGGGTGTCCTCGGACAGCGCAGGTGTCCGGGATGTCTGCAAATGAGCCAAAATTGGGGTGTTCTAAGGACACTATACCTGTTTGTACTGTTCGCAATCAAAATGGAGGTGTCTTTAGGACACAAAAGATGTCCGCCTGTCAGCAACAAACTGAAACGGGTGTCCTAAGGACACTATACATGTTTGTGCTGTTTGTAGTTAAAAATGGGTGTGTCTGCAGGACAATAACTCGGTCCGCATGTCCGTAACTATTCAAATTAAGGTGTCCTAAGAACATCTCCCCTGTTCGCAATGTCCACAACCAGAAAGAATATTTCCGTAGAACAGATATCGCGTCCAATTGTCTGAAAAGTTCTGATGCACATTAATTTTATTCAGGGACTTGAACACTGTCCGTAGAATACCCGCGCACATGCGCACACACCCTTGGGTCATACGAACATCGCGCTAGTCTGTAACTGTCTGCCACACGTGTGTCGCATTTTTAATTCGTTCAGGGACAGAAACATTGTCCGTAGAACACTGGCACACATGCGCACAACCAACCCTTTGCATTTGCTGTCCTATAGACAGCCGTCCCATTCATGAACGTGTCTGTGACATCATCATGTGGCCGCAACCATGCTGAGCGTGTTTCCTTGTTCATGGACAGTGTCTGGGTCCCCGAACATATAAAAAGTGTTTTTTTTAGCAATCCAAGGTATTGTCCAGTAAAAGTTCACCATTGCAAATGTCCCAGACAATGTCCCTGGCGATCTCCATACTTTTTGGAACTTTGTGAGCCCTTTCTTGCTGTTCAATGTGTCCGCGGACAGAGCAGGTGTCCATGGAGCGCTCACCTGCACCCCTATAAAAGGCCACACCCCAGATATGATCCTCATTGTGCTTCTGGCTACCTGACAGAGCATTGCTCCTGACCTGCATTACCTGCATTCCTGGTGACTTCTGCCTGCTGTTCTCCAGTTGGCAACCATGGATACTTCAGCTTCATCAGCACCCCCAATCCCTCCACCAGCACCACACCCCCAAGGGCCTGCAAAGGGGAATAGGCGTGAGGATGCAGAGCAGGGTGATGAAGAGGATGAAGAGGATGAGGTAGTGGAAGTCCCTACTACTAGCACTCATCGTGAGTCTTGGGTGTGGCAGTTATTTACCACTCTTAATGGAGTGCCAAAAGCTTGTGCGAACAAGGTGATCTGCACTCAGTGCAAGATGGTGCTGAGTCGTGGCAAGCCTGGTTCGTATAGCTATGGTACTATATCAATAGAGTAACGCATAAGGTTGTTCCACGGCGGTGCTATTCATAAGGTTGTACCTTGCGATAAACATAGTAGGTTGCGTTCCCCTGCAGCATCATCTGTTTCTGCTCCTGCCACCACAAGAGACATTCCTGTGGGACAGCGCATCCCTCCAGCTGCCTCGCAGGCCATTCATGATGCTTTTGACCCTTACCTTTCGAGGGTCACAATATTGTGCATGTAGTGTGACGCAGTATCTGCAGGGGGGAGAACCTTTGGAGTGCTTTCGAGACTGCGGTCAAGAAGCACGAGAAAAACTGCCCACTACCTGGATAAGGCCCAATCAACATCTTCCTCTCTCCACCTGCCCTTTCTTATCCCCATGGTTGGTGTCCCTTCCTTACCCTCCTTTCCCCTCCTTTCCTTGTGTGTCATGTTTAAAAAACAAAAAAATATATGAAACAACAAAAAACAAAAAAAGGCTCTTTTCAGAGCAGCCTTTCACAGTCTAAAAATAGAAGTGCCAAATAAATGGTGCAGGGTCCTGTGCATTCTTTTAAAGTCTGTGGACAGTCCGAGGACATTTCAATTTGTGGGGTGCTGCCCTATCAGAACCATTGCTTTTTTCTCTGGGAGGAAGTGGTGGCTCTGAAAAGAGCCTTTTTGTGTTTTTTTGTGTTTCCAAAACTAAAAATGGTCAACACATACTGCAAAATGGAGTGCTATAATTCCAAAAAGGGCCACAATGCATTTTGTATATTTTGCAGAAAAATCTGATTGCCAGCATAAGTAAGATGTACTCCATCTCTGCGAAAAATGTGTGTGCTATGAAACATAATATTTTTATTGTGAAAAGAGGACATGCCAACATCTCTCAAAAAAGCACAAACAGCTTTATTGACATTGTGCCCCACTTTTTTCCATTTGTGGACCAAATGAAGAAGAACGCAGCCACATTAGTCTCTGCGCAATACGAGAACAAATGACTTGGGAATTTGGAAACATGCCATGACCTTCCCAAGTCCTTCTTTCATTGCAAATTGCAAAGAGATTCCAGAAACATGTCCTAAACTGTTCCCTGCACAATGAATATTAATAATGTCTGGATGACACTGTGTAACCAAAGTAGCACAAAGCGGTACTAAATCTAGCCACTTCATTCCACGTACTCCATGCCAGTGCACTTCCGCATGATGAAATCCAAGATGTGCAGCCACTCCACAGCGATCTGCATGCACCTCCAACCAATTTATCCATGAGTCTCCCAAAATCCAGAAAACATGCTTTCTGAAACTCACAGCCATAGCTATCTGCTCTCCTCCTAGGAAAAAGACTTTCTGACAAACTCTCTCCTTACACATCACACCCACTAAACCTTATTGACCAATCCCTTGCCCTGCTCAGTCTCATTTGCATGACTCTCAGCCCCAAAATCCCTGTATGTAATACGCGCCATCTGCGGACAACCGCAGTGCCGGCGGACAAATCAAAAAATCAGAGAGTAGGGAATGAACATTTAAATAGTGTGCCTTATTTCCCCTTTGAGGTTGGCTCTGAAAAGAGACTTTTTTTGTAAGATGCTTCAGAAACACTTTCTCCAAAGCATTCCTTACATTCCAAAACAGCATAGCATTTCCCAAACAATAAAAACACATACCATCTTCTTTAAAATAATCAACATTAGCAGAGTCAATGTTGTCATTATTACAAAAGAACATGCCAGCTCTAAACACAAAAGCAAACATGCTTTGGTTAATTACACACCTAGCAATATGTTGCTCAGGACAAAAAACAGAACTATTATCCCATATTGCCCTAGGTACCAAACCTGAAAAAAATACCTTAGCATTTGGAAGTAATTTAATGAATGTCTCAAACAAGTTTTCTAAATCTTTAAACAAAGACATAGCCCAAATGCCAAGCACCACAGTGCAAAACAACCACATGTGGACTGTTCACCCTGCCCATATCTTCACAAACGTGTACAATTGTCTGTACATTGAAACCAGGCACAGTGCTCCACACCACCTCCACTTCTTTAATATCAAAATTGATTGCCACAGTCCTGCATTTAGCATACTGCTCCAAACCATGCACGAACATATCTCCAACACCCTGACTTTCTCCACCTCTGCCATCTTCCCTACACACAACCTCTTTCAATACAAACCACAACCTCAACACCTGATTGTCTGATCCTTGCAGTCGTATTTCAATGCTAGATATGTTGACAAGTCTCGTATGTGGCACACCTTGTCCGCAGACAGCTGCGGTGTCCGCGGAGCGCGTAACAATGGGGCAGCCCTTCTACCGTTTCCACTTCACTCTCTGCACCATTTCCTCATTGGCTACTGTTAAGCAGTCACACAACCATCCACCAATCACATTCAAGCACTCTACACCTAACTCCATCATCACAGAGCAGCACTTTAGATGTACTATTGATCACTCTCAGTACAGGGCTGTGACTGCAAAGGACCTACAGCAACAACTACTATAAAACTCCCCAAGATTTCTACTTGCAGATTCATCCACATCCACATGCATGAACAGAAACTACAGGTATGAATATG
Organism: Ambystoma mexicanum; assembly: GCF_040938575.1. Lineage (NCBI taxonomy): Eukaryota > Metazoa > Chordata > Amphibia > Caudata > Ambystomatidae > Ambystoma > Ambystoma mexicanum. The sequence continues at coordinate 625,499,092 of NC_090930.1, forward strand.
TTCTGCACAGTACATGTACAGCTCTTGTATGAATGCATATAAACAGACTGCCACTTACCCTGCATAACCTGTAAAATAAACCTACTGTTATTTCTCCAATCTGCTGTCACTTGAAAATCTGTCTGCTCTCCAAATTTCTGTTTACACACACAACTATCTAAAAAAGTTTAATTTCATATTAATCGATGAGAGAAATAACAGTATTATCGTGGAAAAATGTGTTGTAGTGTATTATAAAATGACACAAAGCGAGGATGCGTACATGCCTCTTTATTCAATCACACAGATAGACAATATCATTATAAAGGCTCCCAACTGAAACACCAGTGCCTCTACATCAAATCCTTACGCTTTATTTTCCACACCTCCGCAAATGCATACATTGCATGTTTTCTTGTACAATTCCTGCCATTTACCCTGTAAAAATAGCAACAAAAAAATATGATTTCTTCTATCTCCTAACATCCAATAACACAGCCTTAAGAAGCCTAGTGTTCTCTGTACACTTACTGTTATACTCATTTGTAAAGCATGTTCCACTAACAGATTCTAAGTAAAATATACAGGATGCACATAGGGAAAGGAAAGTGCATGTACATAGAATGCTCAGTTTTCAGAAAACACTAATATTGCAAAAACAAAAAAAATCAATTTACAATTAACATTAACAACAGTGCTATAAACACACGTTTCCTAACTTATTTCTTTTACAATTACAGTGAAGAGTACTTTCCTGAAAAGCAGCAGCATCCGAAGTACATACAAGAATTTAGAAGAAACCTCCTCTTTCCATAAAAAAGTAAGTGCAATACTGCCATAACGTTTTAACTGTTACTCAAACACACTAGCATTTTAGTATTGTAGAACAAACAAGTGTATTCACCCTGTACCATTAGATGTAGTATTAGTGCTTCCCCTCACCAGCTGCATACTTTGTATTGTAATCTGAAACCAGTATAGTAACACACAAATATAAGAATAGCCTTCCCAACTTGATGTACCTGCCGATTGCACAATCACACACCTCCACAATCATACTTACCATCATACTCAGACACCCATGCACAAAGCATTCATACACTGCACAACAGCCCAACCCACACTTTCTTTTTTTCTCCAACACACTCCAAATAATGCCTATCAAAAAGCAACTCAGTAGAAAGCAACGCAGAAGTAGAGCAAATCAAAATAAAAGTGTCCAAAATAAGCATCCATCTCTAGCAGAATGTGTACAAAAAGTTCAAACCAAAAAAGCTAATACAGTCATTAAGCGAAACAAAACAAGCTTCCAGTACAGAAACTTTGCCTCCTCTTTCAAAATGTAAAATGAAACAGAAAGCGATTAACAAGACTTGAGCTACCACTACTTCTAACACTGCACCTATAAACCTTGATGTAGTGCCAAGTAAGCATACTGAAAAAAATATTTTACAAAAGATTTTCCGCCAAGGAGTCCTTCAGAACCTTATAAAACAGGAGAGAAATCATGCACAACCCTTAAAACCTACCGTAGAAAATTAATCCTAGAAGCACTCATAGACAGTGCAATCCTTCTCAAAAGGAAGTTATGTATTGTAGTTTTAAACAGAATGAAACCACTAACAAAACTAGATACTAAACTACAAAAAAGACTTCTCAATAAACGAAATATCAACTAAAATAGCTTCTTAAACATCTTTGAAGGTGAATGGAGTCACACCACGAGCACAGAACCATTTTTTAATGAAGAAGCATACAAACAAAAGCAAACAAACCCAATTGCAATACACAGCAGTGGATGAGGGTATGAAAAACATAATAATACCATTATGGAACAAGAAACGCTGCTCACAAAAATATCCCCAGAAAACTCAATATCAGCTCTCCATTCCACTGAACCAAAATGTCCAGTCTACAAATGGCCGTGCACATCAATGTGTAACATTGCCAAAAAATCTTTCAAATCTTTACACCAGTTCCTCAATCAGTATGTAAATAGCAAAGACAAATTCAAAATGAAACTACTATAAAATATGGATGCCTGTCTAGTGCGCAAATACACAGGACTACAAGGACATTCATTACCTGCATTTCAGGACCTATTTGCAAAAGCACCTTCCATCATATCAAAATGATATCAGCACATCATTCAACTATAATAAATCTGGTCCATAAACTCTACTATGCTAAAACTCCTGCTTCAGCACTAGCCATTTTAAATAACAATCTTCTACATGGTCCATCCAAACAACTACTCGAAGAAATAGAGCATATCCAGAGAAAATATTTTGGAAGTGATAGCCACTTACAAATGCAATAGCTCTACAACAAACCAGCAACTACTATACAAATAGCAACCTTCTATTACACACATACACAAAAGAAATAGTAAAGTTTAAAAGTACATCCGCTGAAGTACCAAACCATGTGTGAGTGTTTTGCTGCAGGACTTTTTTTATAAATGTAGCACAAAAACTGTAGAGAAATACAGACAATGAAGATTCCAAATGGTTCCAATCAGCTCTCTACCATATAGCAGAAAACAAATACAAAATGACTGACCCCTTAATACTTTGCAATTACTGCACTGCAAAACTTGACAATAACCAAACACATCTATCACAAATAACTTGGAATTATTCCCACTACCAAAACCCCTGCAACAACTAAATTTATATGAGAGCATCATAATTAAAACAGTGCACCCATTTCGAGCAATAATACGCCTTCAACCAAAAACCGCAAAATTAGCTTCCTCTGAATTAGTGAAAGGCACTTGTGGCAAAGTAGTTTATTTACCATTAGATCTCAAAGAAAATGTACACACGTCCAATAGATCAATCTTTAATTGTCTTAGTATATGGCGTACCTACAAAAGAAATTGGCAACAACCTGTGAATTTACATAAAGTTAGACAAGCCCTGCAATATCTAAAAGACAACAATGAATACTACAAACAAATTAATATTGAAGAAAACCTGAGAGAAACCATTGAAATAATTAAAGAGTCACCAGAAACTGGTCAATTTCAACTTCTAGATCCTGCTACAGAATCCAATATTTTAGACCATTATACAATTCATCCATTACACTATGAAGACACCATAGATTATGCACTGGAAATGTACAAAATGCGAAAAGCCAAATGATCTCCAATCTGCATATGGGAAAAACAGAATAGAAGCACGTGCCTTTCCTCTACTCTTTCCTAGTGGGAACGGAGGAAGGTATGATGATAGATCCACACAAATAACAGCATCAGAATATCGCCCTTTACGATTCAGAATACATATTCCACCTTCTCTTTGAAAGTGAACTAGCGTCTCTATGCTACGGAGTTGCACACACATTAAAATCAGTTACCCATTTTCAAAATATGCAAGCTGCGCAATTACTACAAAAAGTGCAAGAAAAAGATGAAGTTTTACAGTCAAGTATTACAAATCTTTTAGCAAACATGTGTGGTACAAAAGAATACTGGTTCTGATGTCACAGAGATGTACACTATATGATAAGAAACCTTGGCCCAACCACTTGGTTTGTTACATTAAGTCATGCAGAATATGCATGGGAAGATTTACACAATTTCCTATGCATAGCAAACAAAAACAAAACAAACATAGATATAAAAACACCAGGAGAACATGTTTTATCCAATACCAATGACCTAGAAGGGATATCCTATAAAGTGAACAGCACAGGTTGTCATTAGACTGCAGCAGAAATATGCTCCTCTACACATATAAATATCATGTTGATCTAATATAAAAACCTGCCTTTGTAATCTACATTCAAATGCATAGATTATATGCATTAAGAATGTTCAGCCTGTCTATACTGTGTGGTATCTCTTTAAAAGATTGTGAGCATAGGTTCCCCACAGGTATATTGAATATTTCAACAGAAGCATTTTGGAACTTTTGTTCACATATGAGTTATGCACTTCTAACCGATCGAATTTTACCCATGGGAACTGATTTCTTTCATCTCCCTCGAATCTTGTTCACTCGGTTTCCCGAACTCCTAATTCATATAGTAGCGTTACTAGACTGTTGACTTTCTTTCTTATACAACAGACTAGTTGTTACATACCGTATAGTCATGAGATCTTGTTTAGATGTATCTCAATATATGCGTGATGACGTCAGATGTTTACATCTGACGTCATCACGCATACGGTATCTACACGTCATTAGAAATGCAATTTGGATGCTTCCGGCGAACAACCTCACTACGTTGGTTGCTGCTACCTACCTACACCGATCAAAACAGCCTGATTACACAAGTAAGTCTTGCACAGACTGAAGCCCTGTTACCTTTCAGGTCACGTACTTCTGTTGGATTCCTTATCCATTCTTTTTTTTTTAAATGTGTCCAGCACGCAACGCAGTATAGGCGTAATATTGTATTCTTTGGGAAAAGGCAGCTCCTTATCCTTTTCGTTTACCAATAAGTAAAATCATAGTTTCTAGCAATAACAGATTACTGTGTCTTTGGGAATGGCTATCCTTGACGTGCTATAGACACTATTGTTTAATGCTTGCGGCATCTCACGTCCACACACCTTGTTTTTTACCTCTCCTTGGCCAGATTATTATCACATGAAATGATGCCAAACCAGTACCGGGGGGTACCTTGAATCTACCTCAAAGGGATTATGCTTTTAGGAAGCCATACCACATGGGCTTTCTCCATTAATAGAAGCAAGACATGATATCAGCCCGATTAGTAATACTCACAGGCACTTTGCCTTGTCGACACCTAATTCACATTACATTTCCAACGCATATTGGCAGTCATTTCAGGTATTCTCTCCTATGCAATTCCTACCTAATAATAAAATTGATATTTTTTCCACTTTTTACCCACATGGTCTTTCAGCATCAGGTTGACCTAACCTCTAGTCTGGAAGACGTTTCTGGTTTAACTTCTAAGATCCTAAAAAACAACAAAGGACCACAAACTAATCGTCGTGTTGTAACCCGAGACCCCAAGACTTCCAGCACATATTTTCTAAGCTCCACGCTGGTTGGAAAGCTTCCCTTAATCTCTAATGTGTATGGTTTGTGCTTTTAAGTCATAACACACTGTAATAAATTATACCTTACTTTTATTACAGTTACAATACAAGGGAGTCAGACCTCAACCCTGGGGCTTTTGCTAATGGGACTCAAGAACTATGTGTATTGATAAGCAACCTACCATTTTCCATGCATGAACCGACTTCTTTCCTAGAGGTAGGTCCTTGAGTCTCACATGACCACCTTTCTTTTTCCTTGATTCATTGAATATCGCCAGTGTAGTCATTCATGGCTCCAACACAGCTGGCTTAAAGAAAATATTAAAATTATCTTTCAACTGTAGATTAATGTTTAAACGTAGCCTAGACATGGAGCAATGACTAGTTAATCTAGCACTTGGTACAGTTGTTGGCTTTCAAACATACCCACGTGACAACAACATTCAGTTTGTCAATATTCTCTTTGACAAACTATCAGAAGTTAAAAAGATAGGACGCTCAACAGCCTGCGTCCTTCTTTTCAAAGACATGTATCTAGGCAGAGAACAATTTTCACTAACTCTAGCACACGCAGTCAACATTGACAAATCACAAGTTCTTACCCTAGATAAAGCATTGATAGATATTGGTAGCACGGTCTTTAAAGAAGGCATGAACTACATAGCACACTCATGCTTACGTACACTTGACAGACTATTTCTAATCAACTTTGATGCAAGTAAAGTAAATGCTGATATTCCTTGCAATCTAGAATACAATAGACTGTGTTCACTCTACACCCCCATCTAAAAACCTATCCTGTTCCGCAAAAAGCAAAACATTGTAAAAGAAAACTACTTCAGAGTGAAACGATACAAAATCTCCCTGCAATTCCTCCAAAGAAAGTAAAAGAAGCTAATACTTCATCAAGTACCACAACCAAAGAAGAATCTACTGCTCAAAGTAACTCAACTACTTCTTCAAAGAAGCAACACACACTCCAAACAAATGACTTCGAAACATAACTGTCAGGTCCATTCAAATGTTCAAATACAACTGGTGTAAATTGCTACGCAAATGCAGCAATAAATATTCTATTCCAATTGCTACCAATTATTGACACAATTTACTTACACAGTACAGACCAATTGTGTTTGCAAATGTTAGTCCTTCATAGAAATGCAACCAACAATCCTGACAACACTTACAGTGTTTCTGGAATAAGGCAGGAATTGGACTACTTTGCTGGAATGGTTAAATTCACTATAAACTCACAAGAAGATCCACAAAAATGTCTAATGTACTTATTATAAGTATGGGAAAACAAAAACATACCTATAAATGAAATCTTCCAGATTTCATACATGTGGAAATATACATGCACTCTTTGCAGCCAAGTGGCACAGGAACAAGTCCTTAATGAATGCTTCATATATGTATCCATACCTAACTGTAAATCCATTCCATTTCAGCAATTTGTACAAAATGCAAACCATGGCAGATTATGTACTACCTGCAATTCAGATAATCGCTCCACCTTACAAAAACGGACACATAGTAAATTCGTAATAGTAATGCTTTTACGTTACAATGGAGATGGTACCAAAAACAAATGCAAGCTGACTGGATTCACACATGGTCAAGAATCACTTGGTAAGAAAACCTTCAAAACAATAGGAATAATCTACCATGCAGGAGTCACAACCAATGCAGGTCACTACAATGCATATATAAAAAAGAAATGTGGATGGTTTGAATGTAATTATACTACCATTACTCTAAAACAAAGATTACTATCAAATCTTATTAACACTTATTTAATATTCTTAAAACCAAAATTGTAAAATCTGTGCATAAACATTTGCAAAACTTCAATTTCAAATCTATAAACAGTTAGAATACGCCAACAGGTATCTAACTGCCCCAAGATTCTGCAACAAGCAAACAGATACATGAATACCACTGAAATGTATCAAGAAATAAACAGTTAGAGTACACCAATAGGTTTCTAACTGCCCCAAAATTCAGCAACAAGCAAACCAAACCGATAAATAAATACCACTAAAATCAAACAAGAAATATACAGTTAGAATACGCCAACAGGTATCTAACTGGCCCAAAAATCTGCAACAACCCAACATGAAAGAAATATATTTTACCACAACATAGAAAGTTTTTTTTTTAATCCAGCATGGATTGTTTTCCCACATACCCAATGATTTAATAAACAAACACAGGGACTGAGCAAATTGCACAGTACACTGGTTTGAACTACAGTACTTCTAAAGTACTAACTATGAGGGTCGAAAAAATATAGAAATGCCTATTATGCAATGCAAAAACTCAATATGAACTACCCATACTAACATATGATCTTTTTCTTTTATCACAGATAAAAAAAATAATGAAATATGAAAAATAATATCTGCTCCAATTACCCATGTCATGAAAAAACTGCAATGTTTGATAGCATGGGTGTTTTATGCTGCAGTTGTTGTGGCCAGGGCCAAGAGTCTTGGGTGTATGGCACGGAATTTGTACGCAGAACTCTGGCCACAACCACTAACACCCCAAAACCCACATCATACTAAAGGAAAATAGCTAGTAGAGCGCCCAGTATTTAGTATGTCTGCGGAGAGCCGCGGTAACCGCGGACACTGCAAACACATGAAGGGCTAAACAAATACAGCATTTCTTTTTTAAATTTTTTTATTGGTTTAAAACACAAACCTTTAAAATGTTACTCGAAAGACAAATCAACAAATCCCCAAATCACATCACACACGTTCTTTACCACACCACCCCATCTTCTTAGGCCGATTCATTTAAACGATCCTGGTCATCCTATTTACGACTCAGTCTCACTTCCTATTTTTCTTGCCAGGCCTTTAGCTTTTCTTCAATACATGCTAAAAAAGATGTCAAGGGCAATATTAGCTTCGTATCGGTTCCATTCCACATTCGCCCCCACCAGTCGTCCGCATCCAGCACTTGGATGGTCTTCATTCCAGTGTGCCAAGTAGACAGTTTGCTCATCCCTCAATTTTGGGCAAAACAAAACCATATGTTTAAGCGATTCCGATCCGCTCTTACAGAATCTGCACCAGAGATTTATGTCTGCATTACACGCCCAATGACTGGACTGATCCTTGGTTTGTAGAGCGTTTAAACCAAACAACAGAAACAGTCTCCGCGCTCCAGGATTCGGAAATCACTGCTGGTAATTTTGTAGCACAATAAATCCTCTAGACTCAACCGGAGAATTTCGCATAGCTCTGGCGGCAGATCTCTCATTACATGTTACCTCCCAATCTGTTAGCCAAATCTTTGTTTTTGCAGCTAAGGGGTTTGGTTGGAGTGTTTCCACGCTGATATCATATTCCAGCAGTAGATCTTTACAACGTTTTACCCACAAGGAAGCAATATCACTTCCATCGGATGGTACGTTGTGTAATACACGAAATTGCAAAATTCCCTCTTCAGGTCTGGTTTTTCGATATAGTGCCAGTAAATTCCAACTAATCCGTGTGTGCAAGGAGATCAAAGCCAGTTCATATCTTATACATGCAGTTGAAATACCTGGAGGAAGACCTAAGGCTTTGGTCCAGAACACATGTTCTTACGAAGACCAATGGTTAGGTGAACATCCCAACGCATTCTCTGCACCGAATGTTAGTATTGGTGCAACTTTCAGTTCGTAAAAATTTCTCAAAGGTTGCAAGGAGAATTTACCAAACCTTTTATGCAGAATTAGTGCCTGGTTTGCAAGTTGACCGCATTTCCTTTTTGAATCATGCACTCAGGGAGCGACGCAAATGCTGGCATTTAATGTCATACCCAGATACACTATTTGTAATGCGAAGCGACTCCGGACCTAACCTCCATGCGAACTTCAGACCTTTTGCCTTTTGTTTGTTCCTCATGTTGTGCATCACCAGAATTTCGCTCTTAGCTACGTTGATTTTCAGGTTGTTCATAGCCAAATACTCCTGGACTGCTTCCAATTTTCTTTGTAACCCAATCAGGGTTACGTCTAAAATAACTAAGTCATCAGCGTATAGAATCCAACTTATCTTGGAAAGGTGGAGCTTAGGTGGAAAAGACTGCACCGCGTTTATCGACTCGCTGATGTCTGAGATAAATAATCTGAATATTGCTGCAGCCAACGGGCATCCCTGTTTCACCCCCTTATGTGTCAGAATCTGCGACGACAGGGTACCCGTTTGATCCAGACGGATAGAAATTGACGTATCTGTATGTAGCTCTTTGATAGCCTCCAGCAACCCAACAGGGCAGCCCCACAATCTTAACTTATGCCATAGCAACTCTCTATCAATCATGTCAAAAGCGCAAGAGAAGTCCACAAAGGCAAGATAAACTGCAGTGTTTGTTCGTAGCGCTTCCATCTTTAGCAGATTTAAAATAAGTAGGTTCAAGGAACAGCCCACATATTTTACAAAACCTGCTTGTCTTTCATCGATTCTGTTTGCAGAATGGGCCCAGGTAATTAGTTTTTTTATAGGACTGAAGCATAGATCTTGCCTAAAACGTCTAGCAGAACTTTTGGCCGGTAGTTTTTGGGAGATGTTCTGTCGCCTTTTTTTAAAAATTGGGACAATTATCCCTGTTTTCCAAGACGCTGGTGTTTGCTGCTGCAAATTGATTTTCTCAAACAAGTCAAGGCACAAGTCTGCCCAGAGATCTGGGAGTTGTTTAATTGTGAAATTCGTTAACCCGTCGGGTCCAGGAGCCCTAGAGTTTTTTGCTTTCACAATAATTTCACAAATTTCCTCTTTTGAGAAGTGCAACTCCCATGATGAAGACTTCACCACCTTTAAGGGTTCATTAGTCAAGTTTTTGTTATATAGGGTCGTAAAGTGTTTAACCCACTCTACCTCAGAGACCAAGCATCTTTGTAGAGCTTCTTGTGATGTTTCCAATCTGTTAATTTGGCCCCAAAACTCACTGCTGTTCTTGTTCGAGAGGGTTTTCATCATAGCCTCAGCATCATTTTGGTGAAGTTGGTATTTATGACTTTTTAACCAGTTCTTATAGGCTTGCTTGGTAGCTCTATTTTTCGGCTTCCTTTCCATCACCGGGCCTTGGTTATTTCGTCGTATCTCGGCACGCATCAAACGCTTACTTTGCATCACTGATAGATCAAAGTGTTGAATCTTCTGGAACGAAAATTGTTTCAGACCAATGTTTTTGGCCTTAAATTGTTGCAGTAATGAGGCGTATTCTAACTCCTGCAGCAGGCCCTTAAATTGATTATAAAGCGTTAACACCTCATGTTCCTGCAGTCTTAATCTTAGGCAATTTGATTGAGCCAACACCCTGGGTACCCACTTGCAAGCTTGGTCAGTGTCAGCGACTTGAAGTTTTAACTGCAATATATCGTGGTCACTGTTTTTCATGGGGACATTTTGAAAGAGGTTATCCTTGCATGTAGGTCATTAGTTGTAAAAATGTACTTAATAGTTGACGCTTGACCTTCTCGGTGCCACGTTGCTCTCGCCGGGATATCGCCTTGCGTGTTTCCATTCAACATTGTAAAACCTCTTGCATTTAGCTCTTCCAACCAATCTTTCGCAAGTTGGTCTTTCTCCGGGTTGACAGACTTGGTGAAATCAATATTTAAATAGCCACAAACAATGATTCCACCTCTTTTATTCAAGCCCAGCAAGTTGTCGATGATCGTCGTTAGTTGGTCGATGAAGGGGTAGGTTCCCGTACGTTGATGGTTCCAGTACAGATTGATCACTTGAATTACTTCTGTCTCCCTCCCTATGTGGTTCTTTTTGCCAATCTCCGAAACTTGAATATAAGGAGTAAAGTTAGTTGATTTTAACAGGCGGTAACCCGATGACCGTTTAATCATGGTTAACAAGCCGGCCATCGGGCGCCCCTTCACTGCCTTGATTGCTGGATTTAAGGCACATTCGTACTCCGAGGTGACTGGCATCTCACCCGTCCATGTTTCTTGGAGGAAGACCAGATGTAAATCTTGCAGCCAATCAGTGTTTAACAAATGAAGAAAGCCTTGAGTGTTCCATGACGCAAACGTGCACATTTGTGAATTTCCACTCAGTGGACGTTAGCTTTGTGCTTTTTCTTTCAATGATTTGGCCAGCCATTTCCAATCCTGTGTGTTTTGAGATTATCCCGGGACAACTCCTGCACTAGGCACACTTTCATCCAGGCGGCTTCCATTATTAAATGTAATTTGAATTTTGTCGAGGGGCCTCAGTTTGACACTCACTTCTTGATCAGACTCCAATCTCTTGTTAGCCTCGCCACACGGTTGTACCCTCTTGGGACCTAAGTCCATTCTACTATTTTGCACTGACGAGATTGATCTTCTACTCTCTGGTTGCTGCTTCCCCGTTGTTGTGTACTGGAAGTCCTCTTGTGGTATTAACCTGGTTCCTATGGCACCAATGTTTTCGCATTTTTTCTCAAGGACCTTTTCCATTATTTTGTAAATGTCAAAACCCATGGACAGAAGGTCTTCCCCTGCCTCCAAGACTGTGTTGGCGATAATATTGGATTCAATGTGTAGAATCACCTTGTCATGGCACAATTCATCGGGGAATTCCACAATTTTTATGTCCTTAGATCTTACTGAACGTAAACGCGGAATATGATGGAGCAATCTTGCAACGTTGGTACAATTCAAGATTAGTTTATCTCGTGACTCCACTCTCTCCAACATTAATTTAATCGTTAAGGCGTGGGGCGTAGAGCGCACAGCTGCTTGCCCTTTAGTGCAGATCATTCTTTCTTCCAGGACTAATGGCTGAGCTGAGGCACCATTACTCAGACCTCAACTGGCTGCAGACCGAGGGCTTGAATTAGACTTAAAACTGTCCTTTTCCATTGGTGCATTCTTCATTGGAGGGTGAATTTGTAGAACACTAGATAACTTCTCTCTTTTTTCCTGTAAGGTGTAAAACACCGGACTCAGACAGACAGTCTGGTCCTCCTTTATCCCCACCACTTCAGGCAAGATTATAATGCAGCTTCTTCCATGCTCCACTCCAGGTACTTCGCTCGACTGGTCAGGTCTCTCTGATGGATTGCACAAGATTGGATTCATCATAGCCACATCTACGTTCTGTCCCTTCAGCGCCATAATCTGATTACAAGGGACAGTAATCCCACTCAGCGCTGAGCAGCCTACAATGTCTTCGCCATCTTCGTAGACCGACAAATTCATCAACTGGTCCTGGACCACCTTCTCATCTTCAGTCATCTGGCTGACACCTACTTGCGAAGAGTTGGGCATCGATTCTGGGCATACGTTGCTGCCTTGATCCCTATTTGCCACAGGATTCAGGCGAGTGGAAATGGCTTCATCCACTATCTGCAGCACATTAATATTGCAGAGAAATTTGTGGGCACCTCTTTGTTTGTTCAATTTATGACTCAGCATGTTTTTTTGCTTCTTGGCTTGTCGGAGTTTAGCTCTCTTACTTTCCACATTTACTTGAGGGGCAGCATCAGTACTGCCAAAGATGGGAAACAAGGCCGCAGATTTTGGCACCTCGGCAGCATCTGTACACACTTCAGGCACAGGCAGCGGCAAACTTGACCCTGATGCACTTTGGCAGCCTGTTTGACCCATATTTCCGCTTCTTGCTTGTAAGAACGCAAAGTGAAAAGAGGTCACTAGCTTGCTATCAGGTTCGCTACATTCATTGACCTGGGCACCATCTGCCCGTGGCTCAACTACCTCGCTTACCACCTGTTGGTGAATCCCCTTGTCTACTATTTCAGGGGGCTCACTCGCCCACTCGAGTGAATTTTTGTACTTACGATCTTTGTATCCTGGATCAGATCGTGCTGGCTAGTTTGCCTTTCAGATGCTACTAACTCTGCAGCTGAAACACTCTCTTGCGGTAAGTCGAGGGCCACCGACTGCTCAGACCGTGGCATCAGCAGAACTGCACAGCCTCCTGGTGGGTCGCCACCTATTTTGCTATGTGGCTTGTGAAAGAGAGCAAGCGCTTCCCTTGCCACTTCTGCAAATAATTTCTTATCAATCATGTCATTGTGTTTTGCTTCCTTGACTCCAGCGAGGTCAATCAACAGTTTCTGGTTGACTTTTTCTTGCTCATTTCTCTGACCATTATGCAAAGCTTCTAATTGCAATACCTTTGAGTTCATGAGTGCAATTAGTGTTGACAGATCTTTCACATTGTCGTTTATTGCTTCATACAATTTGGTAAACAGCGTTAGTGGTATTGCCATGGCGGCGGTCAGTGATGATAATAACTCGTTAGTGGGCACATGCACACAAGGTGCTGCCTCGCTCCCATTGTCTTTTGACCTTGACTCCTGTGCAGCATACCTTGAGGCATAACGCTTCTGTCGTATTTTAGGAAACGGACGTTCCACAAGAGAAGAGTCTTCTGATGAAGAGTCATCTGTTGAATCCTCACTATGTGATTTATGTGGCCGCTGGTTTGGCCGACTCAACCTTATACCCTGGCCTTCATTGGGAGGGTTAGCTAGCCTTTTCTGGGATTCAGCCACTTTTCCCACAGAAGACTGGGAGGACTCCTCAGATGTCTTAGCCTCTGCTGTTCTAGCACGCTTGTAGAAACCAACACCCCAAGTATCACAGTTTGTGTCCGTTAACTCATGCCACTGTCTCTTCTGAGGTATTTTATGCGCCCCACTTAGTTCCGGAATGTAAGGTGGCATTTGTTTATCAGCACGCGCTTTGTTCAGCTCAATTAGGGTTTGCAGGACAGATGAGACCACCTCTAAGGAGTTCCTTCGCTCAGCATAAGATCCCCCTCCAGAAATCATCTGTACACCTACACCACATGGCTGATCTGAAGTGTACTCTGGCACCACCATTTCAAGAGACACTACTGGTCTATCCTCTGTGCTAACCAGGGTATGCTCTCTACCTGCATTCACCGTGGGCACAGCGGTGAACACCTCATCCTCAACATGCCCGGCGTCGCCTGTCTCATGGAGATCCGGAACTTCCAAAGTTGCTCGCAAATCACTGGAGCTTACCTGGTTTACATGCGTTCACCCATTTACGCATTCTTCATTTGCTGTTTCACTGACCGGCACAGAATGAAGGCCTGCGTGCAGACCCTGCTGGACGGTGGACAACTCCAAGCAGCTGTTGCAGCGCAGTTCCGCCAAGCTCTGCGAGGAGCCCACCTCCTCGACTGGAGCTGCAGCCTCCCCCTTCGGGGACTGCTCCGCCAGGTCATCACGTGGCACCACACAGGTGACTGGCTCTGCCCCCACACTCCCAGGCCGCTCCGACAGCGGGGAGACCAAAGCAGCCGCTCTATCCTCATGCCGCGGCGAACACTCCGGGATAACCTCCCCCACCGGGGAACACCCCTCGGCTCCCACTTCGGCAGTAAATACAATGTTGCAGCTACTGATTTCCAGGTATTCCATACCCCTCGGGAGCGCCGCATCACTCCCATCCCTAACCTACTGCAAATTCACGTGTGCACTCGATCGGACATCGCCGATCGCACATCCCGAGACCTCATCAACAATAACAGCTTGGGGGTCACATGCGCTACACTCCATACTTAAATCCAATACGGAGCTACACGAGGTATAGTGGCTCACCAGAGTTTGTCTTTTACGTTTTGTTTGAGTCTCCTCTTGCTTACCCAAGCCTTTTAATTGCGCTCTTGTCCTTGATGTTTGCTGTGGACCATCCATTTGAATGGATTCCTTTGGGCTGCATTATGGAAATCTGGAAATAGATCAACTAGACCACGTCGCCCACTCGCCAAACAGCCAAACAGTCAGATTACAGCCCTTTGCACCTCAGGGCATAGCGCCACAAGGGCGTGGGAGGCGGCCTTAAGTACCAGGTGTGCAGTCAGGTGACTAGATGACCAGAACAGAAAGTTAAAGGTACAGGCACACGCACCTCCAAGCTCTCAGTCCACTGCCTTTTCTCCTCCAAAAAGATGTTCCTCGTAGGTCAGTTCCCCTCACCACAGGCAAACAGTGAGATTACAGCCCTTTGCACCTCAGGGCTTAGCGCCACAAGGGCGTGGGAGGCGGCCTTAAGTACCAGGTGTGCAGTCAGGTGACTAGATGACCAGCACAGAAAGTTAAAGGTACAGGCACACGCACCTCCAAGCTCTCAGTCCACTGCCTTTTCTCCTCCAAAAAGATGTTCCTCGTAGGTCAGTTCCCCTCACCACAGCCAAACAGTGAGATTACAGCCCTTTGCACCTCAGCATTTCACCCATCTCTTACTCCCCACTCTCCCCAAGCACTCCTACACACCAACACACTCTCCAAAATTGCATTTTTGCTCAGTTCAACGGCGCTCTGTCAGGAGACGTCCGTATAGACAATATGGCAGACACATCGAAACAATGTGACACACTTCACGCCTCATCCCCACCAATCAGAGAACATGTTGCTTGTGCGCTGACATGACGCATGCCGATTAGCCAATCAGAGTCCTATCCGCGGTAAACTTTGGGACCCCCTATAACTTTGCCCCCCGGACCAAAACGCACCAAAATTTGCAAAAATTCAGAGTGGGCCATATACTTTTTTTTCAAAGTTTAGTGAGGATTCGTCAAGGGGGAGCGAAGTTATAAGCTGCCCAAAAATTGTTCTTCCTATGGGATTAGCAACTTAACCATAACTACATGGCCGCTACCGCATATATATATATGTGTGACCCCCGACCACAGGGAACATCCTGCTGTTATGACTACAACTGTTAAGCTGTTAGAACCGTATTGTACAAAAGTACCAATTATAGTATTGGGTGATGTTAATGCAACAATCCCCTCAATTTGGTTATTTCTGATGGGAGAATGTGTGGATCACAACATTTAGTCCTCTCCCTTTGTCTAAAAATTGGACATAAGGTTTTAAGAATGGGCTCACCTTTTGTATTATCACAGTCTCATTAAGATGAACGTGTATCCTAAAAGTGATACTCAAGCACACCACACTCGGACTGCCAGGGAGAGCTCCTCAATTATAGATTATGTTATAGATTATGTATTTATTCATCATTCTTTGATTAATGATGTTGTGGACATGAAGGTGATTCTTAGGGGGGAAAATGATCATTACCCTCTCTTCAATTTCTTGGGCATGGAACTACCTAGGAATAATCACGAAAAGATTGGTAAAATCAACATTAATATGGGTCTAACATTTTGGAATGTGCTGGTGCCACTATAATATAGTTACAGCAATCCTCTTGATTAGTAATATGGAGTGTGATAACCTCTATATTAGTATATTGGGATTGGACAGACAGATATATTAGCCTTGCAAAAATACATATATTATAATATGAAAAGACCACCTCTACTTTGTTGCTGGTATTTTACAGAGTAGTAAGCAGAACAGGTAAAAGGCTGAAGAAAACAAGAACACTGCTAACCACCATTGCTTTGATAAGGAGATCTATATTGCAAATAAATTGCTGCGCTGCGATTTGCACTTTCTCTATCATAATAATTTGGTGGCAAGCAACTTATCCACTGTGCTCTGCGCTAGATAGGCATAATATCAAAAGTGGCATAGGGCACACAAATGGAAAACCGACAGAGAACACTTGGGCATGGAACTACCTAGGAATAATCACAATAAGATAGGCAAAATCAACGTTAATATGGGTATGGCACTGAACCGCTCTGCAAGTCTGCAGGATACTCCTCTTTTTTTGGCAGATAGTCAAAGAGGCTGTGCCATTGAATCACTTAATCAACAAGACATCTATCTATGTTTGGGTCACCTGTATTGTATTTACTGAAATCACTTATTCTAGAAATAACAATTGACATTATACTTGGCAGGTACAACAGATTGTGGACATCATTAAACGTACAAAAGAATCTCTGGCTCCAGGGCCTAACTGAATATGTAATATCTTGCTTAAAAAGCACTGGGTATGGTGTGCCAACATTCCCCACAGACTATTGCAGGTAATCAGTATTATAGGACATCTTCCAAAGCCCTGGACTAATAGCATAACTGTGCTTGTTTACAAAATGGGTAGGAGGGAGGAGCCAAAAAACTACAGGATCCTGGCCATAATGGATGCACCTGCCAATATGTGTGCGTGTGTGCACCTACCTGAGCTTATCAGATAGATCCACAAATCACATTATACCTATGATATGATATGATATGATAGCTTATTTAGACAGCGCCTATACACAATGGGCCTCATTATGAGGGTGGAGGTAGCTATGGCGCTATTAGCGCCATGGCTGCCTCCAAAACCCTTCTGACTCCGGCCTGGTGAATGGAGTAATTACCGGTCCATTCTGAGGTCAGAGGGACCGGTAATTCCACATTCACCAGGGCCATTCCCCATTCCCATTTGAGCCCATAGAGCTCAAAGGGAAGGGGGAAGGCAGCAATAACGGTACCACAAATTGCAGTACCGTCATTGACACCGGTGTCCCTTTGCGGGTCCTGTCCTTAACGCCTGCAAAAAACAGGCGTTAGGGAAGGACCTGCAAAGGGAACTTGTAGTAGGGCGGTAAAGGATTTACCGGCACCGCTGCCCTTACCGGTGCCGGTAATCCCTTACTGCCCACCTCGTAATGAGGCCCAATGTGTTTCAAAGTGTTTCAAGGTAAGGGAGGGAACAAGGGAAAATACAATGACATTCTTAGAGGCCATGAACAGTAAGGATGTGAAATCAACTATCGTACTCGGCCTGACAACATTTCTTACCTAAAACATAGATAAGGAAGGGAGGGGAGAGTGGGAAGGAAATGGAAACAGACAGGCGACTATCGTACTAGGCCTGACAGCATTTGTGGTAGAGGCGGAGAAAACAAAAGGTGAGGGAGAGGGGTGCAGAAAGGGAGGAGAGGAAAAAAACAAGCGACTATCGTACTATGCCTGATGACATTTCAGAAAGCGCTGGAGGGGTTTAAGGGCAAGCAAGGGAAGGAGGGAGCAGACAGACAAGGCTGCTATCATACTAGGTCCAGGGACCATTCTGATAGAGTAAGTGCATAGAAGAAAGTAAGGGGAAGAGATATGACAAGGGAGAAAGGGAGAGGAGGAGAGAACAGAGAGTAAGCAGTAAAAAAGAGTGAAGAAGCAAGAGGGGAGAGCGAATACAATTGCAGACATCAGTAGTAACACATAATGTTGAGGCCTGTGTACAAGATGGAGATGGGAACAGCATGATTCAGGGCCACCATGAGAAAGGGTGAGGCACTGTGAATCAATGATGTCCATAAAAGTCAAATCCAGCATTGGCCACAAGACTGTGATGGTGAAAATCAAATGAACCAAATGGGATTTTCAGAAGATGTCTAGCACTGTTGACAATAATCTGACCCTGGTCAAAGTTGTGCAGACCTCTTGGGGCACTCATCGTCAACCAATACATGTAGCCTTTGCTGATTTTAGCACAGCATTAAAAACAGATGAACCCAACTCCAGAGCTAGAATATGACCCTGGGGCTACTATATATAATAGCGGCTCCATATGAGAACAACACATATGGTGAAGGCTAAATTTAGCTGGTAAAAGAACAGAATGGCTGTCCACCTCTATTGGGCACAGGCACAGATTGGCTATCCATCCCTATTGGTCTCAACAGTGGTGCCTACTGGCAGCCACCTTGTTTAATCTTTATTTATATGATTTACCAGGGGACATCTCTTCTAATAAAGCATTGCCTTCTAAGCTATGGCATACCCACATGCAATGGTTGGGGGACGCTGATGACCTGTCTTGATGGACTGCATTTCTTGGGGACTTCAGATGCAGTGAAATCTTCTCAGCACATATTCTGACAATGAGTATAAGATCAACACCACTAAAACCAAGGCAATGGCTTTCTGTCCTGGGAAACATCATTATGGCAATAGCTATAGGTGGTTACTATACAGAATAAGATGGTAGTGGTCTCACAACATCAATCCTTGGGTGTGGTCATTGACAATAATCCAAACTCGTCTCCCCAACTAACAAGAACAATACATCTAATAAATAAACAACTGGGTCGTCTTCTAGTCTTTTCACTTAAAAACTCTGGCTGAAGGTCATGAGCAGACTACCTACCGGCACCCCTGCAGAATATTTGTATACAGAATTTAATATTAGCTCCATGGCTGCCACCAAACCGGGCTCCTTTACCGGGTTCTCTGAATGAGGAATTACCGGGCCATTCCGAGTTCGGAGGTAATTCCTCCCTCTGGGAACCCAGACCCAGACCTTACCCATTCCCATTTGAGCCCCTATAGGGCTCAATGGGAATGGGAGAGGGAGCTAACAAAGGGCCGATTACGACTGGCCCATTGTTAGCTCCCTCTTCCCCTCGCGGGACCCGGTAACGATGCCTGGTTTTACCAGGCATCCTTACCGGGTCCCACAAGGGGACCTCGTAATCAGGCGGAATGGTGTTAACGGGCCCGCCACCATTAGCAGAGCACGTTAACCCATTCCGCCTGACTTGTAATGAGGACCATTGTCTCTTAGATCACTCATGATGTTTAGAAAAACAGACTCCACTCTATGGCTGAATTTAAGCCATTCTTTATACTGTTCAATTTCTGGATGTATTTTTGTTCCAGTCTCTTAAGTGCCAAATCTCTATCACACACCCTTGCTTTTGCTTTTTACACCACATTTTCATTACATATTTCTTTCCGATAACACTGAAGAAAAGTACCCCCTGTTAGATAGATATACCTATGGACCTACCTATTCCCTTCTGCTTTTTCTTTTTCCTACATCTTATTCTCCAGGGATCTCCTCTATTTGACTTTCCTTGGGCTCCTCAATCAGCTGCAACGTGGGCCTGGGGTAACAACTCTTTAACTGATTAATGTGGACCCATTTCTCTTCTGACAGCTCTCCTTTCGGGATGCGGATTCTGTAGGCGACAAGTGATATTCTGTCTATAATTTCAAAATGACTGTGCCACGAAAGGAGAAATGTCCGCTCATTAGTCTGGTTCCTTTGAAAATTGTACAAGTAGAACCTGTCTCGTACTTTGGTATTCCTTTTTGGTTGTTTTTAATTCATATTGAGTTGTCTTCCCCTCTGCTGGTTTTTCCAGATTCTGCTGAGCGTATGCAAAAGCATGTTGAAGGTGTTTCATGTCTGTCCTTGTGTTCTATAGAGCAGATGCTGAGGTAGCACCATTGTTCATCCAGTCATTAGCTCAAATGGAGGCATTTTGATGGCAGAAGATGGGGTAGATCTGATCGCCATGAAGACAATGGGTAATCGGATGTCCCAACTTGGCCCACAATCTGCCACAAATGTTTTTATAATGCTCATAATTGTTTTATTTTCCTTCTCAACTCCCTCATTAGAGTACCGGTGGTATGCAATATGAAGTTATCTTTTTACCCCGAGTATCTCCCACATCTTTGTCATTACTTTGCTAGTGAAGTGACTTCCTGGGCCTGACTCAATCCTTTGGGGTTAGGCCAAAACGCGGGAAAATGTGGAAGATGTGGTTGCTCATCAGGGCATCTGCTGTTTCTGCCTTGCAATTTGGGGCCGGTAGACATTCCACCCATTTGTTAAACAAGCATGTTACTGTTAACATGTACTTGTTCCCCCTAGAGGAATGAATCACAGCCCAACAAAATCTACTTGTAAATCTGACCAAGATAGTGTCATCCCCCCCCTCTGGAGGGGAGCTTGGTGTGTGAGTGAACGTGGCTGAAATTGTGCACACACAAAACACCCCTTCAAATATTGGTCGAGGTCCTGCCCAATGTGTGGACAGTATGCAACCTCCCACAAGATTTCTAGAGTATTATGAAACCCCCGATGCTCAGCTGTGGCTGCGTCATGGGCGTGACTTAGTATCAGGCTTTGGAATGAGACCACCCACTGGTTTCATCCAGAGATGGATCTCCTTACCAACAAACCATCTAGGATTCTGAACATTTTGGGACACTTCATTAACACCCTGAGGTCCTCTTCCCCAATGTAATAAGTTTCTGTCAGAGGAAAGTTCTCAGGGGCCATAATGTGTTGGTAAAATTTCCCAATAATCAGATTCCCTTTTTGTGCCATGATTAAATCAGCATCTGGGGTCTCCTTACTCCACTGGGCAGTTGAGAGTTCATTGTGAGGATTTGTCTGGGACCTAGTGACAGCACTGACCTGGATGTCCCCCAGCAGGGACTTGATCTCAAGGAGATCACCCTGGATGGCTCCAGGTTTGTCCAGCTGATCAGCCAGGTTGTTTCCAGTTTGGTCTGGCCCCTCTATTCAGGAATGATCCTTTATCTTTTTCCAATAGATGGTCATCCCATTAGAGGTGACCAGATCATCAATATTTTGCATTAGCTTGCCATCTTTAAGTGGTTTGTTATTAGCACACAGCATGCCTCTGGTTTTCCAATTGACCTGGTGCTCCACGAACACGTTCCAGACATAATCTGAATCAGTGATTATGACCAGTTTGTGGATTCGGTGTTGGACGGCAATGAGGATGGCCTGATGAACTGCCATCAACTCTGCCAACTGACTACTTCAAGGACCAATTATGTACCCAGCGGAGAGTTCCGGGGCATCATTAAACCAGGAATCTCCAACACCGGCCACCAGTTCCTTTTTCCCTTGGTTATTAACATGGCAGGCGCACCCATCCACAGAAACTGGGCATCCTCTCACACTTGTCTTCTTCATAGACAAGGGGAATTGCGGGGAATTCAGGTATGCCTCCATGTTGTCCTGGGTTTTGAGACTTTCATCCTCGAGACAGTTTTCTCTGGCACAATCATGCAAGTCAGCCAGACCATGTACGAGGAGACTTTTCTTGTTTTGGCCATATCTGACCTCCACATGAAAGCCTTGCATGGACAGAATCCAGAAGGTAATTCTTGAATTACTTACATTTCCTGCCCGGATTATATCAATTTGGAGGTATTGCAAAGGCTGGTGTGCAGTCTCCACTGTAATGTGCTCCCCCTCGATGAACGGGTGTAATTATTCAATGCCCACACCGTTGACAGGAGTCCCTTCTCACAATCGTTGAATTTTTCCTCCGCAGAGGATAAAGTCTTGCTTGCATAGGAGATGACTTTATTGACCTTGTCATGATCTTTGTATAATACTGCTGTTAAGCATGTATTCGAGAACTCTGTCTCCAAGAAGAACTCCTTGTTTTTGAGAAGGTAAGCTAGGCAAGGTGCTTGGGAGAGACTTCTTTTGAGTGGTTTTACTGCCTTGGCTTGTACTGGATCCCACTCGCACTTGACCCTTCCCTTCGACAGATGGATCACTTGTGACCTTTGCGTTATCCTCAATGAACTTCCTACTGTAATTAGTCAGTCCAAGGAGGCTTCTTAGCTCACGCAGAGTTGTGGGGTCTTTTAGTTTTAGTTATGTTTCCACTTTCTTCTCCTGGGACAGAGACCCTCTGAAGTTATTTCATGTCCAAAGAAGTTGACACAGGTCCTGCACCACTGTGCATTCTGCAAGGACAGTTTTGCTCCGGCAACGCTGAACTGGGTCGGAACATAGTTGAGCTTTTTTATCAGGACATCATCCACATAGGTCACATTACCCCTTTCACCTAAGTCAGGCATGGCCTTGTGTAGGAAGATGTTGAATTCGTAGCTGGAGTTTTTGTAGCTGAAGGGAGTCCGGGTACATGTGTACTGCTGCCCCCGAAGGTAAAGGCCAGCTTGTATTGGTCCTCCCTACTGACGGGAATGGTCCAGTACCCATTTGTCAGGTCAATAGCCGTGTATACCTTTGACCCATGGATCTGTGCCAGCCCTTGGTCAATGTAGGGAAGAGGCCATCCGGACATGTGGACCTGTTTGTTCAACTCCCTAAGGTCTGCACAAAGTCTCCATTGGCCATTTGGTTTTAAAATCCCCAGCACCGGATTAATAAAGGTGCTGTGGACTGGACAAATTATCCCACAGGACTCTAAGAACACCTGTATCAACTTTTGCTTTTGCTCCTCGGTCTCACAGGCATAAGTAAGGTTGACCAACTCTTCATCCATTTTCCTGAAGCCTGGGAAGACTTTGGGTTTTGCTATCTCAGCAGCCTCCTCGAGCTGGGTGGAGAGGTATATGGTTAAAGTACTGACCTGGCTAGATGGTTTCAGGTAGAAGAGGCAGTCATTGTGGACCTAGAAGATCTGATGTCACAGGTCACCTCTTCCTCCCATAATTGCAGGAAGTGTACATCAGGAAACTCCCCCCTTGTCGGGTGACGATCCTGTTTGGTGGTATGTCATTGTCATTGTCACTGTCATTGTCATAGTAGTCATTGGGGATTGGTCCTATCAGTTCATTTCCTAGATCCATGGAAAAATGTTGGTCATCAACCGCCATTCCAATAATGGTGCCTGCACCCAGAGTGATACTACAAGGGTCACGGTTATCCACCAATATTGGAATGGTGTTGTGTTCTACATTGACTAATGGTGTTGGGGTTAACCCCAACCCCTGCTATTGGAGATGGGCATTGAGATGTACATAAGCATAAGGATTTTGCAGTTTCTCTTCTAAGATCATTGGGAATTGTCGGGTCCATCCTGGATGGTGACCTCCTCTCCAATTTGAACTTCCACCGCATATGGCAGCAACTGGGCTGATCAAAATGCTTTTTCAGAATCATCAAAGCCCATGGGATTGCTCCCTAGTCGGGACCAGGCCTTGTAATTTATAAGGTCCAAATGAATTGCAAACTGATTGAGAATGTTACTGCCTAAAGAGAATGCAGCAGGGACATCTGGCACGACCCAATAATTATGTTCTATGCTTTTGTCACCTATAGAAATTTGAAGCATACACCTGCTAGGCAGGAGATGTTTGGAATTGTGATTTTTCAGTCCCATTTCCCACTTATTAATCAAGCAATTCAAATGTGGGAATGGTTGGATCTTTTGGGAGCTTTCTGAACGTGGCTTCTTTCCATTGATTAGGCACACTCTGGCGAGAACAGACTCCTTCCCCTCATTTAAATGAATAGGGCAGAACAGCTGTTCTCTAATTTTCTGAATGTCAGCTTAACTCTGTTTTTTCATCACTTTTGGCTATAGAGTTTGGTTTTTTCAGATTGTGAATTGATATAAAATGTTTAGGGAAGGTTGATTTTCAGGAATGGAGATGGGTCCCCATCACCAGTTTGTTGTCCTACCTCAATTACTGTAATGTCAGGTATTTGATTATTTTCGAAATGAAACTCAATACGATCAGATTTCTGTTCAACCATGTGGCATGTGTCATTTAAACTAACATGGTTGACTTTTTGTTTTAATTTTATTGGCTGGTTAATCTGAGTCCAGAGGATCTTGTTCACAAAGTCTATTGGGGCAACAACCTACAATGGATGTCATTACCCAATAGACAGGGGGTTCCCTCTGGAGTCACAACTGTAACCAGGTGTTTCACCTTGTGTCGACCAATTTCATTCCCATTGAAGTTCTGGAGTTGTCCAGGAAGAGGGGTGAGAGGGATCTGGTGTTTCTCCCCCCTTCCTGAATTTAGCTGCTCAAAGGCCATTTTTGACAGCAGAGTGGCTTGGGATCCAGTGTCCACCCATGCTGAAAATGCACATTGCCCTTGCACTAGGACGGGGGCATATAATCTACCTTCTTTCTCCTCCAAGGAGCAAAGTAATTGGAATTTTGGGCAAGCTGGGCAGTCAATTTCTTTATTTTGGTCTCTGACACTGTGGGATTTTGGGCAGTTTTCTGTGCCATAATCTGGGAATCTGTAACAAAAATTTGGCATCCTGAAATATGTGGGATTTCAGAATCCCCTTTTTCCCTTGGTTCTCTGCTGCCACCCTTTACCTGATAGCAGTCTCTAGAACCAGTTTGTGGGAGGATCCTTCCATTAATATTTTGTTCTCAGGATGACAATTCTGGGGTTCAGGGATGGGTGACTCTGAATCAGTCCCACACCCACCCAGTCTTCATTAAGGTCTCTTGGGACCCATTTTTCTTTGGGAGGAATTCCCCCGTCCCTGAAGGAGAAGATTTTCTTCCCATAATCCTCCAATGATTCTTCCCCTTCAAACTGGAGGACACTGACTTCCTCCACAAAATGGGTCATTTAGATTTCTTTGTTTCTCCTACCCACCCTCTGTTCCCTGGGTTGCAGGTTTTTGGGGGCAAGAGATTTTAGTTCTGGTTCCGGGGTGTCCAGGGGCTTTTCACGGGTGAGGAAGGAAGCTTCCTCTAGGGCTTTACACCCCACTTCCTCCTCTGGAATCGGTGAGTTGTTGGGATTCTCTCCCCGTCCTTGTTCTGGGGTGATAGACCCTTGATTGTAGGGGTTCTGACCCGACATGTTCATCTGAGGGTTTTGTTGAGCCCTCAACATGCGACTCAAATCCTAAGTGATGTTCTTGACCTGGCACTCCAGTTGGGACATCCGCTCAGGCTGGTACGGGGTCTTTGTTCAAACCTAGGTGGTTCAAGGGAAGGGTAACTATCCCTTGGTAACCCTTGGCCTCTCCTCTCTTTCACATTAGGTGATCTGGACCCCTGAAAGCGGGGAAAGAAAGGAGGGTTGTCCTGGAGGTTGCCGTTTGGTAGATACCGGGGAAAGAAACTTAACCCAGGATTTGGGGAATTACTGCCCTCCTGAGGGAAGTTACGAGGGAAGTTTCCTGGGGCAGTACTTAGCTGGTTGGATCCCTGATTCGCCTGGGGGAGTCCAAACATACCCAAAGATAGGTATGTGACCCTTATATCTGGGACTCATGTAATCAGGAGAGTTAGGGGCCCATTGGTGGAATTACCTACCTGACTGCCATCTGCTCCTTATTGATCAGATGGCCTTCTTTACCTCTGATTTGGCTGGTTTTTGGAAGGTTTGTTTTTAGGCTGCCCATTTCTAGGTCTAAAATAGGCACAACCTTCACCTCTGCCACCTTAGCAGCAGCTGAAAAGAGTCCATCATCTGTTCATATAGTGAAAAGGCCTGAGTCTTTTGCTCTGCTATCAGGGATTGGCTTACTTCTATGACCTTTTCTTGAGCTGCAACCTGACTCTGGAGTCCACTCTTCTCACCATAGAGGGTATCATTGAATGTGTGTGCTGCCTGTATGGTCTGGGAATACTGAGAACATTTTTGTTGCAGGAGACCCATCTCCTGATTTTGAGCATTTTTAGCTTGGGGGTTCTTTTCTAGAGCACCTTCCACTTGTCTAGTGTGCCCCAATAACTTTTCATATTCTTCTTGTAGTTCATTCATTTTCTGGAGATCTAACTCTCTTTTCTGTAGATCTGTTTTAGGTTGCTCACTTCCTGATATAGGGCATATTTTTCTTGATACAGGGCACCCCTCTGTTCAGCCAGGTTATCACGCTGTTGTTAGATAGTATATAATGTCTGGCGTACTTGGCTAAATTCTGTCTGGAGGTGGAGTTCTTTACTGATTAATTTCTCATTCTCCTCTTCCAACTCTTTGATCTGATTTTGTAACATGAGTATTTGTGCAGAGCAGGCCCTATTATATTTTAGTTGTTGATTCAGTTTATTTTTCCTGACACTCCACTTTTAATGCATCAAATTGTGCCTCTTGGTCTGAATTATTTTGTTGTTATAGAGCTAAGGCCTCTTTTAGCTGTTTGATGTACTTTTCAAATTCTACCTTAAAATCTTGGCTCTTTTGCAATTTTTCTTCTACTAGATTTAGTTCTGTCTGGGTTTGGTTTAAGCGCTCAGACTGGTTTTGTGCAAGTCTTCTTAATATTTTTCCTTCATAATCATCCTTTGGAGATATAGGTAGGCTGTGAATTGGACCATTTTAATCTGTTCTTCTTTAATGCTCGAAGTCATATACAACTCGGTCAAGGCTTGATGTAATAGGCCACCGTCTTGTCACACATCCAGGTTCATTACAGTTACCTGTTGCATCATTTCTCCTAGCAAGACCTCCTAATCTTGCTGTGCCCATTCCCCCCTGACAAACAATTCGTGCAGAAGGTTTTGCCTATCCATGTTTATCTCTACTGTGGTCATTATGCAGAGTGTTACTTCTTTATTAATTTATTTATTTAAAAGTAAACCTGTATTCTGCTGCTTTTTGTCTAGTTCGGGGTTGATTTTACTTTATTTTTAGCACGAGGCTTGATACTTAGGTTCTACATTTTGGGAAGGCGCTTCTACAGTGTAACACAGTTTTCTAACCACAAAAAATATTACTACCTTTTCTAGGTTAGCCTGCTGTGTTAAATTGTCATGGGTGGAAACACTATTTCAAATCCCAGCAAAGAAGCCCCCAATAAGGATTTCAAAGGTACGGTACACTCCAGACCAGGACTCTTGCTACTGGCCGGGAATGCAGCACACAATCAAAACACTTTTATTTTATTTATTATGAATTTAATTTGAGAAGGCACCCAACCTGTCTCACACCCACCTTTACAAACACCCTGTGTCACAATGGACCATGAAACAGGCTGTTGTATAACAATACAATATTTATTTATTTTTAAATTTCAATGAAAATCACACAAATGTAATATGGGGCAGGAATCACCAGTGTGGTGATAATTACACTGTAAAATGATAGAACACACTTACAGGCCGATTCATGGAATCAACGTGCGCCGAAAAAACGGCGCACGCGTGCGAAAATGTGCGATTCGCAGTGAAATAGCGAAAATCGCAGTGCAAGTGCGATTATCGCAGTGCAAGTGCGATTATCGCACAGAAAACATCGCACATCTATTCATGGAAGTCCGTGCACGCGCAAAATGTGCGATGTGCGCTGAAAAAGTGCAAGGCGCACGCTGGCGCACACTGGCGCACAGGTCATTGAACGCCGTACGATGAGGCCACAGCGAATTCGCACATAGCGCGGCGCACATAACAAAAGTAGGAGTAACACGGGGCGTTACACGCAGAATGGGGAACAACTCGTGAAAATGTGGGCGTCACGGGGGAAGTACAGGAGGCAAGTGCGCAGAACGCCCACACGCTCGCCTACAACACGTATTCATGGAATCGAATAGGGAAAAACAGCGCACGGCCAAAGACGCGCACAGGCCCATACATGCCCGCCACACGAAAGCAGGCGGTAGCGTCCCTGCGCAGGAAAAAAATGTGCGCCAAAGTTCCACACACGCGAGAAGTACCACACGCGATCGGGCCTGGGGGAGCGTGTGCGTGTATTTCAGGGGTGCGCAAGAAGTTCCACACGCGATCGGGCCTGGGGGAGCGTGTGCGTGTATTTCAGGGGTGTGCGAGAAGTTCCACACGCGATCGGGCCTCGGGGAGCGTGTGTGTGTATTTCAGGGATGCGCGAGAAGTCCCACACGCGGTTGGCCTGTGTGCGTGTATTTCAGGGGCTCGCAGGTGTTTTCACACGCGATTGTCCTGGGCGCATGTATTTCAGGGGTGCGCGAGAAGTTCCACACGCGATCGGGCCTGGGAGAGCGTGTGCGTGTATTTCAGGGGTGCGTGATAAGTTTCACACGCGATTGGCCTGGGTGCGTGTATTTCAGGGGCTTGCGGGTGGTTTCACACGCAATTGTCCTGGGCGTGTGTATTTCAGGGGTGCGCGAGAAGTTCCACACACGATCGGGCCTGGGGGAGCGTGTGCGTGTATTTCAGGGGTGCACGAGAAGTTTCACATGCGATTGGCCTGGGTGCGTGTATTTCAGGGGCTCGCGGGTGGTTTCACACGCGATTGCCCTGGGCGTGTGTATTTCAGGGGTGCGCGAGAAGTTCCACACGCGATTGGCCTGTGTACACGATTCCATTGGACCAAAGGCCCTGACAGCGCAGGCGCGTCTGTGACGTAACAAGCGCGGGCGTGTCCCTGTACCCGGGGGAATGTTACAAGACCAAAAACTGCACGTCCGAGTGTCAGCCCGCGTGATTGGAGGATAGTGCCTCAGTGCGTATACGCGGAAGTGACGTTGGACGTGTGGTGCGGTTTAAAAGGTGCACGTAGTACGTCATTTCCTTGTACGTGCTTCCCGTGGAGAGCGAATGGGTGAAATCTGTACTTCTTGTCGGTTCACACGCGATTTACTTCACAGCGTTTCTAGTTCGTTCTCCCTGTTACCTCTGTCAGTATTTTTCTGATTTTCTCTTCGACCTGTTTCCTCAAACAGCGTTGACTTCTCCTTTTGTCCTGTCTCCTCAGACAGTGTACAATTCTTCTTTTGGCGGGGGTGTTGCCAACGCGCACACGCGCGCACTTTTCACGCTCTTTTCCCAGGCAGACGGTGAGTCACGCACGTATTTACCAACTGTGCTAGCCCTGTGATTTGCAGACTCCCCCAAGCCCCCCACGTGTGGAGAACCAGTCAGGGACACACACCCCCCCATGGTTGAGGGAAACGTGGCTGACACCATCCCTGCTCAGCCCTTGTTGGACCGGCCCGTTGTGGCACCTGACCTAGCACAGGGTGACTCCCAGGCTGACTTCCAGGTCGCCAAGTCTAGGCCACGGGTGGTGGCGCAAGCCAGTGTCACCAGGCCACGTGGTACAGGGGCAGCCATGTCATCTGCTGCCCCGAGTAGGCAGGGTGGGGAGGCTGCAGGGGCGGCTGCAGCTCCGTCCACCCCAGATCTGACTGCCCCAGCAAGGACAGTGTTGGTCCCGGTACATCAGACTGAGGTTCCCCCTGCCATCATCACACTTCAGCTAATGCCTGCAGAAAGTCATGTGGTCAGTGTGCCATCGCACACTACTACTACACAGTCCAACGGTGCTCTTGCCTCTAGTGTCCAGAGTGGCGTAGGGCACTCCGGATCCCCACCACCCACAAAAAGAAAGAGGAAGAGTGCTCGTCCAGTACAGGCTGATGACCCCGACACGGCTACACGGTCCGGCACGCCAAGGAAGCCTGGCTTCAATGATGCCGAACTGGATGCACTTGTGCAGTATGTGTCCGAACATGACGCCGAAATGTTGGTCACTTCAGGGTGTAGGATTACACCTGCTCGACATCAGGCACACTGGCAGTCCATCGCGGACAGCATAAGTGCCCTTGGGTTTATGAGGCGCACAGCTGTTGAGTGCTACAAGCGCTGGAACGACCTTGAGCGTAGGGCAAAGAAAAAGCTGGCCTCAAGTCATGCCGCAACTCTGGTGACTGGAGGTGGGTCTCCACAAGAGGACATAGAACTCACTCTACATGAGCATGTTGCTGGGACCTACGTCACAGAGGAGCAGATCCAAGGTGTGGGAGAACTGCCAGATTATGAGGCATTGTCCGGTGAGTGCACATGCATGTGTTTGTGATCCATGTGTATGTAGTTTGTGGGAGGGGATCTGGTTGAGTGCCAGGTCAGGGTGTGTGTGCCTGAGTGTTTTGTCCCACCCATGTGCTTCATCCAATGCATTCTGCGCCCCGGGATTTGGGTATTACAGTATCCCTTCTGGCCACAGTAGGCGTTTTGCACTACATTGTGCCAGTTGCCCTTGAAGTGGCATCTTGCTACCACATTCTTCCGTATTTAGCTGTGTTCATTCAGGCTGATTGTAGGAATTCACCTGGTTCTACTGCGCATCACTCTGCCCCATTGTCACATATATGACATGCCCATGGTACATGCCATCTGTGTGATGGCATGTGTCATGTATGTGTATTGGACATGCCACTCACAGGCCAATGTGTGATGGCACTGCTAGCCAGCATGCAGCTGATGTGGTGCTCTCCCATCTTGGTGTCATCAGTGTCTGACATTTTCCTCCCCTTCCAACTCATGGTAAGTGCATGCATGGGAGGGTTATAGTCATGTGGGACATGTGTAAATCAAGTACTGGTACTGTAGCTTGTCTGGCCTAATAGCGTGCCATGGTGCTAATGCCTGTTTCCATTTTTTGTCTTTCTTGTTTTTGCAGAGGATGACGCACCTGATGCTGTTGAGGGAGAGGAGATGGTGCAGGCCCAGGAGGGATCTGAAGCACGACCAGGCACCAGTGGGGGACGTGGTTTGGTGGTGGGGGAGAACCCTCTCTTGCTGCAGGCCATACTGTCCCGGGGTGTCCCTGGCTGCACCTCCCCAGAACTCTTTTCAGGTGTTGATTCGGATGAGGTCTATGTGGATTCGCAGGTATGTGTTCATGGAAGGGATACTGTTCTGTCCGACCCACCTGCACCAGGGGTAGAGCCCACTATGGGGATGTCAGTGTTGGTAGGTGCGCCTGTGGTGGTTACGGATGCAGGGCCACATTCCGCAACATCTGATCCTGTTCCTGGGCCAGCAGTTCAGAGGGGAAATGCAGTCCTGCAGCCTCAGGCAGTGCCGACACAGCAAGGCGCAGTTCGCCTTGCCCCAGGCAGGTGTGGTGCCCGCCAACGTGGTGGCCGTCCGCCACCAGGCAATACCGCATGGGAGCAATCCATTTACGGTATGGCCAACCAACAGGCAGCATCATCCGAAATGATTGCTCAAGCCATGGAGAGGGTGGCCACTTCCATTGTCCCCCCAGAAAGGCAGATGGAGCTACTACAGCAGGCAACAGACTCCATTTGCCAATCAGTCAGGGAGGACATGTTGGCGTCCAACAGGGACAGACAGGCGGCCATGGACAATCTGAGGGAATCAATTTCTATAGATGCCCAGGGACAGAGGGAAGCCCTGAGGGGAGAGGTCCGGCACCTCAGGCAGACTCTTGTGGACCTTGAGGCTTCCACTGTCACCGGGACGGAACAGCTGCTGGAGCGCGTCACCCATACACTCTCAGGAGAGATGCAGGCAACTCGGGCGGAGGTTCGGGCAACACGTCGGGTGTTGCATGGGGATCTCCGCACCATATCCCTCCAGAACGAGGCCTTCCAGGCCTGCATGCTTGCTGTCATGGAGGACCAAACTAGGGCATTGCGTGGGCTGCCTCCCATGGCACCACCACCTCCTGTGGCAGCAGCAGCAGAGGTTGAGGAGAGCGAATCCAGCAGTGAATCTCCCACTATTTAGTAGCCGTGCAGACCATGAGCCCATGGAGGTGTTTCTTTTTTTCGCAACATTCACGTAGGTGGCTGTTGGTGGGCACCCTGTCCTCGGACCTCCTGGGTGGCCTCCCCCACCCTCCCTGGCCCACACATGGCCATTTTTGATTTTTGATTTTTGATTTTTTTTGCAGTGTGTTGCCTTGTGTGGCTCCCGTGGGCATCCACTGTATTCCGGCTGGGCACATGCAGGCTTGTCCTGAGTTTGGGTTAGATGCTTGGGTCAGTGAGACACACACCCCTCCTGCTTCCCTTTTCCATGGGCTTGCAAAGGGTGTGCCCAAGTGACAGTGAATTACACAGTGACGTTGGACTCCCATGAGCTGTGTGGGCAGTCTGTAGTCAATACTGTGTATACATTCCTAGTGCATATTGTTGTTGTATTGTGCACTGCATGGTGTATTGATGTGTGCTTGTGCATCCATGTCTCCCTCCTGATTTGCAGGTTCATTCCTCATGTCTTCACAAGGCCGTCCACTTTGGAGATGGAGCTCATGTTGTGAGCAGTGGACTTCCAGATGTGCGTGGCAACAAAACTGTACAGTTGGAGGTGGTGGATGTGCTGGCATTCTCATGTTGTAAGACTACGTATCCTTTGCCTTAGTACTGTCATGTTTATGCTATGTTGATTGTATTGTGGTAAGTATTTGGTCATGTGTGTTGTTGTTTCTACATTCATGTGGGCATATTGTGTGTGGCCAGTTTCCATTAGGGACACTGTACTTTGTGACACGTGTCATGTTTGGGGGATGACTTTGTTTGCTCTCACATGGCATGTCATGCCATGGTGTGTTGGGTGGCGGTGCTGGGGAGGGGTTGGGTGACATGGCACTGTTGTCATGTTGTGTCTTGCAAGGGGGTAATGATTTTAGCAGCATAGAAGTGTGTCTTTTGAACACAGCATTGCTGCTGTTCGTGTAGGTTGGGAAGCACACAATGAAACACTTCCAGATGTACAATCTCAGGCTGGTATGGTTGTGACAGTTGACCGTCCATTGACACATCATAATTGTCAGTAACAATCATCATTGATTGTCAGCTGGTATGTGCCAGGGCTGTGTGCACTCCACAGGGGTGTGATTTTATGTGAAGTAATTAGCCACAAGCTGCGTACGGGCTGCCTCACCCCGTGTCCTTTCCCCTCCCATGCGCAGTGGGCATGCATGTGGTTGGGGATGTGGGGCACCACCATGTCCATGGCCAGGCCCCGGCGTGTTGCAACGTTGTGCAGGACACATGCTGCCACTATGATCCTGCACACTACTGGGGGAGCGTATAACAGCTGCCCGCTAGAACGGTCAAGGGAGCGGAAGCGTGACTTGAGCACTCCGAATGTGCGCTCCACGATGCCCCGGGTTGCAATGTGGGCTGTGTTGTATCTTACCAGGGGTGGCGTGGTGGGGTTCCGAATTGGCGTCATCATGTGGGTGCTGAGAGGGTAGGCACTGTGCCCTGGGGAGGTGGTGATGGGTATCATCAGTGGGGTTGTGACATTACTCAGTATCTGACATGCATGCATGCGCAGTGGCATTTATACTCACCGAGCAGCCATGTATCGCCATGCCGCCCAGCTTCTATGTCCCGGTTTAGGGTAGACATTCTGTAGATGAAACTGTCGTGGGTGGAGCCTGGATAGTTGGCATATACTGAGGTGATGATTCCCTTGGCATCACATAGTACCTGGGCGTTGCTGGAATGCCAGTGCTTGCGGTTTCTATAGATGTGCTCAGTTGCCCTGGGGGGACGTAGAGCCACATGGGTGCAATCAATGGCACCTAGCACTTTGGGGAATTGTGCCACCCTGTAGAAGTCCTGGGCAACAGCCTGTCTTTCTGCAGGTGTTCTGGACAGGTATATGTGCCTGCGGACTGATGGGCGTGCAGTGATGATGGCCAAGACTTGGTGTAGGCAGCGTGACTGCGTGGCCTGTGACACCCCCCCCCACTATGGCACTTGTCCGCTGAAATGATCCACTGGCCAGGAAGTGCAGTACATTGAGGACCTTCTCCAGGGGGCTGAGTGCTTGGGAGCACAGGGTGGTTGATGTGAGGTCATCCTCCCACTCACTGACCAGGTCGAGTATTATGTGAGGTGGAAACCTGTACCTCCCATACACATGGTCATCAGGCATCCCAAAAAGGCTGGTTCTGGGTGTAAAAATTCTGGCCCGGACTATCCTCCTCCTCCTCCTGCGGTATCCCACGGCCGCTGCTACTAGGAACGGTATGTTCATCCTGGCGTCTGAGCTTGTTTGTTGTTTGCGTGCACTTTTATGCTGTGCGGGTGGACGTACGCCTACTTCCTGCTGGCGTACGTGTTTCCGGATTGGCCACGTTCGTTTCCATGAATACGTGTTGTAGGCGAGCATGTACAACTTCCCGCGCAGCCCTGGAATACCCGCACCCAGCCCAATCACGTGTGGTACTTCTCACGCACCCCTGAAATACACGTACCCTGCTCCCCCAGACCCGATCACGTGTGAAACCACCCGCGAGCCCCTGAAATACACGCGCCCAGGCCAATCGCGTGTGGAACTTCTCACGCACCCCTGAAATACACGCACACGCTCCCCCATGCCCGATCGTGTGTGAAACCACCCGCAAGCCCCTGAAATACACGCGCCCAAGCCAATCTCGTGTGGAACTTCTCGCGCACCCCTGAAATACACGCACACGTGCCCCCAGGCCCGATCGCGTGTGAAACCACCTGCGAGCCCCTGAAATATACGCACCCAGGTCATTTGCGTGTAATACTTCTCGCGCATCCCTGAAATACACGCACACACTCCCACAGGCCCGATCGCGTGTGAAACCACCCACGAGCCCCTGAAATACACGCGCCCAGGCCAATCCCGTGTGGAACTTCTCGCGCACCCCTGAAATACACGCACCCAGGCCATTCGCGTGTAATACTTCTCGCGCACCCCTGAAATACACGCACACACTCCCCCAGGCCCGATCACGTGTGAAACCACCCGCGAGCCCCTGCAATACACGCGCCCAGGCCAATCGCGTGTGGAACTTCTCGCGCACCCCTGAAATACACGCACACGCTCCCCCAGGCCCGATCGCGTGTGAAACCACCCGCGAGCCCCTGAAATACACGCACCCAGGCCAATCGCGTGTGGAACTTCTCACGCACCCCTGAAATACACGCACACGCTCCCCCAGGCCCGATCGCATGTGAAACCACCCGCGAGCCCCTGAAATACACGCACCCAGGCCACTCGTGTGTGGAACTTCTCGCGCACCCCTGAAATACACGCACCCAGGCCATTCGCGTGTAATACTTCTCGCGCACCCCTGAAATACACGCACACGCTCCCCCAGGCCCGATCGCATGTGAAACCACCCGCGAGCCCCTGAAATACACGCACCCAGGCCAATCGCGTGTGGAACTTCTTGCGCACCCCTGAAATACACGCACCCAGGCCATTCGCGTGTAATACTTCTCGCGCACCCCTGAAATACACGCACACGCTTCCCGAGGCCAGGTCGCGTGTGAAACTTCTCGCGCACGGGTGTTCCCGACACCCGTAATACGCGTTCCCGCTTTGCGTTGCTGTTTGCCAGTCCGGTAAACTGGTACAGGGTTGGCGCAGCCCTTTGCAATGGTTTTGCGATCTTGATGGCTTTTCCTTGCGCGAGGGCGTTCTTGCGGGCGTAACTGGTGCTGCTGCAGGGTCGCTGTGCCACTCTGCGCCACGTCTGCTTTTGGAGGTGGGAATCCATGAATACGCTGTGCACGGAAATTGATTTTATCGCACGCGGCTGGCGCAGACATTCGCAAGGGCACGCTGTGCGCCAGCCGCGTGCGACACTTTTGAGAGGAATTACATGAATCGGCCTGCTGGTTTGACCTTTTAACATCAGATATATAATGCACAATTGAATACGGGTAAAATATTTTTTGGGAGGTGTTCTGATAACACCACAGTTAGCATTTTCCCCCTGCAGCGCTCCCTCATACCCGTTAACCAAATTTTGTGTGGGTAGAAAGGAGTAGCAAGGAGTCAGGTATATTGACAACAAACAGAATGCAAATTCGACCTTCTGCCTCTGAATAGGAGGCAAAATCGGATTGAAAACCTTTGAAAATTGAGCAAAATAGCACTCGGAATTGCTAAATACTTATTTTACATGTGTGGTTAAATGAATGAGGTAGAAATTAGTATAGCAGTATCAGAGATGTAAGAACACAAGCAACCTACAAGGCAATATACTAACAATAGGCATACAGTTCAGAAAATTGGCATGGGAAGGAAAAACACAGTGCAACCAAATCACATGTGGAGAAATTGCATTTGCTTATTTTCACGGGTTTAAAATGTCAAGACAGCTTGAAAAATGGGTTAGACAGACAAAATCGGAATGCGGTTTTGATGCTAAGGGAAAAATGCACATCACAGATATAATATGAAAGTATAAGGGTAACTCTGAAAGGATGACAAGATGAGATTCTTAACGGGAAAGGAAACTCAATTAAAAAAATGAAAGCAGTTGCACAGGGAAAATCATTTTGGAAAAGAAATGTGAAGTTTTACTGAGACTAAATTTTAGTGGCTAGAAAAGAGGAATGCTGCACGTGAAAAGGTTAAGCTGCAGTCTCAACCTCCTCACGCTGTGTGCCTTTTTATGGGGGAATTAATTAGTTTATTCAAAATAGTACTAAGGACTTACCCCAGGACTGAAATTAGTTGAAAAGGATGGCGCAAACACTTGGAGATCTCTAAGGTTTTTCCTAAAAACAAGGTGCACAGAGGATTCTAACAGTTGAAGGATTAACAAAGCAGGGGATGCAGTTTGTGGTTCCTCAGGAAGGGAAATACTCACAACAAGCACTTGAATGGGTAGCTTGGACAGCGGATCGGGTTTCTGGACAGCGAGGCAAGGTCTGGTCATTGCAAACAGCGAGGGGGTCTCCTAGAAGGGGATGGCTGGGCCAATTCTGGTCACTGGACAGCGAGGTGGATCAGGTGGGCAAGCAGGAAGCTGGGCAAAAAAACGGTCTGGTCTAAGGATACTCCCAAAAGGGTACCACAGCTTTTCCCCCTTTCTCCCTGAATTTTTGGGATTTTAGTAGGGTTTGTCTGGATCAGTGGTTCTGCCTGGATAGGGTCAGCTAGCTCTGGCATGGCAGTGGAATCTGGAATCCTGCAGGGTGAATCTGGAATGTCTGGAATACTGGATGCGCAGGGGCTGGAAAAGTCATAAGAGAGGCCTCCCCTTTGTATAATAAATTATATATAAGGAGCATGGCATCATTTTACTATGGGGCTGACTCAAGCGAGACACATCTCATAACATTTGATAGGTCAACCTATGAATGTCACCTCCTCCCTGGAAGTAGATTGGACTGAAGGAGGTGACTTAGTTTTATGGTGGGTGTTATTACAATGTGCTTTGTTCTATCAAAGTTACTTTTGCCAAAATCAGTTATGGAACAAAACACTGATATTTACAAATGTCATCATCAGGAAACTTATATGGGCAGACTACATATTTTACAAGACACATGCTGATCCTAATTTGAAGACGGTACAATGCTGTTTAGTCATTCTGGTAATCTTTCACTATTTCTGTGGAAAATATTTCACCAAAAATTCTACAGTTTTATATATGGATACACATTCTCACTGGCCGAGTTATGATTAATTTTCAAAGTTGTACCATGTATGTTTTCTCCAGAATTCACATTTTCCTGGGGTTTGCTTCTCCAACATGCTAGAAAAACCTACAACGTCTTATTTTAATGGCACAAAAATGACATTTAAATGGTCATAATTTCACAATAATATGCCTTTTGGTTACTGGAATACATGACATAAGCTGCATAGTCTCTGAAATCAACTGAGCTGGCTTTGTGTTCCAAATTTGGGCATTTCTTTCCAGGCCACAGCTAAATGTCAGGCTTGGGTCAGTTTAGGCCAGTTTTGTCATGGATTCACCTTTGAAGCCCTTCAGCTTGAGTTGAGGCCAGGTGTCACCAGGAATTCACACCTATGTGTCCTGGCAGTCCATTGTTTCATGCAGGAGCAGTGCCACTTCATCTAACGAGGGTGTGAGATGCTCCCCCTTGGCTCATGCATAGTTACCAGGGGTCTGGTCCATTTGGGAGAAGATGATCCTGTTCCCAGGAAAGGCAGGGTCTTTTGAAGCCAGAACATGTCAAACCTGTTCTGCTGGTTTCACAGTAATTGTATTTATTTATTTAGTTTTCTTTCCCTTGACCAAAAATGTAAGTTGGTTATTTCTTCTGGGATGTCACTTTCACAAATGTGGTATTCTCTC
The DNA here is from genome assembly GCF_040938575.1 of Ambystoma mexicanum. Classification (NCBI taxonomy): domain Eukaryota; kingdom Metazoa; phylum Chordata; class Amphibia; order Caudata; family Ambystomatidae; genus Ambystoma; species Ambystoma mexicanum. The sequence goes on from NC_090930.1 coordinate 625,537,277, forward strand.
GCATCTAGATTCTGAACATTATTTATAGCCCTAGTCAATTTCTACTACACAGGAATCTGTCCAAGGGAAGGGTCCATTGAAACTGACAAAAGCAAAGAGAGAGAGGGCTTCTTATGAAGGGTTTGTCTGGGTTATTTTGTTGCAAAAAGTAAAACATTTTCCGTACGGCTTGGAGTGCAGTTCTGTGCTCTTTCACAGATTTTGCCTGACACAACATGCCATTCAGTGAGGAATTCCCCCATTTGCTGGTGTACACCCTGAATATGGGTATACATGAATGTGTCTTACTGGAACCAAACTGTTGAAAAGATGAAAAGGGCATCAGTGCGCAGTCATTTTAAATGCGGAAACATTTTCAGTGGGAAATGTTGAGCTGGCAGCATAGCAGGTCTGTCTTTGAATTCTTTTCTTAGGTGCACAAGAAGAATTCACTGGCAGCCATTCTTGTGGTGTCCCATGTTCCATCTCACCCCATATGTGCTTGGTAAAAACAGCACAGCCATTATTTTGGTGACTGCAAAATGCAGTTTTGGTGCAGGGCAATGGTGCTCAACAGAGCCAGCGCAGCCATTCTCATGGTAACTGCTGAAATGCAGTTTGGCTATGTAGGGGAGTTCTGCTGGGCTGATACATGTACCCCACAGATAGTGGAAGAAAGCCTCCATATATATATTTATGTAGGTGTTTTAAAAAACCTACCTGTTCTATGACTTGTTAGATGTAGATATTGTTAAATCTGCAAATAGATATTTAGGAGAGTTTCACAGTAGGTTTTGATGCAGGAAGCTGTGAATGATAGGAGACATGTTCTCTGAGACTTGAAATGTACATCAGAAGTGTTGAACTTATGTGACAGGTGTACGTGTAGAGTTTTTGGATGTGATTGGTGGATGGATGTGTGATTGTTTGAAAGTTGCCAATGAGGGAGTGTTGAAATATAAAAGTAAAATTGGTAGAAGGGCTGCCCTGTTCTACGGCATGCGCAGACATGCGCAATAGTCTGCGGACCTGCACGTGCCATCCAGGTATTTTAAGGATGCCTGGCCTGGAAATAGGACTGCAGAGACCACAGACAGTTGTGGACATCCAATGACATCAGGGGCTTAGCCAATCAGGCTGCATGGTTGTGGAGGAGGAGTTGAATTGTACAGGAACACAGGGTAGCAAGTGTGTTCTTTCTTGTGTGAAGTGAAAATGGCTATTGCTATGAAGAAGCAAATGGTGTGAATAGTGTGAGATTCATGGATCTATTGGTTAAAGGTTTACACCGAGCAGTGTCGAATTTCACCCAATGGATAAAGTCACCTTCAGCTGCCAACAGGAGCACTTTAACTCAGCAGCTAAGATCTACAAACAGGCTATTCTCCAAGTCAAAAGTTTGACCTTTAATGAGTGAATACAAAAGTCCAACTCCATTGTTAGAGAACTCTTTGCCATCCTGCACGAACTTGAATCCCCAGTCTCACCCCCATTTAGCTGCCTCGAGGACACCACCTGGTGATCCAACATCCAAAAGGCACTTCTAGGCAGAATCACAGCAAAAAAAAGACACAATGCTACTAACAGAGACAACTATGAACGAGGCACCCAAACCGCCACGGTCCATTCAATTATTTGAGTTTACCCCAGTCACTATCCAAGAAGTCACATAAATCATCAGAGGCTTGAAGCCATCTAGATGCCAAGCAGACATCTGCCCAGCTTGTGTCACTCATCAACAATTCCCTCACCTCTGGCCTATATATCAACTAATTGAAAAGACACTTGGGTCTTCCCACTCCTCAAAATATGAGACAGAGCAGAATACCTGCAAATCCCATACTGTCTCAAAACTAACAATCTCCATGGGCTATGCCAATCTGGCTTCCACCCTGTTTTTAGAACAGAGTCAGCTCTCCTGGACTAGAGCAATCTGGCCATCCTCCTCCTGCTTGACCTCTCAGTGGCTTTCGACTTAGTAGACCACACAATCTTATGCCAACATCTATCCTCAGCTGCATTCTTCTCCTGCCTGGGTAGAAGCTATCCTGTCCAATCGAGCTATGAGGTTTTCTCCACAACTGCCAGTGCCCCACTAGCTCCAATCACATGCATATTTCCCCAAGGCTGCTCTATTTCGCCAACGCTCAATAATGTATTTACCAAGCAGCTAGTTACCTCTTGGATGATCTGGACATCTCTTAAAATAACTATGTGGATGATACCAAGATCCTCCTTCCTATAACAGGTGATTACAATACTGACTCTAATGCACTGACCAAAATCTTTCCAACCATCCAGGCTTGGATGTCACAAAATGCCTTACGCCTAAATGCGAGAAAAGCGAGCTGCTCCTCATTGGAACACAATCTCGTTTAAGAATACTTAACAGAGACTATATTTCCTTTGTCATCGACGGTAACATCATCCCAGTCTTTAAAAAAGTAAAAATGCTGAGGATTTCCGTGGACTCCTCGCTCTCCCTAACAAGACAGGTAAACACCATTGCCTCTGGGGCAGCGTACACTTGCAAACTTATCAATGCCATCAGACCTTTTCTTAACCCTGAAAGCAGCATCACGATTGCCAGAGCTCTTATTCTTTCCAGAATAGACTACTGAAATGCCATTTTTGAAGCCTCTACCACTCAGAACATCACAAAAAATTACAGATCATTAAAAATGAAGCGCTAAGAGCAGCATTAAATTTTGCAAAAAAAGAGAATATCTCTCCTGCAAGACAAAATGCCCACTGGCTGCTGGTTTGTGAACGTATTCTGTTCAAAACACTCTCACTAACACACAAATGCTTGTCAAACACTGCCCCGAATACTTATCCAGAAAATTCACACAACTGCAAACCAACGAACTAACCTGGGCCAACCACTTGCACCTCCTCTTTATTCCCAGATTAAAGTTGCAAAAAGCAGGGGGCTGCAGCTTCCCCGTGGTGGCTGCTAAAAATTGGAACACCCTCCTGCTTGCTCTGAGATCAGAAACCTCATTCTGGTCCTTCCACAAAGTTCTCAAAACATGTCTGTTCATGCAAGACCTTTAACCAGCCTTACCTCAATGCTCTATTATGATTTTTAAAATCCTGTGATTAAGCAACTACACTCTCTGTCTGTACCTTTCCTTCTGTAACCAGCACCCAGATTCCTCTGAGTTTGGTGTGCTCTACAAATGTCTAAATAAATAAACAGCCTTGGATTAGAAGAATTCAACATTTTTTGGCATGGACTATAAGGTTTGATGTGGGCTGAATTGTTACCGTTGTGCAAGAATATGGTTAAGTTTAAACATCCAGACATCATATAGTACAATGTGGAGGCAACAGTTTGTGCTATGTGACTAGAATATCCTTACAGTTTGTCATGAAGGATACATTTACCAAGTTAATGGAATTGTTTCCAGCTTAGAAGATAATTTTTTTACAAATAACTATACGACATGGGTGGAAAAGTTCTAAATTGTTTTGTCAACAAATTGAAAAAGCCAGGGGAATGTAAATATACTTGCATGTGTTTTTTACAGGATGTAGGAATGGCATATTTCCACAATGAAAATGTAAAATTTTGAGTGAATATTCTTTAAAGAGATGGAGTACATTTAGCTGATGTTGCAAATGAGATTTTTCTTTCTAACATTCAGAATACGTTGAAACAGTTTTTGTGAAAATAATTAAAGCAGAACAATATGTAGTGAAACATGTATTAGTAACTGTAGTACATAAAAAGCAAAAACTGAAAAAAGTCTGAAGCAGTGTTTGTAAAAGTTTTTAAAAAAACAACTGAGTAAAGTAGAGCATTTGTAAAACCCCCAAACATTAAACGGAAAAATAGGTTCTTTTAAGAGCCACCATTGTGGAATCAAAAAAAGTTTAATTGAGTTTAAATCCCTCTGTGCCCCTCCTGTGATTCTCTGGTTGGTCCACAGACTATTAGACCATTCGCCAACTAAATAGGCTACAAAAGGTGCTTAGGAAACTATGGTACTTATTGTATTCCAGAGAAAAATATATGGGACAGAAAGATAATCCTAAGAAGTTTCAAAACTTCCAAGCAAATCACTCTCTGCACACTATGGGCAGAACAACTGTTCCAACGCACTGTTCCAAAGGTGAATGCCAGCCCGCCTAGAAGGCCTGAGACTAGGGCCCTGTTTTTTCCTGTAGCCGGTACTTTCTTCAACCTCCAGACCCTTCAGGGTCTCTCTCCCCCTGCACCTTGTGGCCTGGAGGCCCTGGGTCCCTGCACTAACATTAAAGGTAAGCCCTTGGGCTTTTGTGGACTGCATGGTGTGCACTGAGTGCTACCTTGGAAAAATCGAACTTCAACATCAAAATATGTATTTTACAAACTTTGACATTGCCATCATGTTGTTTAACAGGACGTCTGCCTGCATAAGCATTTTCGTTTGTATTGTACATGCTGGGCTCTTTGCTCAGGCCTTTCCAAGATGGCCGTCCTCTTCTTTGTTAGTTTTGAGCTGGCCTCTACACACCAGCCCTGCCTACCCTGATTGGATGACTCTCTCTTCAGCTGAACCAATCGGGAAAGCAGGCAGGTGAATGCTGGCCCGCCTCCAAGGCCCGAGGCTAAGGCCCTGTTTGTTTCCTGTTTGTTGCATTGTTGTAAGGTAAGCCCCCTCCCCTTAACCTGCGTTGTTCCCTGATGTCCCCCTCCCCTCCTCTTTGACTTGCGTTGCTTGGGTGTCCTCCCACCTCCTCCATTGACCCTTGTGGCTCTCTCTTGCCTCCCCCTTCTGCTCTGTTTCCTCTGATCTTACGTTTTCCCCCCTTATGCCCTCTCACCCTCTACCTCTCCTGTGTTTTCTGTTTTTCCCCATCTCCTTTTGCCTTCCCTTGTGGTGATTCCTGCTGCTTGTCTCTGCCCCCGTCTTTTTATCTTTCTTTGTCCATCCCCCTGTTCTACCCCCTGCCCCCTCCTTTGCTCCCTTCCTCCTTAGCACTTATGTTTTTCAAAACATGGCATTTCATGTCCTATTCTGAAAGACACTTGTCCTGTCTTCCTATCCCCCTTGTCCTTCCCCTTAGCCCCCCAGCACTATCTGAATCATCATCAGACCAAGTAAAACAGTTGCCTCATTCTGTTCTCCTCTTTTTCCCTCTTTCCAATCCCCCTGGCCCACCCTCCTCCTATTTTCATTCCGGCACTACCTCAATTGCCGTTAGGCATAATAATGTAGCTGCTTGACTGTCTCACTCTCCTGCCCACCCCACCTCCCAATCACTGTTCATTTTGCTCTTACTCTTCAGATATGTCCCCCAGACATGCAGCTTGTTTGTTCTCCCCTCCCTTTATGTTCCCCCCTTAGCCCCTCCAGCACCATCTGAATTGTCGTCTGACATAGTAAAATTGTCGCTCGTTTTGTTCCTCTTCCTCTCCCTCCTTCCAATCTCCCCACCCCACCTTTGAAACTCATTGTGTATAGGTGCTATACAAATAAACAATCAATCAATCAATCACTCAATGCACGTTAGTTAAATGCAGGTATCCTTGATTTTGCACTTAATAGACTTGTTTGCTTAGCATTTGTAGAACCTGAAAGATATCTAGTAAGACTATACAGGTAACCAGTCTAATGTGCTTAGAGTACACCTTATCCTGCTTTCTATGGTAGACTATCAGTACCTATCTATCTCTCTATGTTTATATGTATATAGTGCTGTTCACCTAAAGGCCTCAGAGCGCTCAGAAGCTGTTCTAGGAGAACCAATCCATTTCACTAGGTAGACTTCAGCGTAGCCTGTCCACAGTGCCTTGTAAAGTACATGAAGGCAGCAGGCTTTTTCTTCCCCACAAAAAATCGAATGGCACAGTGATCTAAAAGATAAGCTCCATCTGAGCTTAAGGTATTTAAAGCTGCATCACTTCGGTGGACATCTGCCGCAGGCATGGATATCCATCCACACACTTTAGAATGCAGCTAAGACTATGACAAATGTGGTCTAGCTGGACACATAACTGTTCCACACTGAAACACCAGACCTGCCTCAACACCTCTGCCATTAGAATACAGCGACAACCTATGACAAATTTCTGACTAGCAGTGTACATATATTCAGTCTTCTGCACTAGTGCTCTGTCTTGACCTCCTTAGCACCCGTCGCATGCCTGACATCTTGGGATGCTTACTCGAGCCTCGGCAGCCCTCCTAAGTCCTAATCTTGGCCAAATACACACACGCATCTTAAACCTCCTGTGAGAACTATCCCATACCTGGATATTGGTCCCCAAGAGCGTTCCTACCACAAAGTGCATTGAGGCCATGAAAATGGGAAAAGGCGCTATATTAATGACTACTACAATACAATGTCACATATCGCACTCTGCCTTCCCTCAACTGATTCTCGCTCTTATGGCAGACAACATCAATAGCAAAATGTGCAGGATACCTACACTGGATACTGCCTTCAAGATAAACATTTCAAAAATGTTCTCTCCACAACTCAACTAGAACAACATATGTCTGATGAATAATGTGTGAGGGCTTAGCCTTCCAAATATGTAAGGAATAAACCAATGGCAACACGTTTGGCTGTGTCAAAGCTTGTTAAAACAGTCGTTGTACATACGGGAGAGTCTGGTTAAACATCTCTGAATTCCCTTACTCAAAATGTACATTGAGAAAAATATTTGTAAACCTTAACAATTACATTTTAATCCGATTTTAGTTTTGCATGTTCTTTTGAAGTCGTTGATTGACTGATTGGCACATGTTAAATGATGATTGCGCTGTATGTATTAGGGATTCGTATTTTTGTTCATGCTTTTATTCATTGAAGTGGCAGGGTAGGAAAGAAAAAAGGTGCATAACTCTGCAGCTATTCTATTGACAAGAAAAAAAGATGGCCTGGCAAAGGTTTAAAAATACATGCTACATTGTTGTTAACTTATTATCTTGATTTGGTTCTATGAATACCAATCCATTCAGGCACACGATGAATTATACTGGAGACGACTAGTAAAAAGCAGAGCACTGCGAAATATTGCTTTGAACCCACAGCCAATAGACAGACTTCATTATGCAAAGTCACACTGCTGCATAAATCTTTTCTTGGAATGTCTTCCCTATTCAAAGTGCAATGCCATTATCAGCATCTAATCAAGAGCTCCTTGCTGCAACCTTTCGCAGCCTGGCATTTATTTGCGGGGTGTATTATACATTTTTAGCAGCCATTTGTTTGATGGCTCAACTGAGTGCCTGATAATTTCGTGTTAAGATATTTGTATGAACCAAGTGCCTTGGTCTCATAAAATAAATCAGCGGCTGGTATGATAATAATGTGTGGTAAAATGCCTCTGGCGATGGAATGGACGCATCGTTCATCGTACGACATGCTCATCTTGATAATTCATCAATTGCGGGCAACAGCCCTAAAAGGAAGAGCAGCACGTGTGCAGGTATTTCATTACTTTAATATACATCCGAGAGTATACTTTGAGAATACAATGTCACAATCTTAAACATATAACCACCGTTTCCGATTATATTTGATATTCACCTGAGGCTGATTGTCAAACAGTCATCAATATACAAGGGCACCGATTTTTGTTTTAAATTATGTCTGTGTAAGAATTGTACAGGCCCGAACATTCACAAAGGTAACTTGTGCATTTCTGGGGGGGGGGGGGGGGGGGGTGTTACAGCATATACAGTCCCCTTGCATATATTAGTATAATGTATGATACGCTTCTGGCTCGCACGCGGGGCATCGGATTGTATTTCATCGTGTTGGGCCCTTTAAGGGTTTGTCATGCTGAAATGTATTACACATTAAAAAACTAATTTCTATTTGAAGGTGAGGGGTAGACATGCTGCTGAGACAACAGTGGGCTGTGCCATTGCTGTCTCGCTCTAAAAATGCATGAAACGGTAGGAATGACCTGCTCATACATTGCACACTCCTGAAGGTCTGCACCAAACGGACACAGTGTTCATGGTGTGGTTTGGCAAAGCAATGATATGCCCCATTATATCACCCTGCATTCTGAAACTGTGCACCGGGAAGTACAGGGACATTTGAAAGTGTGCATTTTTGCTACCCTAGTATAACATGGCTACGCTGTGCCCTGTTTTCAAAATACTGTGCTTTATTAGGTTCTGTATAGTACACAGTGTTATGTCATCCTAAGCCATGTTGTTATACAGCTGCAGGAACATTTTGTACACCTTCCTTTTTGCTTTTGGGGCGTGTTGCCCCCAAACGACTCATCCCTGACCCCAGTTTGGATTTCCAATTGCCCCCTACCTCAATGTATACCTAACACCACACCATACATGCATTTTCCCTTCTTAATCTCTTAATCATGGCTTCCATTTTGAGAGCTCGCAGCTGAATTGCATTTTTGATTTGAAGGGAGTTTTGCTTTTTGTTTTTTAATAGATTTAATTAATTACTTAATTATGTTATAATGTATTCCCTTCTCATTTTGTTTTTGGGACATGATGGCAGATTTTATTTAGCTGGTTATGTTGTGTTATGTTCTGTTGTCATGATCGGTTATGTTGTATGATATGAACGTCATGTTGATCTGCACAATGCCAAGAAGCACATTGAAGCAGACATAAAGAAAGAGGCAGCACTCCAAAAAACATGAAAATAAATAAATTATATACATATGTGGTACTCAGTTCATGAAAAGGCAATAGCTCTCGAAGTTGATCAGTAAATTAAGCTCATGAGGGAAGTGCACGTCCTTGATGGAACTAAGATCTCCATGCAGCCCTCTTTCAAGAGGACAATGTAACTGCAGCCCATCTTGATAACGATAGAAAATAAAAAGGAGGATTATGTAAATGAACTCTCAGCCCAAGAGGAATCCTTTCACTCACATCACTATAGCAATCCCCCAAAAAATACATAGAAGGCCTCAAGAACACCCAGGTAGCTCAGTCCAGGGCATAGTTCCCAAAAGGTGACACAATGCAAATCCAGCTGACAATTAAAAATTAATCTTGTTCCTCCCAGGTTTCCTTTATATAGAAACTGACTTTGGCCATTCCTGGCCTAGAGAAGTAAATAGAAGGGCTTTATTTGCATGTTTCATTGTGCATGGCTTGAACATTCTCCAGTCCACTGTAGAAGAGGATCCAAATGCCCCTGCCAGAAGCTCTGCCCCCATGTTGCCCATGTGTTGGGAACCGGAAATTGTGACACGTGAAGTATAAGTGAGGATGCCTGTAACACAAAGAATTCTTGAAACAAGTTATCCATTGAGAAAACTCTATGTGCATTATTGAAGAAATGATGGTCTTCTGGACAAAGTTCCAGAAGAAGTGTGAACATGGATGAGAAAAAGGACTGGTGACATCATGTGGAGCAGAACTGACGCACCATGGAGAGATACAGAGGAGGAAAGAATATTTAACATTCTATAAGATCTGAAGAGGAGGTGTCAAAGATAAGCAAAATATTGGGATCAAAATGAAGATGCTCGTGAGAAGAAACGCTGAAGAAAATGCAAAGTCATTTTACAGATGCTGTAACGCAAGTAGACAAAGTGATCCTAAGTGAATCCTAGCTATGTAGTGAACAGAATGTGGCAATGCACCAATGCATTTACACAGGACTATATAGAATCTGGATGTTCCACGATGCACTTTAGTAAGCTTAAAACTTAAAGAATATAAACATTCTATAAGATCTGAAGAGGAGGTGTCAAAGATAAGCAAAATATTGGGATCGAAATGAAGATGCTTGTGAGAAGAAACGCTGAAGAAAATGCAGTCATTTTACAGATGCTGTAACGCAAGTAGACGAAGTGATCCTAAGTGAATCCTGGCTACGTAGTGAATAGATTGCGGTGATGCACCAATGTATTTACACAGGACTATATAAAATCTGGATGTTCCATGATGCACTTTAGTAAGCTTAAAACCCTGTGAATAGAAAGGGCTTGAGTGTGGCACCTTGAGTGTGGCACAGTGGGAAAATGGCTGAGGGCGAAGAAAAATCCAAGAAAGGCTGGCTGGCCCAGCATCAAGAGTCAAGGCCACCGTGAGCCTGGGTGTCTGTCAAAGAAGCTACATGAACGTGAGAAAGAAACAAACTTCTGTCTCAGGTGGGATGAAAAAACACTGAAGGAGTCAAGAGTTCATCATTTAATAGTATTATATGCAACAAAGAGCTCAAAAATGGGGTCTCCAGTCATAAGGTCAGATCGAAAATTGCTTTGGGTCGAGCTACACCGAAACCAGAAGATAAGACAATGACATACTCCCTTTTATTCTCAGGCACAGAGAGCTTCTGCAAGGTCAAGTTCAAAGCCTTAATTGAATGGCAGACCGCAGGAGTGATGGTAGTTGTTGGGCTAATTGGGTGGGGAGGCATGACTAGGCCGACCCTCCCAGCACCTGGGGTAACCGGCTTGCATGCTGATAGCAACTGGAAGATTCTAGAAGGGTACAAGCGTGTCAACCAATTGTAGGGGGCCACGTATCAGAGAGCCAATTAATCGTTGTGTATTTTGTGACAATGAAGATGACTTTCACTAGAGGAGGGTTAGTTGTCCACCTGATGTTAGAAACCCAATAGCAACCCCGTCAGTATGGAACATATAATTAGATGTTCCCTGTAGGCCTATCTCATCGGCAAGAAGGTTTTTGTAGTTGGCCACGTAGAGTGACCTCAGTAGTGAAACGTTTGCTATAAAAGTAATGTTTTTATGAGATGCATTGAGATCATGCTGTGCAACATCCGTTGATGTCTGATGTAACTCCCTGTTTTAGATAATTGCAAATGAAACAGTACTAAGTTTTGCCAACTTCCTGAGTCAGTTTGATTATTGATGTATGAGCAAGTTCTGCACCCTCATCATCTCTAAGTATTGCTATCTCATCTTAAAGGGCCCCAGTTCCCGGGGTTCACCACAATGTCCCTTTGGCAATATGGGAGGAATACAACCACAAGCACTGATGAAAGAAAGGTGTGCTCATGAGGCTACAACAGGATAGATTTGGTGCAGTATAAAACGTTTTTAATGTAACATAATTAACTTTGAACTTGTTTTAAAAAATGTATGCTTGCCCTTCCTCAGCACATTTGTTTTCCTTATTTACACATGCTAAGTACGTCTGTTTAGGCCATAAGCATACACATCCTTTGTGCCATGGCTCCGTTTTTGGCTTGTAGTATTGCTTGTTTTTGAACCATTATGAAAAATGTATGATTTCATAACTGGAAGAGACGGGGGAATGTAGCAGAGACTTGTTTGTCTCAAAATTCACAGGAGCATTGCCTTACTGGGCCAACCATTTCCACCACATATCTTTTCTTCGGTCATTTTCCTGATTATTCCCCAAACTATGGAACTTTTCCCTACATAGTTGTTGCCTGACATGCACAAATCCCCCCTTCCTATTATGTCTACTTTCCAGAAATATATGCCTTTCTTTCTTCCCATTCAGCTTTCCTACCCTTCTCTTCCATTCCGTCCACGCATGTCCTATTGTAAAAAAAGGGCAACATCGCCTACCTCTCACAATAAGGGTAGTAACCATATCGAAATATGTTTTTTTGGTTTGCACTCAACCTGTTCTTCAAAGCCTGGAAAATCGTGAATTCAGCACAGCAAACCATTTGTTCCTAGCACTTACAAGGAAAAAAAACACAGGCTTCTTTGTACATCATTTTATTGGCGTTTTCTGGAGAAAAAACGAATGTTCTCCCTTTTTAGTTATTTTCTTTCACCCCCCTACAGCAAACTAGGATTCCTTGGTGGCATTATGACATGTGGGAAAAAAGGGGCCACATTTGGCCAAGATATCTCATGTAACAAAACAGTTACCAGCGATTGAATAGCAACATACCAAAATCACCAAAAAATGCCTTGGCACTGGGGGGGCATGGCAGTTAAGGGGTTAAACAGTACTAGTGTTTCTACCTGTTTGATTGTTTTCTACCCATTTTCTCCAAGTTTACTTAACCTTACCCATCCTCTGTCCTGCAACCACACAGTATAACATCCTTTGTTTATTGCCACCCAGTTTATATATCCCTGTTTGTTTATTGTTGTGGTCATTTTTATATATTTTTTATATTATTGTAGTTCTTTTATCCAAGTTGAATATTCTTCCCAATAACCCAATGATTATGTGCAAAGAGAACAACAGTGTTGTATGATCAAATGTTGTATCTTATAAAGTACATGTGATGCAATGCATCCAAGATATGAGAGTCATAAAAACATGTGCATTAAAGGAATAGTGCACTCAAAAATGTTATTGTCCTGAGTGTTTCAGGCATGTGGTTTTAAGCAAACTGGGATCAATCCTAAAAACCTTTCCTATGCACCTTACCTTAGTTTTCCGCACTTTTACACATGTGAAATCAATAAGGGGGGGTGGCCATCTTGTGCTAATCTGATCCATGGATTGATCACCCTAAGATCAAGTGCCCCTGCGGCACTAAATCATATCACCCGCCCTTGAACCTGACATCACTAGATGGGTACGGCCCATTTCACAATGCAAATGAATGTCACATGTCAACGTTCTCTGTGCAGCACCTAGGATGCCTCTTTCCTCAATAAGTATAAACAGACAGCTTCTCATCAGACAACGTGAGAGTTGCTTTTTCAATCGTTTCACAGTTTTTTTTGTATAGCCTGTGACTCGTTTCTGCTCTGTTCAGCTATCTTCGTTGCTCGGAGCCCGTGCGAACAGAGACTTGTACTAGCATTACGGAAATGATGGTGCATTGGGCGACAGTTGGGAAGATGAATCTCTGGATCCAGAGACAGAGCCTTGTCGCATGGATGACGTTTCCACCTGATGTATCTGCAATCGATGCAAGGTCATGCCAACCGAGGAGGAGAATTGCTGCTGTAGAGAAAACTCTGGATGCTTGGCCTACATATCACAAAGAAGACACACCACCGCTATACGTTATCGAGCTGCATGACTTCAGGGCAGCCTGCCTCACAAGGTCCGTGTTGAGGATTATGATGGTGCTTATGCAAAAACTTCGCGCAACAGTTCACCCTCGCAATCCAAGTAACGAATAAGTGTACTATAGATTTGATGAAACTTTGGCCACTGAGGCCACTAACATTTCTTGATTGTCTCCTATACTGTCGTAACATTGATCTATCACTGCCAAATGCATGTAGTCTTGCAATTCAATACATCTCTCACGCTTAGGGGAAATCATAGTTGTCATCTTATGTGTCTTTAAATTTCAACTAAGAAACAATATTTCTCTGTGCCCCAAACATTATGGTTTACCTGGGTGTTCACTTTTGTAATGTGTCTACACTTTAAAGCAAAAGCTGATTGATGCATGAAGTAACATTTGTACGGGCAACTATGCCATAGGATACAGGATGCATTTTCAACTATGGTTTGTACACTTGTCAGGTTCATTTAAATACAGTATGTATATTTCTCTTCCACAGGTGGTACAGGCTGGTGGCCTATCGTTTGTTTACATGGTGGCTTTATGGGAGGCTTGGATACCGTGTAATACCCGCCTTTGTCGTTGGAGCCATTTGTGCCAAATTCCCCAGTGACAGCAGACAGTACAGGAGATTTTCCCACACTGAGCTGCAACCCTAAGTATAGAATGTGTAGTATATTTGTGTCATCAACATCAGCAACAAAATAAAATACAAAAGAGCTTTTATGAATAGTTGTTTAACATTTTCAGTGAATCAAGGACATGCTCATTTGTCTATGAGGAACAAATAATGGTTGGTGCCCTTTTACGCTCATGTCCTCTGCAACAATTCATCCCCCCTCCATTATAAACGGCCAAGGTGCCAAACACCATGTACACTTCAAAGGTATCTTCAGCACAGGGGCCATTTTTCACATGGACCCCCCAGACCCAGTTTCTCCAGGCTCCCCTGAAGCAGACACCACTCCTGCAATCCACATAAGTGTGTCTCCCTTCAGCAGTGTGCTGGCCCTTTTATGCACACCTCTTGCCCATCCATCCCCCATCCACTATCAATGGCAGTTCGCACCTGTGGCCATGCACTCCCAAAGGGGGCTGCAGGGTGGGAACTGCCAAGGTGCCAAACACCATGTACACTTCAAAGGTATCTTCTGCACAGGGGCCATTGTACACACAGCCTCCCCAGACCCCTTGTCTCCATGCTCCCCTCTTACAGGCCCTGCCCCTACAATCCACATAAGTGTGTCTCCCTTCAGCAGTGTTCTGGCCCTTTTCTGCATGCCTCTTGCCCATCCATCCCCCCGCCACTATCAATGGCAGTTCACATCTTTGGCTGTGCCCTCATAAAGGGGGCTGGCAGGGTGGGAACGGCCAAGTTGCCAAACCCCATGTACACTTCAAAGGTATCTTCCGCACAGGGGCCATTGTACACACAGCCTCCCCAGACGCCGTGTCTCCAGTCTCCCCTCTAGCAGACCCTGTCCCTGCAATCCACATAAGTTTGTCTCCCTTCAGCAGTGTTCTGGCCATTTTCTGCATGCCTCATGCCCATCCATCCACCCTCCACTATCAATGGCAGTTCGCATCTTTGGCTGTGCCCTCCCAAGGGGGCTGGCAGGGTGGGAACAGCCAAGGTGCCAAATACCACGTACACTTCAAAGGCATCTTTCGCACAGGGGCCATTGTACACATGTCCTCCACATACCCTGTGTCTCCAGGCTCCCCTGAAGCAGACTGTGCCAGTAACATGTCACACATTCACATACACATGCACTTTTCTAATCCTTTATAAACCCCTTGATATTTATCCGGAGAACATCTCTGAGCACTGGAAGTCAACTCTTGATTGTGCTACCTGTGAACATCTGTGAGCACTGGAGGTCAGCTCTTGAACGTGCTGCCTGATCTGTGAGTACTGGAAGTCAACTCTTGATCGTGCTACTTGTTCTCCTGCTACTACCTCCCCTGCTTGCTGAATCTAATTGTTTGTTAGTCAAGGTAAGGGCAGGTCACCTTTTAACTTCACTATCTTCATCTCTTTCTGATCTCAACATTTCTATCTATTTTGAACGAATGTACCCAGCAGTCTAATGTTCATTAATCTCAATGACGTTACCATTGTCTAATGTTTCAAGTGTTCTGATCTTGATACATAGTACATTTTATCATTGTCAATTGTAATAGAATCGCATCTTTCTTGGACCATGTCTATATGCAAGTTTCCTTTCGATGCATGAAAGTACATTCAGCGGACAAATAACACGTTATGATTAGCGTCATATCAATCAATTCTGTATGTATGTCAATTCTGTATGTATGTAGTGTTCGACTACGCTACACAGGTTTTGCTTCTTTGAACAAAACAAACGTGGAAGAGAAGACGGTCATATAAATCCATCAATCTCATGCATTCAGTACAATTTTTTTTATTGTTTATACTTTTTTTATACAGATCTTATCGATTTTTCAAGAAGGCCTGCTAGTATGGTTTTGGGTTGTAGTTCTAGGAGCCATGTCAAAAGACAGGGCAGAATCCTGAATACATTTCCGAAGGATATTCATTTAATAAGAAGATGGGTTTGACATTGTGGTTTTGCGGTGGATGAGATTGGAAGAAAAGCCCAGGCTGTCTTTAGCCAGGATAAGTATGACCAATCAACAAACACAAAAAGGGTCGACCCAGAATGTTTCGTAAATTGCTTCCAAATGCAATTCTAACTCTACTGATTCACACGCTGCCTCTGGTGAGTCCCGGATGATGAATTGGCTGTAGGCGGTGGGGTACTGAACAGGTAACCCCCATGAACGGATTGGTGCTTTCGGTGTAAATGTGTCTTACTAAAGATTGCATATTTACCAGATTGTATTACATTGTAACTATACCACATTTTACTACACGTCTATCCCTGGTTTATGGAGCCTCAAATGAAGTAATTATGACCATGGAAAACAATGCCATAGTGCCCTTCCCAAGAATCATAATGTTTTCGTAATCAGTTGCTTGACATGTCAATTTTTTTAGGAAAGCATACTGATGGAAGCACTGACCTTGAAAGTGATGAAACCACTGACACTCTCACTATACCAATGGTGAGCCCTACAGACTTTTAGACAGAAGTTTATATTCTCGACAGTTGCAATTTACCTACATATCTAATGCAAATCTTATGTTCCCTTTTACCACTTCATGACAATGCACTGAAAATGAAGGAGCAAGATTCTGCACCCATTTATTTTCACGAGCCAAGTATTATGCTTGGAATTTCCAATAATATGAAAACATGCATGTATACTGTCAGTTGTTTACACTGGGTGTTATTTATGGGTTTCTCTTTATATGTACCATTGTCTGCATCGCATTGTCTCTGTTCCATTTTGCTGTTTTCATCCATACTAAAATAAGTACTGTGTTACAGGGGGATGCTGGTACTTCGACTAGAATTACATCGTCCTTTACAGCTGGTCCAGAGTATGATATATGTGTACTAACAGTTACATTGAATGAAATAAATTAAATCCTACATAGGATAATATTAGGCAGTGACATACATATAAACGTGCAGTGTTTCAAACTTTTCTCATTTCAGTTCTAATGTTACACTTCCTCCCACAATGTTGTGAAGGGGATACTCCAAGAAAAGTATGTCACGCTGAAGGATGGGTCATAAAGTTTTATTCAAGTAACACGGTAAAACAACCCCCAGCTTGACATCCAAGCCCCAACCACTCTCTTGGGCTTCACATCTCCAACCCCTCACCATTCCACATTCCAGATCACAAAATGTTTACATAGCAACAGTAGTTGGGTCCTAATATTCTTAGAATGCTAAGCTCAAGAGAGAAACTTAATAACAATCATAATGAAATAACTATGTACAGCATTTACATGGATAGATCCAAGTTGTCCAGTTCCTCTCCTAACACTCCCTAATGCAGAATACATTGCCAAATGTTTGAGGGCAACATTACAATCAGTATGTTTTGCATGGTGATTTCGGATCAAGTACACTTGCCATCAATCAGTTGAAATTCGAAATGTTTATTTTGATGAAATGACGTGCACTGTTTGCGAGGTTATGTGTGTAAGCAATGTGTGCGATGAAAGATTGTAATTTCCAATACGATTGACTTTTGTTTTTTTAATGAATATTCTATTCAAGGAATGTACACTTGGTGTGGAATTACAAGAGGAAGCACATCGATCAGAGGTTGTGTATCTGCTTGCTCGTGCGTCGTTACAGAGAAGACCATGGTTTCACAGAAAATCAAGAAAACAAGGGTAACTAGCAAAACATTTTTTCTAGAAGTGTTTTGGGCTGGTGTTTTCATCATACATTTTTTGTATTTAAAGTGCTATCTACTGTATGTGTGCTATTCCTTGAGCATATTTTTACAACACATTTCCAAGAGGCCCAGAAGGAAAAGAAGTACAAAGACACAGACAACAAATGAAACCAAAGATGTTGCTTTACCATGGAGCAACTACTGTTAAGGCGCAATGTGGTCCATTCAATAAGCATACTCATGATGCTTATGCCCAATGTCCTGAAACGGAATACAATGTGACTGGCAAAACCACCAAAGTGTTCTTGGACCTTTGCTACAATGTGAGAACTATACAAGATGAAACTGAATATAATGAAGATGCTTTGGAATTCATTGTAGACCACTTGACACAATCTACACCCACAAAAAAGGTCCAACCAATAAACAATCAATGTTGATGGTTTCTCCAATTCGTGTGCAAATAACACAAGCTTAACTAACAGAGACTGAAGCTTCTACGCAATTGACCGAGGAGCTCCACCAAAGTTCTCAACTACAGTTTGTCTAATTTGGCCAATTTGTCCACCACAGTTGAGTCACAAACTACAATCATGCAGGACGATTGGCTAATAAAGGAGCAGAAATACATTATATTTGACAGCTGCCTGGTAGAGATTATACCGATGCTGAAATGTGTCCATACATTGAGGGGGAAAATATGCGGGCAGCCATCGGTGCACGAGTCTCGTGTATTACAAGGCACTAACCTGAAAATCTAACCCAGCTGTGTCCACCTCCAAGATACATATTCATGGTCCGCTTAGCCGATGCTGGGCAAAATGCCAGCTGTAAATCTACTGTGTTTAGCAGCTTTAATTTTTAGTGGATTGACTTTTAGTAAGTTGTCCAGTTTCTGTCAGCTTGTGGGAGTTCAGTTTCTTGCTAAAACGCAGTACTACAAATATCAAAGAGAATTCTTATTCCTCGCTATTAGTCAAGCTGTAAAATTGTACAAATGTCAATTGAAAGCACATCTGCAGTGTGACAGCCCCGGATTTTCAACAAAGTACTGCACGTACCACTTTCAAGACATAGAAACAAAAAAAAATGGTGAGTTTGGAGACTGAGCAGGTGTCCCAATGTAAACCCTCTGTGGCCATGGAGAAACATGCTTTCATAAAATCCCTGGAACATCTTCAATCGAGGGGAATGCAAATGTACCTCATAGCAACTGAGAGACATGTTTCTATAGCCAAGGCCATGCGAGAGCAGTTTCCAAACATTTGTCATTAATTTGATGTACGGCACGTTGCCAAATCAGTCAATAAAAAAAATGACAGCTGCTGATAAAAAGAAGGGTTCAGAAAATATTTTACAGTGGTGTCAGTCTTTCAGCAACCATCTTTGGTGGAGCTCCAAAACTTGTGATGGGTGTGTGGAAATTCTACTTGAAAAATGACGCTCATTAATGCACCACTGGTCCAACATTCACTCATGGACAGAAAGCCAACATTTTCACCAATGTGCACATGCACCTTTATCGGAGGAGCAGCAACGCAAGAAGAAGTGGTTGGTTCCATCTTCACCTCCACACAAAGCTCTTGAGAAAATCGTGCTTGAAAAAACTCTTTCAAGAGACCTAGAGGGACTCACAGAATTTTGTCAGAATTCTGTCACACTGGAGATTTGGAGGTGTTCCACAATATGTGCCTAAAGTACAGACCCACAAGGTTGCATTTCGGCATAGACGGCATGCAAGCTCAGACATTACTAGCTTTTTTGTGAAAGATCTCATTTTGACTGTGTTGGACATGCATACTCATGGAATCGATCCTGATTTTGTTCATAGGACACATACATTGCCACAAAACATTGCAAACAAGCCCTGTCCACCTAAAGCGGATCTCGTTGAACAGTTGACTTCCCGGTAAAAATGATTTGTGGCAGTGTTCGTACATGAACAATGCAATGCTTTTAAACTCGAATTTCAAAGCTATTAAAAGTATTAAGAAGTTTTTAATTATGCACATTTAATCCAGTTTATGATTCATTCATTTATATCTTGAACAATAACATGCATGTCTGCGGTTTCTTGGTGTCTGTAAAGCTCGACATAGGTGGCCAAAGCGTCCAAATTGCCTTTTCAAATGTATCCTCTTTGTCAACTTTTCTTTACAAGAAGTTACTTTTGAAGGATGCCATACGGTGTAACTCTGTGTTTTGCCCCCTCACGCTTTCGCCCAGCTCTTGTGGGTCCTTGACTGATCAGGGCTCGGGGGGGTCAGATTAGAAAATGGTTTTCACTTTATCTGTTTTACTTACCCTAACTGTGACTGTTTTCCCAAAAAAATGAAATCACTAGCACTGTTGATGATTACAAAAGTATTCACAATAGCGCAACATTGTTGGATGCCCGCAAACAATTTGTTTATTTTTGGAACATATTTCAAATGCCACGGCAGGCTAATCGCTCCCATGGAGTGAAGGTCACTTCGTTTGATGTAGCTTGTGGGGAGTTCACACCGACGCGTCTTGTACAACATGTTTTTGATTTGTGGCTTTCCTTCACAAAAATGAAAGTTACCAGCCATACACACAGAAAATAAGTTTCAATTGTTGTTCGACCTTGGAAGAAAGGGAGGATTCGCTATGGATTGAAGGACGCAAGTTGTGGAACACCCGAAAAAATGATAAGGTTCACTATTTTAAAACTTGATATTGGAACATTTATTTTAATTCTATGAAAAGTGTTGTTCTGAGCGGACACTCTGCATTATAATAATAACAATTTGGCATTTATATAACGCTACAAACCCTTGGGTATCTGAGCGCTGCTTATTATTACCCATGGTGTGTGGTGCTCATTTATTGACCTCAGAAGGATGAAAGGCTGTGTTTGGCCTTGCCGGGATTCAAACCTGCGTTAGCAAGCTCTGCACGGATGTCAAAGCGAGTGCTCTACTCACTGTGCCACTTGACCGGCTAGAGAATGCATTACGCCAAGAGAATGGAAATACCAAATTTCATGTAAGTTTGACTGAAGATGAGTTTATATATAAACAAATGATTAAAAGTTTAATTTTCTGACTGGTATTGCTAACTTACATTGTTATGGGTTGTTGGTTGGGCATATTGTGACGTCACGAAAAAACAACCTAGGCTAGTGATATCTGAACCACTTTGTCCCATTTCATATCAGTGTGTGCTATCAACGCTGTATTATTGGGTAGCAGAAGCCCCTCTCTAGAAAGAACATGGCATTATAACCTGTTATGTGTTTTTTTGACACGTTGAGTGTCTGCAGCCATTGCCTTTACCTCAATGTACCTTTCACAGATGGGAAATATCGATTTGCATATTTGTCTTTATCCCAGGCAGATGGGCAGTCCAGCACCAAAATGGTATGGCAAGTCCCTTCTCAGCGAGAGTACCCACAGCAACTCCATACACGTGTTTCAGTCTTGTTGTGCCTCATCAGTGAGGTGGAGCCCTGCCTCTCTGAGCATAGTGTGCATGGAGTCCACATCTGGGTTCCTCCAAGTTCCAACAACCGCAAGTTTGTTGCTAATAATCCGTTATAATGCCGTCTATGTGTTGTTTGAATTTTTCTGTTAGCTTTCGCATCCCATTGGGTGTTAAACATACAGCGATAACCTCTCAAGCACATCATAGACTCCAACTTTTCCCTGTCGTTCCATTGTTTGTGCTTTGTGTTGGTTATTAGGTTTCACCTGGTGCAGAATAAAAGAGTAAATGGATGAATTTGAATAAAGAACAGCTACTGAAATATATTTTTATTCTGTTTTCTACACAGCTACATTCTTCTTTTCTGCAAATGTCATCTTTTCCAGATATCGAGTGATGGTTTCTTCAACCAGCAAGGGCAGATATGCCTAAAAGTACGGATATCGATTACGCTGATGTGGGACGATCGTCCGGGAGCGATATGCCCTTTGGTGGTACCAGCTACAAGGAGCAACCTGTCATTGTTTACAACGGTCTAGCAAGAAGCTGATGCCGAAGCCTTGCAAATCAAGGTGCGTTGAATGCGCATATTCTCCTGAAAGGAACACTATGTGCCTCATGATAAAATGTTGATGCTGTAACCCAAGGACATTCAAAAATTGGCGTTAAATGGAAATCTGCGGATGTTCTCGGAGCGTTTTTTGTAAAATAAAAGAACATTGTAAATCGCAGAGGATTCATTTTTCTTTTAAAAATAGTGTTTTCTATTCTGATTTGGGACATGCCGTGCTGTGAGAGGATGTGATTGTTGAATTTCCGGGTTCTGCGTCAACTGATGTTAAAGACGTCAGTGATGAATGGCCGTGTTTGGCTACGCTGCCCACTAATTTCATGAAAGTAGGTGGAGAATATTGCTAGGACTAGTGATGTCAGCTTCAGGGGCAGGTGATATGATTTAGTGCCGCAGGGGCACTTGAGCTTAGGGCGATCAATCCACGGATAAGATTAGCAAAAGATGGCCACACCCCACTCGTTGATTTCACATGTGTAAAAGTGCAGAAAACTAAGGTAAGGTGCATAGGAAATGTTTTTACGATCGATCACAGTTTGCTTAAAACCACATGCCTGAACGCTTGGGACAATTACATTTTTGAGCGCACTATTCCTTTAAATTGTGTTTCCTAAAGTGTGTGTGTTCTTTAACTAATTATGTTTTCATTTTAACATATGGAAGGATATTTATTTTTCTTAAACATAGAAGAATAACCGTGGCTACTGTATAGCCCAATGGGGTGTTGAATTTCTGGGGGAGGGTCCAAGCTGACATGTGCAAAAATGTAAGCTGTTTAGATCTGAAAGAGTCCTTTCTGAGAAATACTTACCATGTGTATATGCATAAAAATCTATGTGACTTACCCCCCAAAGTTTCAAACTGCGACTAGAAAAAAATCAATAAACTCTAGCCGTGGCTATGAGTGATGAGTTATTTTAGGAAAAGTTGTTTTAATTTGGATATTATTTCATTGTATTTATATATTTATTTTTGATAAGTAGTCTTTAAAGGACTGTTTTGGAGTACACTGAGTGTAGTATTTTAGCACATTTTGCATGCTTTCTTTATTATCATGTACATTACATATCTCATCCAGTCATTCCATGTAGTTTTCCATTGTATTGTGATATAAAAAAATACTGCTTGTCACCTCAGATATTAATATTAGACATTGAGGAAGATTACACGAGGAAAGAGGTTGGAATTTCTTGTATTCACATTCTGATAGGATATGAAGTACCTCACATTATGTTGAACGGTTCAACCTATCAGAGAATGTACTTTTTAGAGTGATGTTTATACGTACAAATAAAAGTTTAGATTATATTGTATCATTATATTAAGAGTGTTTCTGTATCATACATCTGTATTGCTTGAGAGAGAGGTTTAATTTTAGGAGATTGCGCTATCTTTGTGGTATATTTATTGTTTCTATGGATGTTTGAAACATGGAGCGCATTTCAGAAGGAGAGGAATTTCATTGTTCAGAAGACTGTGGAGAATGTCAGAACTTTAAGCATGGGGTTCATAGTGATGTTGAGGACATATGTGATGTGTTGTCAAAGCATTGGCTTACAACTTTTGTTCTATAATATTATTTTAGATGGAGTGTTTGAAATTACAGGTTTATGCTGCAATTGGGGAGAAGAAAATTAATGAATCATGTAAAGAAAAAACACAGAGTAATGTTCCAGGATTTTTTGAATTGCAATAGAGGTGATGGATATTTTTCCCATTAAAAATATATTTTTTGGTTACAGATAGGTAAAATAACCCAAAGGCTGTTTTAAGAGAAATACAGAGAACCTTTTTAAGTAGATTGGAAATAGAAAATACCTTTGATGCCTTTTTTTTAAAATAGCTACAGTTATGATAGCGGCCATTGACATGTTGCTCCTTGTCATAGGGGTTATATCCGCGGGTACAACTGAGACAATGGGGCTTTATGTATTTTTGGTGGTTGCAGCCCTGGCTATATCTTTTGCTTTAGCCGCGGGTACAGATATGCCAATTATTGTGCATTGGTCATGATATTTCATGGATTTTACAGTACACAATTTTACGTGTGTTTGACTATATCCCCTCATATGTACCATTGTGTTGTTTGAATGTTCACACCTTGTTATGTCTTTTTGAATCTTCGAAAATGTTACATGTAACTGCAGCTACTGGAGGTTGACAAGACCCATGGCTTTCTATGCTCCAATCGGATATCCTACTTTATGGCAGGCTTTGGTAGCCACGGGTATGAACCCGCTAGTCAAACCCATGGATATAGATGTTTGCATTTTGGTGCATTGATCGTATTATTTTATGGATGTTTTAACACAGATTTTTAAATGTCTTTCTGTTTGGATGCTCTAACCTCAAGGCATATGTGATTTAAATGTGAAGCCTTTGAATATCTGAGGAGGGTGCTCTCAGTGTATTCACAGCTATGTAATTTGTCAAATTAGAAAGAAAATGGTTTTATTTAATTGTTTTTCTACATGTTCTACAAAGTATTGTTTAGAAAGATTGTGTTGGAGTTTATTGACTGTTAAAGGTTGTCCTAAAAATGTGTTGGGCATTTTACGTGTTTGCTTTGTGCAGTTGTCTTTTTGTGCTATTGATTTCTGAAAGCTACGAAAGGGATGATTTTGTAATTTTTTGGCATTCTGAAAGTAGGTTTTTCCATATTTTACTTCAGTGTTTTCAGTGTTTTCAGGAGACTGATAAAGCAGTAACACATATTATGCTATGGTTATGTGTGAGAAAATATATTTCCAATTACAGGTTATTTCTCACTGTTTTCTTGAAGTATTTATTTGATAATTTGCTGATAATGTGGCTTTGTTTTTCTTTTTTCTTTTTCTGTATTTCTGTAAATCTCTAACAAGTTATCTGTTAGGGAGGAACATGGATTTTACTTTGACAATATAGGGTGTTTTTTCTGAGTTTTGTTGCATTATGCACCTAGATTTCCGCAGTTTCCTCGGTATGAATATATGTCAAATTGAGTGTGGCGATTCTGTCACAGATTTTAAAGTACATTGTATGACTGCATTGCATCAAGAACACACTTGGTACTATAATTTACAGTACCATTTCCATGCAGATGAATTCAATGTGTGTACTAGTCAGAATAAAATGTTGATAGTACTTCATAAACAATAAACAGAAACCATATTTGGTATGTTCACAATCTACTTGTAAATGGTGTACTTTGGGAGGACAGGGACCCTTTTGGGTAATATGCTATGTGATAACATGTACTGTTATATAATGCACAGACATTGGAAGATGTGAAACTAATTGGGGTGCATAAGAAACCCTAGCGTCAACCAAGCATCATAACTCTACCCTTGACAAATATTGCAGCTATGTATATGCTTTGTGGTAGGATATCAAGCTGTTTCATTGGCCCTATATTAGTGACTTTGTACTGTTAGAGTAGTGGAAGCGTTTGAATGTGGCTTTCAATTTGAGAAGTCTTACGAGGCAGTGCACCTGATGAATGCTAACTTGGCTATGGTGTTCACCATTGTTCTTTTGCTTATTTGTGGAGAGGTCTGGATTCTGCCAGCTTACTGGGAAAGTTAATTTCAAATGGTAAGTTTGCAGTGAACATTTGTTCTCTTGAGAAGTGGTTTGGGAATTGTACTCTGAAGTTATGGCTACAGAATGGCAAGTATGACTAAATTTGTTTGGCGTTTCAGGCAAAATACACCAGGAAAATGGATTCTGATACATTATGAAGGACAGTGAAGAAGGTAAATTCATAGGGCCTGATTCATGGAAGTGTTTTATAATGGCGCAATCCATAGGAAAACATTCCATGAATCAGGTCCATAGTTTGCATTTTAGCTTTTCTGCCGTAATCCATAAAATGTGCATGCCTCTTTTTATATAGGTATGACATTGCAAGTCACATGGTTTATGCATATTTTTCTCTTACTATATGCATGCTTTATCATGAATTGTTACATTATGAAAGAAATGGTGACTGTGGCGTGTAAGATTATCTCACTTTTCATGCAGGTTTATCATCAAAAAATGTACTGTGCCAACCACAGATATATCACAACCCCACAAACACAGCGCCCACCTAGTGAAACTCTACTTTGCTCATCTTGTGTGAGCTGCTCAATACCATCCACATTACTCCAGCACTAAGAGCAGAGCTCTACACAGTGCAATTATTTTATGCTACAGCACGTCCACTCTAATATAATTGTTGCATTATGTAGCTCAGCTGTGTACAGTTTCCTCACCAACAATAAATCTGGAATTTAAATGTTTCATTTCGGTCACAGATTTGAAAGTAGATTCCATCACTCCATTGTATGTCGAACGGTATGGGTACTATAATGTTTAGCACTGGTGCATGCACATGAGTCTAACCTGTGTGGTAGACAAAACTAAATGTTGGCAGTAATTTATAAATAATAAACAGCAACCATATCTGGCACTTTCACAATTTGTTTAGAAATGGTTTGCTTTGGTAGGGCAGAAACCAACTTATGGTCCATTCTATGTGATCACATATATTGTTACACAATGCAGGGACATAGGACGATGGAAAATTAATGGGGTGCATAGTAATTCCTATCATTAAACAAGCAGTTTACCACTTCCCTTGATAATTATATTTATATTAGTAACACCATTTGTGTCAGAATTGTGGATGTGTTTGAATGTGTCTTTAAATATGACACGTGTTATGATGGAAAATGCTAACTCGGTTAGATTGTTAGCAAATGTTGTTTTCTTTATTTGTGGGAATTCAAGGATTCTGCCATGTTACAAGAAAAGTTCATTTGAATTGTTAAGTTTCCAGTGAACATTTCTTGTTTTGAGAAGTGTTTTGCGAATTGTACTCTGTAATTATGCCTACAGTATGACAGGTCATGTTATCAGCCTACTGAATGTTGTCTGCCTGTGGCTGAGCTACAGCCCTTAAGTAGAAGCTTGCAAGGTGTGAAAACTGGAGCTGGGTGGCGCAACTGAGTGGCAGTGATTACCTTCCAGCTCTCCTTCCTCATCACCTTCCTCATGAATTGAGGACACGCCAGAGATTAATGAATGACAGGTTGCTACATCAAACCAAAGATATGTAACAGACTATTGTGTAACACTTTTATGCATGTGAATTAACAAGCTATGCTAATGTATGCCATGTTTACTGTGCTCAGGACTACAATTATCACTTTGCACCGTGAGTTTATAGTGATCAATATATGAAGAGGGACAAGACCAGGTGCCTTTCATTCAAATTTCTGGATAAGGAATGCATTTTGCCTAATAGCCTGACATACCTCATGTAGATTAGCCTCATATGATATGATATGATATGATATGATATGGCATTTATAACGCGCCTATACACAGGTGTTTCAAGGCGCGACGAGGCAGGGAGCGGAGGAACAAGGGGAGACAGACAACGATCCTACTAGGCCAGGTGTCATTCAGATCGCGCAAGTGCAGGGGTGGGGGAGGGGGAAAAGTGCAAGGGGAAGGGGAGGGGGGAAGTGCAGTACCAGGTAAGCGGCGTAAAGTAATACATAAATAGGGCCAGCTGGTGGCAAGTGCAAGATAAGTGCAGAACAAGTGCTGGAAAGGGGGGGGCTGTAGGGATACAGAGACAGTCCAGCAGTGCAGAGGGGATTCCAGGGCGTCAGTGCAAGTGGAGAGTGGCTGGGCCCAGGACCGAGGCCGTTAAGAATGGTCCAGTTGCAGAATCAGTGCAGTTTCAGTGAAGAATATTAGCTGTTCAGCAGGGGAGAGGGAGAGAGAAAGCAGAAGCAAAGAGGAAGGTTTTGAGGTGCTTCCGGAACCGGAGATGGTTCTCCTCAAGTTTCAGGGAGGCAAGAAGGCTGTTCCAGAGGGAGGCCCCTGCCGTGGAGAGAGATCTACCCCCAGCTCGTTGCTTCGAGAAGCGGCTGACCCTGAGGGAGTTGGAGGCGGATGAGCGAAGGGCTCGGGAAGGAAGATATTTGGGAAGAGAGAGTTGAAGGTATTTAGGACCAAGGCCCCAGAAGGCCTTGTGGACAATGCAGAGGGTTTTGAACTTTATCCTCGCAGCCACTGGGAGCCAGTGTAGAGATTTCAGTCCTGGAGGGATACGGTCCCTGGGCTTGAGGCCAAGGACAAGTCTCACAGTTCTGTTCTGGATGAGTTGCAGCGGGCGGAGAGTGGAGGCAGGCAGATTAAGATAGAGGCTGTTACAGTAATCCAGCTTCGAGAGAACCAGGGCTCGGGAGACAGTGAGCTTCTGGGGGAAGGAGAGGAAGGGAAGAATACCTCTGAGGAGGTGCAGCTGGTAGTGTGACTTCATAGCGACGTCAGAAATATGAGGAGAGAAGGAGAGTGTGGAGTCGAAGATGACCCCAAGGTTTTTTGCATTGCAGGTAGGAGCAGGGAGGGGGCCAAGGGAGGCAGGCCAGAGAGCTGCAGGGAAGGAGGGAGTGGGTGTACCGATGAGTAGAATCTCAGTCTTAATGGCATTACATATGATTGGAGAATGAGTGAAGGATTGCATGTAGCTAAATGAGATGAGCAAAGTAGAGTGTTAATGGGTGGCAACTGAGTTTCTTAGTTTGTGAAGCATTTGTGGCTGGCATAGTACATTGTCAATTGTCCCGCAGGATAGCTCACTGGCAACGTGCTGCCTTGGAAGCAATACAACGTGAAGCAACACAGGCTTGATCCTGGGTCCGCGCTTAGAAACCTCTGGTTATTTAAGCGCGTTATAAATATGCAACTAAAACAACAACAAAAACAAAGATTCTGTAACAGCGCCTCAATGCCCCCGGGCTCTCTGAGAGCTTTATCAATGCAAATAAATAAAATAAAATGCTAAGTCTGAATGAAACCTGAGCGAATTGGATAGATCACAGTAACCATTTGTTTAACAGCCTAACAATTCGTGATAAGGGATGCACATATGAATTGAAAGATTTGCACCAACTTTGGGATTTGCCAGGGCATACCTATAGAAAAAGAAGCAAGGTCATTTGAAATGGCAAATCTATTTTTCTCACACATAACCATAGCATTACATGTACTACTGCTTGAACACTCTTCAGAAAACACTGAAATAAAATATGGAAACCCCTACTTTCCAAGTATTACCTATAACTTGTAATACATTACAAACCTAAATATACTGAATACATTTTATATACACAACAATTCATATTATATATTCAAATTATTAAAAAACACAATCACTGACATTCACCATTCCACTTTTTTTTGTTTACAGCTTTTTTCTAAGATGCCATCAAGCAAGCAACAACAACGTGCCAGAAAGAAGAATCATATGCGGGGAAGTAAACTTTTACAATAAGATATTTTTAAAAGTAGTGTTCTCAAATCTGTACATACAATGTATGTATGTATTTATTGGTCACTTGCTAGGCGCTTATGCAACTAGCAACAACTGTTTCAAAGCACCACATGGCATCAGGGTGGGGACAGGGGAAGGCAGACAATGAATTACAACACAGAAAAATAATTGAATTAATAGTAAACAAATAATGAGAATAACAGGGAGGAGAGACAAACTTACTATGCCTTGTGAGTTTTCAGGACATGCAAGTGCAGAGGGGAGGGGATATGTGCTGTGGTGCTCATGGAGAAGAGAATAATAAGAGAAGCACATAAGTGCAACCTCCCGTGGGGAGGGTGCACATAGGTAAGTGCAGTAAAAAAGACAGCGGCTGGATGAGAGATGTGGGGAGGTCAGGGCCGGTACATATGTGCCCTGCACATCAGTCATGCTACTGTATAAATAGCAGGGAAGAGAGGAAGAGAAGGAATAGGTAAAGAGAAAGGACATGAGGCTTTTTTTCGGGAACTTAAGCAGGTCCTGATCAAGATGCACAGGGAGAGGGAGGTTATTCCACAGGAGGGAGCCAGCAACGATAGTGATTGACTACCCGCTCTCTGTTTAGCAAACCACTTCACATGCAGGGATTTGGTGCCAGAGGAATGCAGTAGTCTAGAAGGGGAGTATTTGGTCAGGAAACATTGAAAATAGAGTAATCCCTGGCCCCAGATAACCTGGTGGATGATACAGAGGGATTTTGATTTAATCCGTGCTGAGACAGGGATCCAGTGAAGGCTTTGCAGGAGAGATGCGGTCCCAAGGATAAGTCTTGCTGCCCTTTTCTGGGTTATCTGGAGGGTTGCAGGGTGGAAGAAGGATGATTAAGGAAGAGGTTATTGAATACGGGTACTGTAGATAATACAATAATAGCTGTTATCAATAATACTTTTGAAAATCTGCAATGTCTAATAGGATATTCATTCATAATTTGATATTAAAAAAAATGTTTGTACAGTATTGAAACATATCTTCATTGCTGTGAAATGCCTTTTGTAGGTTCACAAACTATTGACATTGTGGGCTATTCTATTCAGAATTTGCTGATGCAAAACCAAGTTCACAGTTACCTAAATGGTTAGTGTAGTTGAGGTAATCATCACTATCTCTATGAAACGGTTATTATTTTACAATTTATTTTGACATAATGTTAATTTATACAATTGTTAACATTTTGTATCTACCCCATTCCTTTCTTCTTGATGATGTGGATGTTGAGTATTGGAAATTACTTTGTTCCTGATGATGTGGATGATGTGTATTGAAAATTGCATGAGATGGTCAGGACCATACTGGGCTGCAGCCTTTTTTGCTTATATGTGGTATTATATCTTCACTGTAATCGGTGGTTGTGCACAATCAACCTCCACCCATTAAAGGTGCTGTTAGCAACATCCATAGTCTTCAAACACTGGTAGCACTGGAGCACTCTATTTGAAGAGTTATTACAAATGCTAGAAAGGTTCAGAGAGTAGGCTTTTCATGAAGAGTCTACTGATGTGTTGCTCCTATCGCCAGCAGTACAACTTCCCAGGATCTTTTATTTCTGATGCAATGGATCTGCTGGAACTCTTTACCCACTTAATTCTGGGTTACTAAAAGTGTCGTTATTCTGTTGAAGACACTCCGTCATTTTGCAACTGAAAAAAGAAAAATGTCCACCATGGAATGGGATATGAAGTCCATTCACCCTTTCGATGGTGGCTATTTAAAACAGTAAAAAAAAGAAAAAAACTAAACAATGAGGATGGCCACCATGGAACGGGAGAAGGGACTAGATACAGGGCCTCATTACGACCCTGGCGCTAAGGGGTTAACGGCGCCGTAAAAGGCTGCGGAGCCGTTAACCCCTTAGCGCCTAATTACGAGGTCCCTTTGTGGCTCCCGACCTTAACGGCTGGTCTGGACCAGCCGTTAAAGTAGGGACCCGCAAAGGGACCTTGAAGGTAATTACGGTACCGCAATTTGCGGTACCATAATTACTGCCTTCCCCATTCCCATTGAGCCCTATGGGGAAAAAATGGGAATGGGGAAGGGCCAATGGTGTGAAGTGGGAGAATGGGAGAAAAAGCTCCCCCCAATCTCCTTGCGACCATGGCCCAGAGGATCGCGGCCCAGACACCCACCACAAGATGAATTTGTCTATCTACCAGACGACCAAATACCCTGGTTCAAGAACATAAGGATATGCCCACCAGCCTGCCCTACTCAAGCCGATACCTGCGGCATGGATGAACTCGACTAAGACCTCAACAACAAGCACCCACATCGTTAGAGATGCCATGACGACCTAGCCAACTGCCAAGAACACACGTGCCACCATGCACACTGGACACTCACGCACCAACCCACACAAAGAATATATTCAGTGCTATGATGTAGGTGATGGATACACCCACTGACGCGCATCGTTATTATTTTTCACATAGGTTTTCCGTAATGCAGAAACGAAAGACGCATAAAGCACTCACGTATAAGCATGCTGACGCTTCTCCCACCCCTTGCATCGTGATGAGAATATAACGAGGACGTAATACTGCCTATGAAGCCATGTCGCACTGCAACACAGGTGCCGTGCATTACACGTCCCCACCTATGAACCAGGCCCAAGTAGGCCGCAAACAAGAGCCGCCATGAACACTGAATGAGCGAAAGTACAAGTGCTGATCCCGCAGAACGAGCCCAGTGAGAGCTCACAGCCAAGGGGGCGATGTTGCAACTTGTATGCTACCAGCTGGCACCAAGGTCGCACCTGTAAGCAAAGCCAAGCACACAGAAGCAAAATACAACTTTAAATGTGCAGAATTCTGCCCCAGCCACGGTCTCTCCACACGTGACCAAGCCAACCTGACAGGGTGCCAGACCCACGAGGGAGAAGTCGCCTGGGTCCCACGTCTAGGACACAGTTTGCAACAATGAAATGACCTGATGGACACCTACAGAGATGGGAATGGTCTGCTCTCAAGCCTATGAGCAAATCCGCACATTGTCTGCACGAACACATAGTTACATATTGTTGCTAGTGACAGGTACACCGCGAGCTGGGAACAACGATGGTCCCAGACTGGGGGGCTCGCGGGTGGACCAATCAGAACATGGGGGCACTCATCACTGATGCCACTAACATTAGCCAATCATTAGGGGTCTTCGTGTAACAATTTTCAAGTATCTAATAGAAGGGACAACCCAAGTATACCACCTAACTCATCCTCAACCACAAATACTGTTCTCTATATGTATGCTATACTAACCCTACCACTCGAGGAACCAATCCAGAGTGGCGATAGGTTTTTCGCTAACTTTCCCAGGTGACGCAAGTAGCGCGTCATACTGAGGCAAAAAGGGCCTGCGAGCCCCACGAATTTTGAGAGTCTGGACGGACGCATACGATCCTAGACACATCCCTGCCATTGTTTTAATAAACAGCAGAACCACCTTGCTTCTTGTGTGTGTCTCATACTCATTTTTGGGAACATTGGAGGAGTTGGGGCCTCACAGCCCGGAGGTCCGCGGGCGGCCCAGCCGACCCCGGGAGAATCACCCCGACAAGTTGAAGGCACTGCTGAGATCTGTTTATGATCTACGTTTTTATTTTTTTCCAAGCCTCTCGTTGCGAGGAGGCCCGGCGGTGCGGCCCCCTCTGCCGCTGCCCCCTCTTTTCAGGACTACAGGACCATCGCGTAACTGCTAGAAGACCGGACAGCGGAATCCGGATATTGGCCCTCACGAGCCGGTTGAGAATAATCCCGCCCGTGGTTTGTGAGTGTCCAGACATGGTCCAGACGAGGGGAGGTGGCGAGCCCCTTGTAGGGGTGCACTCAGTCGAGCGGCCCGCATCAAGAGAACTTGGGGAGTATGTCACACCCAACAAGCAATGTGAAACTGTGAGGGAGGGGGAGGAGTGCATAAGGGCGGTGGGAGGTATTACTAAGGTGTGCAGCGAAGATTTCATCAATTAGTGTTAACGGTAAAGTGAATGGTAGCAGGACAGGGGCGAGAGGGCACATGTAAGGGGGGTGTGTGTGTGTGGCTTCCTACGAATTGACGGTTATGGATCAATGAGTAGATGAGGATCCCTATTGATCGAGCAGTGAAACTCGATAGATAGATGACGTTTTCCTGTAGGTGGTAGCTAACTGGTTGCCTAGTACGAAAGATAATTGGCTGGTTAAGCCCTCCCGTTGAGGGGCGTATCACACGCAAGGCGATGCACATGCAGTCCGATTATATTTCTGGTTACCTTGTTCCAGGCGTAACAAGAGGACAGCTTTGGGGTTAACAGGGACAAACAGCAAAAAACTTATTGCAAGCTTTCTGAAGTGTAAAAGATCTTACCGGTAGTTTTGGAAGAGGTTGGTGACGTCACCCGTATGGCTTTCATAGGATACCTTGACCACACAGCATTGTTGAGGGGTGGTGGGGAAGTGAATAGTGGACAGGGGTTGCGCACGAAGGTTGTCGGCCATCCCAAATACGGGACAGGTGGAGAGGGGGAAGTGACCGTGCACGGAGAACGCCGGTCACGCCGAGCGAGGTAGGAGGAGGAGGGGAGGAGAAAAGAGAAGAAAAAAAAAGGGGGTGGGACGGCTGTATAAGCACATCGCACAGGGCACGCATCCACAGGGGGCTTTGTGCGCCGTGGCCGCAGGGGGCCATAACGGTATTAAGGAAGAAAAACAAATACAGGATATTTACAATTGTTATATTTGACTGTTTTCCCTTTTAGCGGACGGTCGCAAGACCCCAAACTACGGGGCCAGGTAACATATCTGCAATTGTCATATTTGACTGGTTTTCTTTTAGCGGACGGTCGCAAGTCCCCAAACTACGGGGCCAGGTAATGACAATTATACTGAAGGGAGCTAACAACACAGTGTAACCATGTCATACGGGTCAGGATCGGGAGGGTGGGGGAATACCCTCACTACCCCGCTGCAGCATATGTGTAAAACACTATCGCCCCATAGGGAAAAACTGATCAAATACAGCATAGAATGGACACAAGGAACAGACAACAAAATGACGACACCCTGGCCGCCTAACGGCAGTTTCGACCCGTACGTCCAACACTCACTACTGACACATATACATAGCACATACAAGGGGAAGAAGTTGGCGCATCACGTGGAGATGTTTAACTTATGGAGGATGTTCCAGGGGTCCCGACCAGGACCAACCGGGATTTTCACTGTGGAGGAAAGGAAGGAGGGGAAGAAGATTAAGGAGGAAGAGGGAAATGGGGAAAAGGAGGTTGACAGCGCACAGTGCGCGGGAAGAGACAGAGGGGGGAAGAAAAGCTTAGCATCGCAAATGAAATAGAAATAAAAAAGGAAAGGACCAACGACATGCCTTTAGCGAAAGTAGTGAAAAAGGAGGAAGGGGGATTATATCCTGTAACGGAACTATGAGAAGCGGTAAGGCAACAACTAACGGCAGCTGGGGGTATTCGAACCCAGCGTACAGCCCACCACCATATACAGCTACAGGTGGCTACACAGGGGGGGTAACAAGTACGGTAGGCCCAACTTATACGAAGATGCACGCAAGGGAAGGGAAGAATAGTGAAGAACCAATCCAACCATAGGACACGACGAGTGGGTAGCCGCGCAGGTGCTGCTAAAATTGCGAGGGACATTAACGGGAGAAGAAAAGGAGGTAGTACGGAAAATGAACGAGGACGATGAGGGTAGCAGTGAAATAAGAGGGGAGGAAGGTAAAAGGAAAGAAGGGGAGCTGTTACGACCAAAGGAGGAGATGTTGGAGGAACGATTGGCAGAATTAAGGAATGAGCAAAACGCCCTGATCAAACAGCTTGAGAAAGAGGAACGAGAGAGAAGGAGGGAAAGGAAGGAAAATAAGGATGAGTTAGAAAAAATGAGGGAACGAACTGAAGAACGGAAGAGGGAAGCTGAAAGGATGAAGGCGATAGCAGAAAGGGTATCTTGAGCAGCTCAGCGTGACAGGAAAAGAGAGGTAGAAGAGAAAGAAAACGAAATGGAAATATGGAAGAGGAAAATACTATCAGAAACCACCAAGAAATACGAGGAAGGAAAAGTAATATAAAGCATATTAGAAAGGGAGAGAGAGAGATGGGAAAGGACTAGAGAGGAAGAAAGGATATTAGAGAAGGTGAGTAGTGAGGTGATGGAGGAATTAAAAAAGAAATAGGTGGTGAAATAGTAGAGAAGAGGGAAGGGGAAAGAAGAGATAGGAAAGGGGAGAGTGGGGTAAGGAAATATGTACGCAGGGATGCAGAAGTAGCCACAACATCAGCACAAAGGGGAGCAATTGGTAAAGAAGAAGTGGAAGGAACGTATTTAATAGACTTAAAAACAGTGACGATTAGGGGAAAAAGACAGATTGGGGTTGTCGCTGCTGGATGACTTTTGCAGCGAAGAAGAAGAAGGAATGGGGGAGAAGGAAGAAGCGGCGATAGGGAAAGCTTGGACAAATTGTACATCACCCGCACGAACAGGGAATCACCATGGGCATGCAGAAGGAAGGAAGAACTGGGGGGAAGTGAGGAGAAAGAACGAGAAGTGGCAGGAAGACAAACACGTGCAGCTACACCCACATCATCCCGTCCAACATGTCCGCCCACACCCGCTCCTGAACACACCCCCTACGCCGGCAGGCTTAGAGATCTTCCCGGACGTAGGCAGGAAGAACGAACACACACACCCACATCAAATAAAGAAAATAATAAGAGAAGGGGAAGAGATGAAGGGGAAGCTGCAGCGAGCGGCGGTAATATGGACATGACAGATGATCTAGACGACGCAGAAGAAGAGGAGGGGTATGCGGACACCACACTGCGACAACTGGGGGGACAGATGGGACACAATCTAATGCCACTATTGGAGAGGGGGGGTTAGACCACAATACGTCCCTTGGAAGCATGCCGATAAGGAAAATATAAAGTGTAGGCTCCCATCACTAAGTGGAGGAGCGGGAAAATGGATATACGAGATGGAAAAACACACTGCAGGACAGAAACTAGCAGTAGGAGACGTGAAGGGCCTATTAATATCAATATTAGGGGATGCGGCAGATGACATCTGGAAGAGAGCGGGTTTCCCCGGGGTCACAATAACGAACACATCACATGACGGGGCGCCATTTGCGAATTGCAGGCATGCATTATGGCAAGCTCTGAGGATACAATACCCAGACACCTCAGACATAGGAGCAATTACGTCACGCAAGATGCGTGAGAACGAAGATCCTGTTGATTATTTCCAGGAGATTCAGGAGAAGTGGCGTATGGAAACTAGAGAGCAATGGGACAAGACACCAGCAATATTTTACCACATACTAATACAAGGGCTCCCGGAGGCAGTACAAAATCTATTGAAGAAAGTAGTGGGGATGGAGGCCAAGGCTTGGCCGGAAATACAACTGACAATAGTACACCATTGTAGGACGTGGCAAGAAAAGATGAAACAAAAGGAAGAAGATAGAACAGCGGAAGAGGCTAAATTAGTGCAGAAAAAATGGACTAAATACACCATGGAAGGTGCACTAATAACTACACCAACAACAATGACACCAAACCCCACGCAAGTAGTTGCCGCACAGGATCCCTCACAACTACAAATACCACCACTACCACAATCACCACTACTTATAACACAACAGCTGCCACCACCCCCACCATACACGGCTAACATGGGAGGAGGGTACATGGCACAAGGAAATTGATATTATAATAACATCAGGGGAAGGGGAGGAATGATGAGGGGGAGGGGATATGGCCAACCTGCACAACAGCAAGGGGGAGGATTCCGAAGCTTCTACCCCACTGGGCAACCAGTGTACCAAGATAATGCAGCAAGTTTCCCATGGCAGACCAGGGAACCACCTGTATGTTGGGTTTGTGGGATGTTAGTACACATGTCACGTACGTGTAGAATGAGACCCTCCACACCAGCATGGGGGGAACAAGGACAGCAAGGGCCTATGAGGGAGCAGCAGGGTTACCAACAACCACAGGGGCTACCACAGAGCAGCACACAGCAACAATTAGCAACACAACAACAGCCGCAGACATATTCACTACCGCAACAACAGGTAGCAATAACACAACAACACCAAGTGCAGCCAGTGCATCAGCCCACTCAAATACAGGACCGTAAGGTAACCTCCACCGGTACACAGCTACAACAAACACAATTGGGAAGGGTGACTGTCCTGGGACACAACCCTTACACAGGAAGTGGTCAGTTATTATACCCACAATAGGACAACCCACAGACGTCCTTGGTGTGTCCCATCCTGTCGATAACACCTAATAGTGCGGAGGAACCACGCATTGAGGTAACGATAGGTGACAAAAAATTATCATTCCTTGTTGACACTGGGGCAACCCGGTCTTGCATAAGGGAGGGTAGATTTAAAATGTCAGGTGAGGCCATGAACACCCAAGGATTCTCTGGGGCTAGGGGGTTGGTTCCCTTTACTGATAACATCTCCTTATCTATTGGAGATTATAACATGTCTGTCCCGCTCCTGTATTCAAGGGAGTCACCAGTGAACTTACTTGGGAGGGACATAATGAGCAGGATAAATATGACAATCTCCTTCACGGAGGATGGCATAATTTGCTCCACTCCAGGAATAAACATGCTTACTGCACGACAAATACTGCAAGCATACTGTGGCCAGACAGTAGCTCGGGTTGAGCCAGTGGATGGCGAACTGTTCCAGTACGGAACAGACATGGCATTCGCCTGGATGCCAGGAATAGAAGGAAAGATCTGGAGGAGGCCAGCAGCATATTTGTTCAGGCCTCAGACACCAGCCAATGAACCAGAATGGAAAATGTTTTTTCGGTGAGCATCGAGAGTATTATAGCAACTGCTGATTATATCGCAGTACATGCCCAAGACCGGGAAGGGAGAGCATGGAGGGCAGTGATAGCCCTGGCTGAGGGGTGCAGGCTCACCCAGGTGTCCGATGAAGAACTCTTTTCAGAAGACAAGGAGGAAGGTGAGATGGTATTTATGATGAGTGTAGATATATGGCTAAGAGTGACATATAAGCAAGTGGCACAGAAAATGGTCATGGCACTTGAAGCACCCGCATCTACCCCAGTTCCCTTCTACGAGGAAGATATGGCAAAAGTTCCAGCATCACTGTGGACCACAAGTCCCTATGACGTGGGCTGCATAAAGTGTATCGGGGGAGTAAGGATAAAGCTGAAAAAGGGTGCAATACTACCTAGAGTGAAACAATAACCACGATCAAAAGAGGCAAATGAGGGCATATACGAAACCATAACGGCCCTAATAAATAATCGCATATTGGTACCATCAGAATCACCATGTAACACGGCCGTGTACCCAGTGCGCAAAGCTAAAGGAGGGTCTTGGCGTTTTATCCAGGACCTCAGACCCTTGAACAACATTGTAGAAGCAGAATACCCCATAGCAGCAAACCCGGCCACAATATTATGTGGAATTCCGGCAGAGGCCTCACGGTTCACAGTGATTGACCTCAAAAATGCCTTTTTCTCAATACCCCTGCACCCAGATTCACAAGACTTGACAAGCTTTACATACAGAAACACAAAATGGAAGCACACCAGGTTACCACAAGGGTACTGCGAGTCACCCTCAAGTTTCAACAGAATAATACAGATGGACTTGGGAAACATTGAATTGGAAAGTACGGTGCTGCAATATGTTGACGATATAATAATTTGCAGCACAAGCAAGAAGAGGTGCAGGGAGGACTCATTGAAAATACTGACAGTGTTTGCTGAAAAGGGTTACAAGGTAGACAAAGAAAAGTTACAGTACTGTCAGGAACAGGTACTATACATTGGTCAACTAATATCCCAACACGGAAGAAAGATTGCACCACAAAGAGCACAAGCTATATCCAACACGCCATTACCACAAACGGTGAGGGAGCTGCAGCAGTTTCTGGGATTATGCAACTACTGTAGAGCATGGGTTTTTGACTACAGCTCATACATAGGACCCCTACTTGAGGCATTGAGGGAAGCACACAAAGGGGACAAAACATTGGGGTGGACAAGGGAAA
The DNA here is from genome assembly GCF_040938575.1 of Ambystoma mexicanum. NCBI lineage: Eukaryota > Metazoa > Chordata > Amphibia > Caudata > Ambystomatidae > Ambystoma > Ambystoma mexicanum. The sequence goes on from NC_090930.1 coordinate 625,575,877, forward strand.
TGAAGGAGGCATTTGACGAGTTCAAGCACACCATATCCACTGCTCCGGTACTAGCCACCCCAGATTATGAACGGCAGTTCTTTATCTTTTCGCATTGCGACTCAGCAGTAATTAAAGCAGTATTGACTCAGAAAACCAGCATGGGACACAAGCCGATAGCGTTCTACAGCGGTCACTTGGACCCTGTTATGTTAGGACATTTCCCTTGCGAACAGAGTCTCGCCGCGGCTGCATTGCGGTAGAGAAATCATCGATTATAATGGGGTGCCCAACCACACTATTTGTGGAGCATGCGCTGTTTGCAATATTGAATAAGCCTAAGTCAACGCTAACCACGCAGAGGGCATCAGGTTATGAAATCATCTTGTCTAGACCTGAACTGTCAATTGTCAGATGCAGTACAGTTAACCCAGCCAGATTTATAGCGGAAGTTATTGAGGAAGGTGATTATGCTCACGATTTTACACAGAAACATACTCATGCACTAGAAAAGTTGAAGAAGATGCACTCAAGGGTGGAGAGATTTTGTACATTGATGGGTCATCAACAATAGACCAAAGTGACGGGATAAGGAGAACTGGGGCAGCAGTTGTAAAAATGACAGAAGATTTTATGTATGTCCCGGTGAAATGTGTGCAGTTACCACAGCATTATTCGGCTCAAGCAGCGGAATTGGTTGCACTGATCTTGGCATTGAAGGAAAGCGTTGACAAAAGAGTTACTATATATTCTGATAGCGCATATGTCACATCAACTGTCCACTCGGGGTTGATAAAATGGCAGAGAAGGGGGTTTAGGAGAGCTGATGGCACCCCAGTGCAACATGCTCTCTTGTTAGCAGAATTAATTGAAGTAATTAATGATCCTCAAGAGATAGCTTTGGTTAAATGCCCGGCACACACTAATGGAGATGACCATATCTCGCAAGGGAATGAAACAGCAGACGCACATGCCAAACATGCGCCATACTTTGGTGAAATATGGAACCTCCCAGAGTCAGAGAGAGGGAGAGGGAGGGGGATGACAAAACAGATGTTGATGAAAGAAGGGCACACCCATTTCCCCGCCACACAGATAATGGAATTACAGACAGCCGCACCAATGGCAGAAAAGGAACTATGGGTAAAAAGAGGATGTACGATGTCCCCAACTGACGCACTGTGGCGTCAAAATAACACTGGAAAGGTGCTCATGCCGTTGGCACTGATGAACATTGCCCTGGCCCAGCTCCATCACCCAGCTCATACAGGAAAGGAAGTAATTGCAGCACGAATTAGGGAAGACTGGTTCTGCCCTGAGTTAAATTCTCATGTAACAAATTTCATCAGCAATTGCCTCACATGCCAACAGTTTACGGCCGGTCACACGCTGCAAGTGATAAAAGGTACAATACCCCGGCCAGAGGGACCCTTCCTGCACATTCATATTGACTACGTTGATATGATCAATGTATGTCAAGGAAATAGGTATCTGATTGTAGTGGTGTGCCCATTCTCCAGGTGGATCGAGGCCGGACCCTGCTCACATGCAGATGCGTTCAGAGCAGCTAAATTTCTAGTGAGAGAGGTTTTCTCCAGGTGTGGTGTGTGCGAAGTGCTGCGGTCAGATAACGGCCCACACTTTGCTAATGAAATGTTTCAGCACATCACGTCCTTGCTGGGTATTAAGCATAAATTTGCATGTGCATATCACCCCCATGCCAAAGGTATATGTGAACGCCTGAATGGCCTATTGAAAGAAGAAATAGCAACGATACAGCAAACAACCAAGAAGAGCTGGTTGTACTGTCTTCCGCTAGCTCTATTTGAGCTAAGGAATAGGCCAGGGTCTGATCACCACCTCACTTCTCACGAGGTGGTGACAGGACGTCAAATGCGCCTTCCTCTAACGCCTACACCAAGAGCATTCACAGACTATGAAAACACTGCAACTGTTCTTGGTGACGAAATGTATCAATATGTGTCTTCTTTGATAACTAGTGTAGCGTTTGTATCTCAACAGCTCGAGCGCACGCGGGGCTGGTCGAAGAGTTCTCAACAAGAAGACACCAACAAGGAACTGGAAAAGGAAGGATTATGCAAAATTGCTAAAGATGACCATGTGCTACTCCACAACCTCAATAGGAAGTGGAACAGCCCACGCTTTACTGGTCCTCATTTGATAGAGGAGGTAGCTACCAGAGCGGTGAAATTGCAGGATAAGCGTGCCTGGAATCACCTACACGACGTGAAGATCTACAAACTCCAGACCCGCCCTAGCGTTAACGACAGGGCCATTGGAAAAGCAATGACAGCAACAGCATCGGCTACAGAGAAGGAGACGTCGACCACAGCTCATGACAGTGGTGTCACTACACCTGATCACCCCCCAGATTCCCCAGAGGCAACTATTGAAATAGACACTGGACCTTGGAATGGGGTGGTAATTTCCCATTGCACGATGGCGGACTTGTTAAAATACCGGCAGCAACCATGGTGCTAATGGCCCCTTTGGTTACCGCCGTTGTGGTAATGAGAGCCACAGTCTCTTTTCCCTTTCCATGATGTCCAGTAAAAAGATAGAAGAAAAAAAAATAAAGGAAATAACTGCTATGGAAAGGGACAAGGTAGTACATGTAGTCCCTTTTTCTTTCCATGGCAGACACTTGCAGAACAAACACCAAGGGATGTAGTGGATACCAGTGCCTTGTCTGGATGTTAAGGACCTGGTGGGGGCCAATCAGATTGCTTGTACCAATACGTTTATCCTTCGTTGGGAACTAATTGTACTTTAAACTGTCTACTTGGATAACATTAGAAAAATAAACATATTCAAGATATAGTGGAAATGCAAAACTGTTACATGATTCAATTACCTGTTACAAACAGGTACAAATCCACGGTGCTGTGTCAATGCAGCTTTTAAAGTGATTAGACCTTTTCTTGAAGTGGCTACGGCTACGTGCAGGCATGTCTTTTCATTGATTTAGGCGATTGGTCAATAATTTAGGTGCCAACACATCATCGTGTTTGGGCGTATCCCTGCGTACGGAAAACACATTCTGGTTCACTATATCACGTAACCACGGTTTACCCCTCTTCCAAGCACCTTGTTCCAGTTTTCTATCATTGCTTTTTATCTCTTGGTGGGTGAACTTCTTTGTAGGCCTTCAGGAACTTTTGAAAGCAGTACCTTCATTTATCCATATCTATAAGATATATTGATTGTTGTCTTTGTACACAGTTACAGTAACACTTTAATAACTTTCTTTTCATCAACATTACATATAAAAGTAAACAGGTTAAAATGTTAGGCACATATGGGGGAATGTGGTTGCATAATTCCATTTTATTTTATTTTGTAGACAAAATATATCCATTTCATTAGCCCAATGATGTCAATTATGTATGGATTAACAAAACCCTTGAAATACAAGGAAAATACTTTAGCTGCAGGGATGTTAAAGTGAGCAATACATTGTAACGAGACCTTTGAAATTCAAGGACAAAACTTTAGTGGAGGGGCATTAAGCTGAGAACTTAATGCAACAAAACCCCTGAAATTCCGCTAAAGCCACAGCCTATGACCACAATATGACATCACAGATCACATCACTGATGGCATGACTAATTACATTACGATGTTAACTAGCATTAAGCACGGCCTTCAGCCATGGTCAGTGAGCATGGCCAAATATAGTTATTAGTCATGCCCTTAAATTATAGACATTTGTCACAACCTTCACCCATGTGCACTGAATATTTTAAAACACTAATAGTCTACCAACCATATATTTTGGGCTTTACCAGTGGATAAAGCTTCCAACGGTGTCCACTGTATTTTATATACAAGGAACACTAGCCATGGACCTTAGCACAATACTGGCCAGTGTTCACAATATTTGCCTGTGCCCACTCTATATTCCAACATATAAATGTGCCACTAGCCCTGGCCTTTCACCTTGAGCAGTGTGTACATCTTTTGGCCATATCCACTGTATATTCTAAAATAATAAAATTCAATAAGCGATGGCCTTTGGACGTGCCCACTGTGTAATATTCAACTCTAACCAGCCAATAGCTATGGCCTTCAGCTGTGCCTACTCTGTATTATATATACTAACCAGCCACTAGCCATGGTCTTCAAAACAATACTAGGCAGTGGCCACAGACTTTGGCTGTGCTGACTCTATATTCTAACATATTAATGGGCACTAGCTATGGCTTTTAGCCATGGCCAATGACTACAGCTTTCAACATTGCCCAATGTATATTTTAAAACAGTGATCGGCTACTAGGCAAGGCTTTTAACCATGCACATTGGTATTGTTGAACTGTAACCAACCACTAGCTACGGCCTTTGGTGCTGGCCAGTGCCCCAGTCTTTGTCATGGCCAAACCTATGGCCTAAATTGTTAATAAGGTAATCAAAGTTTTCATGAGCTAACTTATAAATGATGTTATGTCTAATTCCATTATTGATGTAATCAGTTATATACAGTGTATTTAGTGGTGTCACCAATGATGGCATCAGTGATGTGATTTGTAATATCATGAGTGTTCTCATACAACATGTAATTAGTGATGTCATCAATGATGTGATCTGTGATGTCATCATTGTGGTCATAAGCTGCGCAACGGGGGGTGTCAAGTTAAGGTGGCTTTAGCTGAATTTCAGGTTTTTTTTGGGTCATGTTCTCACCTTAAGGTCCCTGCAACTAAAGTGTTTTCCTGGCATATATATGTATCTATATATATATTCAGTTAAAAAAAACTTTGTTAAAGGGACGCTATGGTTAAGTTGCGCTACTAAAAATCTATGAAATTCAGTAAAAAAAAATTTGTTAAAGGAACGTTTTGGTTCCAAGTAAAACCGAAAAACCTTTGAAATTCGCCAGTTATGGTAAACTCAGCAACCACCGTGCACTGCTAAAACTAACACTCAGGACATCAAAGATGACATCACAAATGTCATTCATGACATCAATGATGAAAACACATGCCAGGCTCCCTCTTCTTTCCTTTACTGACATATCTAGGCCAGTAACAGTCAGGAACTACAAATTCATATACTCATAATTCATATTGAAGTACTATATTTGTAGAGATATACTTCAAATATGTTCTTACAGTAATTCACTTGGGGTTCACTCACAGCATATGAAACATATACATAGGGGAAAACACAGATTTGGAAAACAGTAATGCTTTGTGTGCATAAAGATAATCAGTAAGGTTATCAACACTTTCTTATAGTTCTGCATTGTTTTTATTACTTAACTTTCCTGGATATGCTCATATTTATATACATTGTATGCACACAACTCTCCTTGAAGTCCAGTCACAATGTTTGATAGTTATACTTAACTTATAACGTTAATCAGTTGGGGTATGATGATTGGTTGGTAATACTGTTGTTTAGTTCATTTGCCCTGTATATGCTCATATTTCTATGTGCTGTTATTTGTGTTTTGTTTCAAATAATGCAATTATTTAGTAAGTGGGTTTAATTAGCCAGTTATTAAATGTTGCACAGTAGACAAAACTGTAATAAAAAGCATGTATTATTTTCCTATTCAACATGGTAAGATTAATAATATTGTACATCCATCATGTATGTTGCACACAATGCCTATGTTTCTACATGAGTAGCTTAGTATACTGGAAAGAACTTGATAATAGAATGGTATTTGTATCAATGCATTACTTAATGCACTAAATACCTCATGATATTTATTCCAATAATCCTTCACACTATTTTATCAACATTACTATAAGAATCCCTTGTACAGACTTTTCATGAAAAGTAAATGCATATGCAATGTCATCAGTGATGTCATCAATGACATTTGTGATGTCATCTTTGATGTCCTGAGTGTTAGTCTTAGCAGTGCCGGTGGTGGTGCGAGTTATGGTGCTGAGTTTACCTTAACTGGCGAATTTCAAGGGTTTTTCGGTTTTACTTGGAACCATAACGTTGGTTCAACAACATTATTTTTACTGAATTTATATGTTTTTAGTAGCACAACTTAACCATAATGTCCCTTTAACAATGTTTTTTTCACTGAATTTCATAGGTTTTTAGTAGCGCAACTTAATCATAACGTCCCTTTAACAAAGTTTTTTTCACTGAATATAGACATAGATAATGTAAATGTTATAAATGTTTACTAGGACTCCCTTAGCTTACATACATATAACATAGAAAATACTGAACCCCCGGCCCTGCTAGTGATTTTGATGCCCGCGGACCTTGCGCTTGTCTGCAGACGGACAAAGTCACCACCAAGACTGCAAAAACTCAAGGGGAATCTTTCATTATTGTATCATATAATAAAAATACCAAACATGTTCAAAAAGCACCCCGTAAATACAATACATTTAATAATAAATAAAAAGTGGAAACTGTATATTTAAGACACCAACCATCCACAGAATTACCTCACGAAACTGCACAGCAAAAAGCAAGAGCATACCTACACAGCAGTAATAACAAAACTTTGTAAGAAACTAGTAAGTACACTATATTTATTTTATATATTTATACATTTTATGTATTAGGTACACTATAACTATTTTTTTTTTTTACACAGAAATGTCCAGTACTTTGGAATGGCTGGAAGACAATTTCCCACGAGATGAAATGAGTGACGACAGTGATACTAATGGTAGACACAACATTTCTCTATATAAGCCAATTAATAACCATTAATTTATGTGTACTTAACATATATATTTTTTGTAACAGACCATACAGACAATAAGTATGATATACCAAGAGAGACATTAGAAGATCCTCTGAAACGAATGGACCTAAAAATGGATATGTTAATGAAAAATGTCAATCTTCTAAAACAGCTTGTTGAGGACCACATTAAAGAAAAGATTACATATATCACCGTCACACATGTACCTGTTCCCCCTCTCCATGTCCCAGCCACCTATCCCCAAACCCTCCCCAGCAAGAAAATGTTAAATGAGACTTCCATCCCTTCCTCCCCCATACATCATGTCCAAACCCCTAATTCCCCTATATTTGTTTCAGTTTCTGCTTCCCCCTCTCTTTCGTAATTTGTATACTTTTAAACAATAGTAACATTTTAAGTGTTTTCTTAGTATATGCCTGTGTCGTATTTTTTTTAAAAAAGGCAGTTAGGGTGTCCGCGGACAGCACGTGTGTCCGTTATGTCTGCAATTAACCAAAATGGGGGTGTCCTAACAACACTATACCTGTCCGTACTGTCCGTAATTAAAATGGAGGTGTCCTTAGAAAACACAAGATGTCCGCCTGTCCGTAATTAACCAAAATGGGGGTGTCCTAAGGACAATATACCTGTTGTACTGTTCGTAATTAAAATGGCAGTGTCCTTAGAACACACAAGATGTCCGCCTGCCCGTAATTAACCAAAATGGGGGTGTCCTAAGGACAATGTACATGTTCATACTGTTCATAATTAAAATGGAGGTGTCCTTAGTACACACAAGACGTCTGCCGGTCCGCAATCACCCAAAATCGGGGTGTTCTAAGAACACCCTGCCTGTTCATAATGTCCGCAACAGAATTAATATATCCGTAGAACACATATCCTGTCCGCCTGTCTGCAAAGTTTTGACGCACATCTATTTTATTCGGGGACTTCAACACTGTTCCTAGAACACACAGGCACATGCGCATCACACACCTGGGTCCTACAAACATCGCAACTGTCTGCTGCACGTGTTTCGCTCTTTTAATTAGTTCAGGAACCAAAACACTGTCCATAGAACACCCGTGCCCATGCGCACAACCATCCCTGCACATTTGTCCTGTGGACAGCCGTCGCATTTGCGAACGTGTCCACAACGTCATCATGTGACCGCACCCACGCTGAGCATGTGTCCTTATTTGCAGACACTGTTCGGGCCCTCGAACATTTAAAAAATGCTTTTTTGAGCAATCCAAGTTATTTTACAGTAAAGGTTCACCATTGCACATGTCCAAGACAATGTCCCTGCCAATCTACATACTTTTTGGAACTTTTTGAGCCCTTTCTTGGTGTTCTATGTGTCCGCGACCAGCACGGGTGTCTGCGAAGCGCGCATCTGCACCCCTATAAAAGGCCATAGCGCAGAGCTGATCCTCATTCTGGTTTTGGATTTCCAAGATTTACAACAAGACAATTGTGCAGGTTGCTGTTCTTGGATCCTGGTTCCTGGTTCCTGGTTATCTTTCTGGATGGCTTCCCAAATTTCTTCTGCTGCTACTGCCTCGACATCAGCACCCCCACCCCTTCCACCACCACCACGTCCCCAAGGGCCTGCAGAGGGGAACAGGCATGAGGATGCAGAGGAGAGGGATGAAGAGGTTGAGGTAGTGGAAGTCCCTACTACTAGCACTCATTGTGAGTCTTGGGTGTGGCGGTTGTTTACCGCCGTTGATGGAAAGGCAAAAGCTGATGCGAGCACGGTGATCTGCACTCTGTGCCACATGGTGCTGAATCGTGGCAAGCCTGGTTCGTATAGCTATGGTACTACATCAACGAAGCAACACCTAAAGTTGTTCCACAATGGAGCTATTTGTAAGGTTGTACCTTGCGATAAACGTCGTAGGTTGAGTTCCTCCGCAGCATCATCCGTGTCTGCTCCTGTCACCACAAAAGAGACTCCTGTGGGACAGCGCATCCCTCCAGCTGCCTCACAGGCCATCCATGATGCTGTTGACCCTTCGAATGTCACAATATTGTGCATGTACTGCAACACAGTACTCTGCAGGGGGAGAACCTTCGAAGTGCTTTCGAGAATATGGTCAAGGAACATGAGAAGGTCTGCGACCTACCTCAATAAGGCCAACCCTACATCTTCCTCTCTCCACCTGCCTTTTCTTATCCCCGTGGTTGGTGTCCCTTCCTTACCCACCTTTCCCCTCCTTTCCATGTGTGTCGTGTTCAAAAAAACAAAAAAAATATAAAACAACAATAACCATAAAAAAGGCTCTTTTCAGAGCCGCGTTTCATAGTTTAAAAATAGAAGTGACAAATAAATAGTGCAGGACCCTGTGCATTTTTTAGAAGTATGCAGACAGTCCGCGGACATTTATTTTTGGGGGGGGCGCTGCCCTACCAGAACCATTGCACTTATCTATGGGAGGAAGTGGTGGCTCTGAAAAGAGCCTTTTTTGGGGGGTTTTTTGTGTTTCAAAAACTTTAAATGGTCAGCACCTACTGCAAAATGGATTGCTGTAATTCCAGAAAAGGTTGCAATGCAGTTTGTATACATCGCAGAACAATCTGATTGCCAGCATGAAAAGAGGACATACCAACATCTCTCTAAAAGACACAAACAGCCTTGTTAACATTGTGCCTTGCTTTCTCCATTTGTGGACCAAATAAAAAACAATGCAACCACATTTTTCTCTGCACAATATAGGAAAACATTACTCTGGAGTTTGGATACATGTCCATGACTTCCCCAAGTCCTTCTTTCATTGCAAATTGCAAAGAGATTCCAGACACATGTCCTAAACTCTTCCCTCCACAATGAATAATAATATAAATGTCTGGATGACTCTGTGTCACCAAAGAAGCACAGAGAGGTACCAAATCCACCCACTTCATTCCACACACTCCATGCCAGTGCACTTCCACATGAGAGAATCTAAGATGTGCAGCTACTCCACAGCTATCTGCATGGACCTTCAACCAATTTATCCACGAATCTCCTAAAATCCAAACAATTTGCTTTCTGAAACACACAACCAGAGCTATCTGCTCTTCTCTCAGGAAAAAGTCCTACTGACAAAATCTATCCCCCAGTAAACCTTATTAAGCAATCCCGTGCTCTGCTCAGTCTCATTTGTATTGCTCTCAACCTCAAAACCCCCTTATGTAATATGTGTTGTCCGCAGATAACCACAGTGTCCACGGACAAATTGAAAAATCTGACCGTGGGGATTGAACATTTAAAAAGTGTGCCCCATTTCCCTTTTGAGGTTGGCTCTGAAAAAAAACTTTTTTTGTTTTTTTGCAGATGCTTCAGAAACACCTTTTATTTTGTACTTTTTTTTCTTTTTTTTCTTATTTTCCTCCAAAAATCTTCACATTAGCTTGTCCAAAGCAACACTTATGTTCAAAAAGAGCATGGCATTTCCCATACAAGATAAAGAAATGCCAATCTTCTTTAAAATAAATATCATTACCAGAATCAACATTCTCATTATTACAAAAGAACATACCAGCTCTAAGGATGAAAGCAAACAAGCCTCGGTTCATTGCACACCTAGCAATGTTTTGCGGAGGACAAAAAACAAAACTATTGTCCCATATTGCCCTAAGTACTAAACCAGAAAAAATAACCTTGGCATTTGGAAGTATTTTCATTACTGCTTGAACCAAGTGTTCCAAATCTGCCAACAAAGTAGGGGCACTGACATGGCCCAAATGCAAAGCACCACAGTGCAAAACAACCACATGTGGACTGTTCACCCTGCCCATATCTCCACAAACTTGTACAATTCCCTACATATTGAAACCAGGCATAGTGTTCCACACCACCTGCACTCCTTTAACATCAAAATTGTTTGCCACATTCCTGCATTTAGCATACTGCTCCAAACCATGCACAAACATATCTCCAACATCCAGCACCCTGACTTCCTCCACCTCTGCCATTGTCAATGCACACAGCCTCTTTCAACACAAACCACAACCTCAACATCTGATTGGCTGATCCCTACAGTCCCTTTGCCATGCTGGATTTTCTGGGAAACCCCGGATGTGGCACGCCCTGTCCGTGGACAACCGTGGTGACCGCAGAGCACGTAACACTGTGGCAGCCCTTCTACCCTTTCCACTTCACTCTCTGCACCATTTCCTCATTGGCTACTGTTAAGCAGTCACACAATCATCCACCAATCACATCCAAGAACGTATAATCTAACTCTATCATCACAGATCAGCACTTAAGATGTACTATTGATCACTCTCAGTACAATTTGGCTGTGACTGCAAAGGACCTACAGCAACAACTACTATACAACTCCCCAATATTTCTACTTGCAGATTCATGCATGTTCACATGCATGAACACAGACAACAGGTATGAATCTTTTGTACACAGCACATGTACAGCTCTTCTAGGAATACAATACATCCCGGGAGCATAGCTCAGCAGCAACGTGCGCACCTTGGAAGCAAGACGATAAGAAGCAACACAGGTTCGATCCCCGGGTCTGCACTTAGAAACCTCTGGGTGTTTAAGTGTGTTATAAATATGCAACTAAGACAACATAATTATGCAACTAAAAAACAAACAATTCCTGTAACAGAGCCTCAATACCCGAGGGCTGTGTGAGCCCTTTAAAAATGTAAAATAAAATAAATAAAAATATAAACAGAGTAACTGCCACTTACTGTAAAATGAACTTACTGTCATTTCACTGATCTGCTATGATGAAGTGTCAATTGCAAACCTTTCAGCTCACCAAATTTTTGTTTACACACACATCTATCTAAAAAAAATATTGTTTCATATTATAAGATGGGAGAAATAAAAGTATAATTATGAAAAAGACCGTCAAGTGTGTTATAAAATGACATGCAGCTAGGATGAGTACATGCATCTTCATTCAAGCACACAACAGACAATATCACTAGAAAGGCTCCCAGCTCACACAACACCACTGCCTCTATACAAAATCCTTATACTTTATTTCCCACACATTCAAAAATACATACATTACATGATTTTCTATACAATCTCTGCCACTTACTTGCTAAAAATAGCAAAAAATGCATATGATTATTTCTTCTATCTCTTAACATCCATTAACATAACATTAAAAAAACAAGTGTGCTCTATACGTTTGCTATTATACTCATTTGTAAAACACATTTAACTAACAGATTCTAAATAAAATATACAGGATCCACAAAGGCAAAAGAAAGTGCATGTACATACTATGCTCAGTTGTAAGAAAACACTACTATTACAAAAACAAAAAACAATGTCTATATTAACAAAAGTGCTATAAACACACATATTCACTAACTTCTTTCTTTCTTACAATTGCAGTGAAGACCACTCTCCTGAAAAGCAGCAGCGTCTGAAGTACGATCAAAAATTTAGAAGAAACCTACTCTTTCCTTATAAAATGTAAGTACACCACTAACATAATGTTATAACTGTTACTCAAACACACTAGCATTTTAGTATTGTAGAAGAAACAAGTGTATTAACCCTTTACCATTAGATGTAGTATTAGTTCTTCCCCTTACAAGTTGCATACTTTATATTGTCATCTATAACCCAGTATAGTAACACACAAATACAAGAATAGCCTTCCCAACTTGATGGAGCTGCCCATTGCACAATCACACACCTCAACAATCATCCTTATCATCATACTCAGACATTCATGCACAAAGCAAGCATACACTGCACAACAGTCCAACCCAAACACTTTCTTTTTTCTTCAACAGACCCCAAAGAATGCCTACCAAAAAGCAACTCTGTTGAAAGCAACACAGAAGTAGAGCAAATCACATTAAAAGTGTCCAAAATAAGCATCCATCTCTAGCAGATTTTGTACAAAAATTTCAAACAAAACAGCTAATACAATCATTAAGCGTAAAAAAACAAGCTTCCACTACAGAAACGTTACATCCTCTATCAAAATGGAAAACAAAACATAACGTGATTAACAAAACTTCAGCTACCACTACTGCTAACACTGCACCTATAAATCTTGATGTAGTGGCAAGTAACCATACCAAAAAAAATATTTTACAAAGAATGTTCTGCCACAGTGTCCTTCAGAACCTTATAAAAACAGGAGAGAAATCATGCACAACCCTTAAAACCTACCATGGAAATCCTAGAAGCTCTCATAGACAGTGCAAAACTTCTCAAAAGAAAGTTTTTTATTTTAGTTTCAAACAGAATGAGACCACTAACTAAACTAACTACTAAACTACAAAAAAGACTTCTCAATAAATGGAATATCAACAAAAATAGCTTCTTAAACATCTGTGTTGGGGAAATGGAGTCACACCACGTGCACAGATCCATATTTTAATGAAGAAGCAGCTCACAAAAATATCCCCAGAAAACTCAGTATCACCTCTCCATTCTACTGAACCAAAATGTCCAGTCTACAAATGGCCGTGCCCATCAATGTCTAACATTGCCAAAAAAATCTTTCAAATCTTTACGCCAGTTCCTCAATCAATATGTAAAAAGCAAAGACAAAATCAAAATGAAACTACTACAAAATATGGATGCCTGTCCAGTGCGCAAATACACAGGACTACAAGGACATTCATTAGCCTGTATTTCAGGACTCATTTGCAAAAGCACCTTCCATCATATCAAAATGAGATCAACACATCATTCAACTATAAGAAATCTGGTCCATAAACTCTACTATGCTAAAAGTCCTGCTTCAGCACAAGCCAATTTAAATAACAAGCTCCTACACGGTACAGCCAAATAACTACTCGAAGAAATAGAGCATATCCAGAGAAAATATTTTGGAAGTGAAAGCCACTTACGAAATGCAATAGGTTTACAACAAACTAGCAACTCCTGTACAAATAGCAACTTTCTATTAAACACATACAAACAAGAAATACAAAATTTTAAAAGTACCTCCGCTGAAGTACCAAACCATGTGTGTGTGTGTTGCCGCAGGATTTTTTATAAAAGTAGCACAAAACCTATAGACATAATGTACAAAATAGAAGACAATGAAGATTCCAAATGGTTCCAATTAGCTCTCTACCTTATAGCAGAAAACAAATACAACATTACTGACCCCTTAATACTTTGCAATTACTGCACTGCAAAACTTGACAGCAACCAAATACCTTCACGTGCTATCACAATATCGCTATAACTTGGAATTATTCCCACTACCAAAATCCCTGCAACAACTAAATTTAAATGAGAGTATCATAATCCAAACAGTGCACCTATTTCAAGCAATAATATGACTTCAACCAAAACCAGCAAAATTACCTCCCTCTGAATTAGTGAAAGGCATTTGTTGCAAAATAGTTTACCATTAGATCTCAAAGAAAATGTACATACTCTAGGAGTGCATAAGTCAATAGGTCAATCTTTAATTGTCTTAGTAAATGGCGTACCTACAAAAGACAAATCAATTTGGCAACAACTTGTGGACTTACATAAAGTTAGAAAAGCCCTGCAATATCTATAAAAACAACAATGAATACTGCAAAGAAATTAATATTGAAGAAAACCTGAGAGAAACCATTGAAATAATTCAAGAGTCAACAGAAATTGGTTAATTTCAACTTTTAAATCCTGCTACAGAATCCAATATTTTAGACCATTATAAAATGTATCCTTTACATTTTAAAGACACCATAGATGATGCACTGGAAACGTACCAAATGCGACAAGCCAAAGGATCTCAAATTAGCATATGGGAAAAAAGTATAGAATCACGGGCCTTTCCTCTACTCTTTCCTACTGGAAAAGGAGGGTGGTATGATGGATAGACCCACACAGATAACAGCATCAAAATATTGATCTTTACGAATGTATTCTGACAACCCCAGATTCAGATAAAATGTTTAATACATATTCCACCTTCTCTTTGAAAGTGAACTAGCAACTCTATACAAACACATTAAAAACAGGTACCCATTTTCAAAATATGTCAGCTACACAATTATTACAAAAAGTGCAAGAAAAAGATGAAGTTTTACAGTCAAGTATTCGAAATCTTTTAGCAAATATGCATGGTACAAAAGAATACTAGTTCCGGCATCACTGAGATGTACGCTGTATGATAAGAAACCTTGGCCAACCCACTTGGTTTGTTACATTAAGTTGTGCAGAATATGCATGGGAAGATTTACACAATTTCCTATGCATAGCAAACAAAAACAAAACAAACATAGATATCAAAACACCGGGAGAACTCTGCTCTCTAGATCCTGTAAATGTATCAAGATATTTCCATCATCGCTTCATTGCTATGCTACACTTTATTTGTCATAAGACTGTTCCTCCCCTCGGAGAAGCTCAACTCTTCTTTTGGAGAAAAGAATACCAAACCATAGGATCATCACACATCCACACGCTATTATGGATTAAAGATGCTCCTATATTTGGTCAGGACAGTGATGCCACTGTTTTGCAGTTCATCCAAAAATATGTCACTTGTGAAATCCCTTCACAAACAACAAATAGTGACCTTCATACACAAATATTACTATTCCAAAGACACAAATGTGGGAAATATTGTTGTTGCAAATATATATATATATATAAAAAAGGGAAATACTACACCAAATGCCACTTTGGTTTCCCTAGACCAGTTTCAGCAAAATGTCAAGTAAACAACTTCATGTCTTCAGTCAGACATAGCGTCAAAGGTAAATTACCTAACAACACATATCACATAAAAGGAACAGTAGAATCAAAAAACATAATTTGATTATAATTAAATCATTGCCCTCCTATGGAATGCAAACATAGATGTGCAGTACATTGCAGACTATTGCACTGCAGATCCCTGATATGTCACAGCCTACTTAACCAAATCAGAGAAAACAGAGCTCGAGGACCTCTGGGATGACACATCATCTGACAAAACACTATCACAGAAAATGTACATCTTAGGCATAAAAATGCTCTCTCACAGATAATGTGGGTGGTATGAAGCCGCAGACAATTTAACCGGTACTGTCTTGTATGGAAAATCTGACAATTTAGTATAGCTAAGTATTGGTCCTGCTATATCTATAAAAAGAGTTCTCAAAACATATGAAGACATAGAAACAATAGCCACAAATGATCCCAACAGCCAAGACATTTTGAAAAACAATTTACTAGACACATACTACCAAAACAGGAGTACCACTTTGGAAACCATATGTCTCGAACACGTAGCCCAAAACTTCACATACAAAAATAATATTAAACCAGATGAAAAGAAAGGTAGATACAGAGTTGTAAATCGTGAAGGCAGCTTAGTGAATCTTACAAAATGCAGCTTAATTAATCATATAAAATTGTCATTAAAAACTCTTCAACATAAAGAACTGTATTACATGTCCCTGATACAACTTGTTAAACCATGGAGAAAAGAAGAAGGGTTACTTCTACATAAGACTCCTATGAAGATGCTTTCAAAGCAAATTAAAGCACTATAACAGATGAAAACTTTACACAGTGACAAACAATGTTGCACAATGAACAGCAACACGAAGAAGAACTCCAGGCCCAACTACAAGTGGACACTCCCGACAGTAGTCAACCTTCTGCAACAGGAAGCCAATAACCACTTGAACAGCCACTAATAGCAAATGAGGCAGTATTAGCCATGACAGAAGTAGAAAACACCAAGTGTCAGTATGAACAAGACTTTGCTGTACTGAAATCACAACTGAACAATGAGCAGCGTAGCATTTTTCCAAGAAATAACAAAACAAATTGAACATGGTGTGCAACATGAAAATAAAAATTGTACCTGCCAAGACTACAAACCTATACTGCTATACGTGAGTGGTGAAGCTGGTTCAGGCAAAACATTCTTAATCAAAATCATCTGCAAGTTCCTTCAACAATTGACAAACAACAAACTGTCAGCTGTTGTAACTGCCCCCACAGGTTTAGCTTCCTACAACATAGGCGGTGTCACTTTACACCGATTACTACTCCTTCCAGTAGAACACCAAAACAAATTAGACTATTACAAACTTTCCACAGAAGCTGCAATGGAACTATGCAGAGTTTTCAAACAAATGAAAATGCTGCTAATAGATGAGGTGAGCATCGTCCCCTACCTAATGTTGGCTTGATTCACCTCAGATTACAAGAGGTCCCCAAAACAGACTACAAAGATCTATTTTGAGGAAAACACATTATTGTTTTCGGAGATCTTCTTCAATTGACACCAGTGAAAGCTGATCCTATTTTTAAAACCTTAGGGCACAAACTGTGCCGTAAAATTCTTGGCAGCATAGGAAATGTCAACCTTCGGCAACATTTCCAATTCAGAGAATTCACAGAAAACATGCGCCAGTCTGCAGACCTCACATACACAAACATTTTAAAAAGTATTAGAGTTGGTGTACTATCTCAAGAAGCACAATCAATATTAAAAACCAGGCACATCCATGAACTCTATGGCCATAACTCATGTGCTACTGATGTCATGGAACAATTAGCACACAAAAATGTCAGTTATATGTCCTTGATGCCAACTCTTGCAAGCTGTTCAAAATTCAATGAAACAATGTAGAAAAAAGAAATGCCACCAATAATTGAAATTTGCTCCACAGATAAACTGGACATACATGGTCTGACACTACCCATGTATCAACAAGTCACAACAAGACTAAGTACCTTAGAAAACTCTATCTCTCTTGGTTTGGAGAAGATATTAAAATATAATTAGAGTAATGCTTAAACGTAACCTTGACGTGGAGTAAGGACTAGTTAATGGAGCACTTGGTACAGTTATTGGCTTTCAAACATACCCATGTGACAACATTCAATTTGTCAATATTCTCTTTGACAAACCATCAGAAGTTAAAAGGATAGGATGTTTAACAGCCCACTTCCTTCTTTTCAAATACATGTATGTACGCAGAGAACAATTTTCACTAACTCTAGCATACGCAGTTACCATTCACAAATAACAAGGCCTTACCCTAGATAAAGCATTAATAGATATTGGTAGCACAGTCTTTAAAGAAGGCATGAGCTATATAGCACTATCACGCTTATGTACACTTGACAGGCTATTTCTAATCAACTTTGATGCAAGTAAAGTAAATGCAGATATTCCTTGCATTCTAGAATACAACAGGATGTGTTCACTCTACACCCCCATCTAAAAACCTATCCTGTTCCATTAAAAGCAAAACGTTGTAAAAGAAAACTACTTCAAACTGAAACGATACAGGATATCACTGCAATTCCTACAAAGAAAAAACTAATACTTCATCAAGTACCACAACCAAAAAATAATCTACTGGTCAAAGTAACTCAACTACTTCTTCAAAGAAGCAACACACGCTCCGAAGAAATGACTTAGACACAGAACTGTCAGGTCCATTCAAATTTCAAATATAACTGCTGTAAATTGCTATGCAAATGTAGCAATAAATATTCTATTCCAAATGGCACCAATTATTGAGAACATTTACTTACACAGTACAGACCAATTGTGTTTGCAAATGTCAGGCCTTCATAGAAATGCAACCAACAATACCGACAACACTTTGTGGTTAAGACAAGAATTGAACTACTGTGCTAGAATGGTCAAATTCACTATAAACTCACAAGAAGATCCACAATAATTTCGAATGTACTTACTACAAGTAATGGAAACAAAAGCATACCTATAAATGAAATCTTCCATATTTCATACATGTGGAAACATACATTCACTCTCTGCAGCCATGTGGCACAGGAACAAGTCCCTAATGAACGCTTCATGTACTACCTGCAATTCAGATAATCGCTCCACCTTACAAATACAGACACATAATGAATATGTAATAGCAATGCTTTTACATTACAAGGCAGATGGTACCAAAAACAACTGCAACCTGATTGGATTCACATGTCCTCAAGTATCACTTGGTAAGAAAACGTTCACAACAATAGGTATAACCTATCACGTAGGAGCCACAACCAATGCAGGTCACTACACTGCATATATAAAAAGAATTGTGGATTATTCGAATGTAATGATAGTACCATTACTCTAAAGCAGAGATTACCAGCAAATCTTGTAAACGCTTACTTAATATTCGTAAAACCAAAAGTTAATATGTAATCTGTTTATGAACATAAGCAAAACTTCAACTTCAAAACTGTGCACCGTCAGAATACGCCAACATGTATCTAACTGCCCCAAGATTCTGCAACAAGCAAACATAAATAAATACCACTAAAATGTAACAAGAAATATACAGTTAGTATATGCTAACAGGTATCTAACTGCCCCAAAAAATCTGCAACAAGCAAACAGATAAATAAATAGCATAAAAGTAGAAATAACCAATTAGAATACCCCAACAGGTATCAAATTGCCCCAGAAATCTGCAACAAGCCAACAGATAGAAGATTAGCAAGAAACAAGAAATAAACAGTAAAACAGTGAAAGAAATATATTGTACCACAACATAGAAGTTTTTTTTTTTAATCCAGCATGGATATTTTCTCCCCAGACCCAATGATTTAGAAATTTAGAAAACAAACACAGAAACTGAGCAAACTTTGCAGTACAATGGTTTGAACTATAGTACTTGTAAAGTACTAAATATGAGGGTCAAAAAAATACAGAAATGTCTATTATGCAATGCAATAACTCATTATGAACTACCTACTGTAACATATGATCTTTTCTTTTATCACAGAGATAAAAAAAAAATATCTGGTCCAGTTACCCATTTCATGAAAAAACTGCAAACAACCACAAAAAACTCAACCAGTAAGTATAAAATAAATAGACTCACAAACACTGGTGCATAACACACCCATTCAAGCGAACATCTAACCATACACCACAATGAAAAAATGTTTACTTCCAAGGGTATCTTATGATGCAGTCCTTGTTACAAACTCTACAATCTTAACTGCATAGCCTAGCCAAAACTTCACATACTAATTCTGCAAATGAAACAGTACACAAACTTTTGGGTTATGGATATTTGATGGGTGTTTGATTCTATGGCTGTGTTATGCTGCAGTGGTTGGGGCCTACGGCCTTCGGCCATGCACCCATGACTCTAGGCCCTGGTCACAACTACCACAGCATAACACACCTATGCTACCAAACATTTTGACTGTGGTATGTGGGCTGCTTATAGGGGATATTAATTAAAATAAATGCTCTACTAACAACCCAACACCAACATCATACTAAAGTAAAATAGCTAGTAGTGCATTTATTATGTCCCCGGACAGCCGCGAAGACAGCGGACATAGCGAACACATCAGGGGCACCTGCCACCTAAACAACTACAGTATTTGACCAATCGCTTACTCCTCAACCCTCCCCAAGCACTCCTGCACACCAACACAATCCCAAAAATTACATTTTGCCTCTGTTCGCCGCCACGCTGTGATCCAAGATGGCGGGCACATCGAAACATACTGACGCACCTCCCGCCTCACTCCAGCCAAATGGCGGACACGTTGCATGCCCGCGGGCATGACACAAGTCGATTAGCCAATTGTGTTCTGTACGCAGAGCAAACAGGGAAGTGTGTCCGCGGAGCGGGAATAGATATCACACATTTGTTTGCCTTACATTTTGGTCATTCAAAAGAATAAAACTAATGATGGATTTACACCAAATTAACACGCTTTCGGACTAAGCTGCCGCTCCTGCCACAAATTTGGTGGAAATCCGTCCATCGGTTTGAGCTGTAGGTATGCGCAAAGTTTTTTTTCCATTATGTTTATGGGAAAAAAATACATTTTGGGTCCCCCCCTATACCTTTGCCCCCCTGGACCAAACCTCACCAAAATGTGCAAATAAATTCAGAGTAAGCCATATGCAAAGTTTGGTGAGGATTTGTCCAGGGGGAGAAAAGTTATAAACCGCCCAAAAAGTGCTCATCCTATGGGTTTAGCAACTTAACCATAACTACACAGCAACTACCGCGGGCTGTGTAATATTATATTGCCACTGTTATTGCCCTATTATTAAGTTGAAACCAGTGAGCCATTGCCTAATTACATCTTCTGTAACATCACTGGAAACTAGCACACACTGATGACGTCACAGATGAGCGCACCTTTTATATATTATGGGAACATACCCATCAGAGTAAACACTGTTCTTAGTCTTTTTCAAGACACATGGCAAATATATTGTATAGACATAGGAGTAGTACATACTTGCAAATGTTATTTACCTGTAAATGTGTGATTGAGTTAATTTGGCCGAGCTGCTACTTTGGGTGGGTTAGCAGAGACTACATCCCGACTCAATGCCATAACTTGGGCTGTGGGTGCAGTAGTGATGGCCACAGAGCAGATCAGTGACCCCCGACCAAAGGACTGGTCCAGTGTTGCCAGGTAGGCCCTGAGACATAGCTGGGGCACATAACATGGCTGGCAACAGGCATTGGCTGTCATCAATGTGTTCTAATTTCCAGTGATGTAATTGATGATGTAATAAATAATGTCATACATGACGTCATTCCCGATGCAGTCTGCGTGGTCATCAGTGTGCTCATTGGCTGCACAATGGGGGAAGGGTTAGAATTAATGGCTTCCAATGGGTTTTTATATATATTATAAAAGATAATATCGTAATCCGAATAATTCCATGCAATATACAAACACTTTTTGCAAATATGGAATTGGTCAAGATGGTTGGTAATTTTGAATTTCTTGGAGGCTCTATTACGAGGAAAAATGCCTGCTATACACAATGTGCTATACATGTGGAAAAGTAAGTAAATGCTTCTGAATGTATTTATGGGAAAAGACATATAGCCCAATTGAACATTTCAATTGTATGTTTATTTTATTCCTCTACTTATGGAAATACCGTTTAGAATGCAAGCATAACATATACATAATTTAAAAATAAATCTGCCCTGTTTAGAATTATCTGCACCAATTGTCTTAGAAATCCCTCCACTCCTCTCCTGTGAGTTATGATCCGTTGCTTTGGGGATCACACTCTTCTTAGTATTGCTTTGTGCCTCATTAGTAACATAAATCATGTCATAAAACCCTCTCTTAATTAGAACTAATGAACATCCGACACAGCATTTAGAACGGAAAGTTAACATCCAACGAGATTAAAATGTAAGTGCAGCTCCGTACACAAAGAAAATGACCAAGGGTATCGTATGATAAAACGAGACACAATCAAACCACTACTTTTCATATTGGCATAATTTATTTCTCTTGGTAATTTGTTTTCCACAGCTCCCAGTCCATTAACTATACAATTGGTTGTTTTAAATGAGTGGCTCTTATTTTAGTGCAGCAGTATGTTAATTTCTGCTTAGCCCAATGCATTCCCAGTTATACTTATCCTTGTTCTAAAGAGATATAATGCAGCGTGTGTTATTCTATTCACTTTAGTCGTGAACATGGTAGATTCATTGTTGCTCAACCGCTTAATAATGTCAATGAAGCAGACAAATATATACAGCCTTGGCTCTCTTTGATGCAGTAAATAATTAACAGTAATGCACTTTTGTGGCCTGTTGGTTTGAATGTCCAAATTAACTTGTGTTTAATTAAACTGAACTTTTCTTTTTTATCAATTGCTGCTCAGTTCGGCTATGTAAAATGACATTTGGACATTCTGTTTTAGGGGATTTAAATACAGCAGGTTGTCTTGATCAAACCCGAACTGCCTGCATGATTCGCCAACATATATCCTATAAGCTTATGATAAAGTGAAATCTACACATTCGATTAAAGGGGTCAGAGGTTCATTCAGTACATATATGTTTGTATATATGGCATTTGCAAAGCGCAAACCTAGCTCTGAATCAATGGATTGCTATGCTTAGGGAATGCACCCAGAGGATCACAGATAGGGTTCAGCGGTAGTGGAAGTAGATGGAATGTGTAAGGGAACATAGGGGAGCTTCAGAGTTGAACGTAATAGTGTTCCATGGCATGATCAGCAATTGTGAGGTGGTCTTTCAAGAGTAGGCCTTAATGTAAGCATGATGGCTGTCAGAGCAAGGAGTATGAATGTATTGGAAATTAAATATGTAAACATGTCCCTGCCTTCCCTTTCTGGGCAACATAAGTTGTAGGGGGTCTGTGAAAGGTGTACACTGCAGGTAGGTGTGCACTGCACATTATATGTTGAAGGTGAGTATATGGTTCTTGCCAACGGTGTCAGTGGTGAAAGGTGCCACAATATCCCATTCGGGTTGCAAGAAATACAAAGAGGAGAAAGGTCACCCAAGTATCGTAAGGGTAATGCAGATAAAAGCGAGCAGCATACTGCATTTGCCTCCATATGGGTAGCATGGGCACAGGACATAAAAGTGAATCAGAAAAGTATACCTAAAGAAAAGCAATGTCCATGTAAGAAACCATGACAATAAAGCTGTTACTAAAAATGTGGAATCAATAAATGCATTAATATTGTGTGTATTAGGTGATATGGATACATTTATGCAAATAGTTCAAAAAGCTTAATGTATTTTATTTTTTAACCAAAATTGCACTTCAATAAATACAATAAAAATATATAATAATATTTTAACCTCCAATGGAAACTCAAACAATGATACAGGCTGAATATACTATGAGCAGACAGCTACATTTGGGAATTGCACTGTAGAAGTCACATCAAAAGTAGGCAAATCATGGCGAAACATGTAAAAACAGAATAGGATACGTGAACTCTCTTGGATTAGGTAGGACATTTAAACAGTCTCGGGTCTACCAAAAGGAAAAGGTCCCAAGTCCCCTATAATGCTTTGGTAAGGCACATGCTGTAAGGTTTGCTATCTTACTCTTTGTTAGAAGCTTTGATAGACTCAACAGTTCTTCTTGGCTATGCACTACAGTTTGAGTCATGGTTTGAAGTTGCCAAGTGGATTGGTGGGATTGAAGCACTGCAGCTCATGTATGAAAATGGTAATGAGTCAACGGGATACAGGAGTGGCAGCCAGAGGTTCAGGTCTGCATGGATGTACGCAGAATCCATCCACCAGAATGCAAATCAATGGGAGCTCAACCCTAGCTGACTGGAAAGTGTTGCACAACCACAAGCTAAAAAACAATTGCTCTGTTTAATCATCCCCGCACTATGACTCCAGATGCTGTATTTGCTAAAATATCAATCTCCAAGGGCATGATTGATTTCCGTCGCGAATCCCAGTAATGTTCTGGGTCATCACGAAGACCAGATATACTTTTGGACAGACAGATGCCCTTGTGGGATGGTTCTAGACTTCACGGTTGCACTAACACCATCATACTACAAACCTCTGCGCATCAAGATCTTAAGACTTTAATGAGTCCTGGGTTATATCAAAGGACCCCAGGACCCGAGCTGCTGAAGCCCTCTTCTGCACTGCCTTCAGTGCAGACAAGCGCCAACAATTTTCCATCAATGTCTCTCGTATATATTTTTGTAACAATAGGGCCGTTCTCTCTCCTCTGATCAAACATTGTGTCTACACACAATGGACATCCCCAACAAGAATTCCACCAAGTGTGAGTCTCACACCTTTGAAAAGGTATATCCTTTCAGGGCATTCGTGTTGTGAAAGCCTATTTCAAGGTCTCAATGAGGACAGCTCTCGAATGTCCTCCCTCCCTAGACTGCCTTGCTCTTAGGGTATTTACTTAGGACAAACGCTGTGCATTCTGGCAGATATGAAGATGTCAGAAATAGTCTTACCTGCAAGGAGCCCCAATGCTTCTTTATGTTGATCTTCTGCATAATAAAAGTCAACTGACTGAACATGCCTTCCCTTTCTGAATCATACACGTATGTGCGTTTGTCAAACTTCTGTCAGGTGTCCAGATCAGCCCCAATCATCCATTATCATGTGGTTGAAATAAGATCATTTGTCTCTGAGAGAACACAATAACAACTGAAACTGGGTGGGCCCCCAGATCGTGAAACTTCTGCAAGATGGAGCTGCAGTTTATTTCATTCCCGCACGTATTTTCAATGGTATCCAGTCAATGTGCCTCATTACGACTTCAGCGATAGCCATGCCGCTATTGGCTGCTTGGCTGCTGCCAAAATCGGGTCCGGGTTCCCAGAATGGGGAATTACCGGACCATTCCGAGTTTGGAGGGCCTGGTATTCCTCCCTCCAGGAACCCGGGCCCGGACCTTCCCCATTCCCATCTGAGCCCCCATAGGACTCAATGGGAATGGGAGAGGGAGCAAACAACGGGCCGATTACGAGTGGCCTGTTGTTTGCTCCCTCTTCCCCTCATGGGACCCGGTAAGGATACCTGGTTATACCAGGCGTTACTTAACGGTTCCCGAGTGGGGAGCTTGTAATGAGGTGGAATGGGTTTAACGGGTCTGCCTCCCTTAGCGGAGCCCGTTAACCCATTCCACCTCACTCGTAATGAGGCCCAATATATCTAAAACATAACGGAGTGGTACCATAATACCAAAAGACACCACAAATATTAATTAAGTAAATAACGGGTAGTGGGTTAAAGGGGTTAAAATGGGTCAGGATGTGTTTGGGGTGGCATTATAATGTTAAAGGCAATGGTGGGTTTGGAGGGGGGACCCCCCCCAAAATGAATTTTTAAAAAAAACTGATTTTCTTTTGGTATTTTGTCCACGATGAAATTTGCCACTCTGTAATTGTGGTCGTTGAGATCACAACCAGTTCCAATCACATAAAGGCATGTTTTAAACATCATAAATATGATGAAAATTGATTTACCATAGAAATCACTGAAGAATACGTCTGTGGTAACAGATGCAAGCCTGCATAACTAAATACACGTTTTCTGTCATTTTTGGGGCATATGGCACTGCTCCATGTCCTCCCAAAAATGCAGGCTACGGTTGTGGCTCATCCAGGACACGACACTATTCCCCTTTGAAAAAAAAAATGCAATACAAGGTGTGCAACACCCTGCTAAAAGACTGTAAACAAATATGGCAACAGTATTGATACATTTTTGGACACAGGCCAAAAGGGTGGGTAAGACCCTACAATTGACCTGTAGGTCCACCATCAAATTGGTCGAAGCTAGAATTTTCTAATAGGAATCAGGCAACTTTTGCCCACATTTAAAACAAAATATTTCCCAGATTTGCACCAACCTGCAAATGACTTCTGTATCAGACTAGATGGGAAGTCCTATTAAATGTTTCGGCCAAATCTGCCCAGTGGTTTGTGCTGAAGAGCAAACAATGGTCTCTGGGAAATTACTTGGGAAAAGCACATTTTGCAACCCTGCATAACTCTGCCCCTCTGTGATGAAACGGGGAAAAGGCCTAACAACAGCACATCTTAATCATTCCAATGTAACACAATCTGCTCAATTGCCTCGCTTGCGATGCCACCACCTACAGGTCCAGGGCAGTGCAGCAATGACAGTAAAGCAAGACATACACAGATTTCTAAAAAAGGTGTATCTTCTTTTTGATGAGGATGATCTACCTACACTAGGGAGGTTCTATGTTTTTGAGGGGTTAAGAGTATGTGAGGGAATTTCAGCATCTTACCTGTGGGCAATGTGAAGACACAGTCACTTGTGTCAATCATGTGTCGTTTGCTGTGCATTCTGAGTCGGAAATACATAGTTACAGAAATATACATTCATCTTGTTTAATGTTTGTCATGGTGGTCCCACCTGATGGCTTTAGCTGTAAACAACCCATGAAAGGCACCAAACTAACATGTCTCCCAACAGTGCTGAAGAAATGCTCGTGTTAAGTTGCTATGGGATTCCGCTGTGATGAGTTTAACACCCGTTTGCTGCCATCTGTTAGTATCAGCCTGTTGTTGGGGAAAAAGGGCACAACGTAGCAAGATTATTTCTGAAAGCAGATAATTATACTGAGTTTTGAAAACGTAGACATACAGAAAGTGACCAATTTATGAGAAATTGTTATGGTTTCTTGAAAATCTATAAAAAGAAAGTGACCAAGACAGATGTAAATCCTTGTTGTTGACGTTTCAGCCCACAAATCAAGAGTTTGTGCCAATTCAACCTTTATAATATGTTGTCTAATGCCTAACAAATTCATTTCAGGTTTGTAAGTTAAACTGGCAGAGGAAATGTCATTCTGCCCTATGGGTCCATGTGACTATGTAAGCACCCGTCTAGGGACATAATCTATCACTGTATGACAGGACCTCTTGAAATGGCAATCTTTAGGTTTGATATGATATATGATATGGCATTTATAACGCGCCTAAACACAAGTGTTTCAAGGCGCGAAACATGTACTTTGATGCACCCACCTGGCATTTTAAAAGACTATATTTTATAATTGTCAATGCTGTTGGGATTTAACATGTTGAGTGTTGCATGTAGTAGCAGCATGTGGGAAAATAATATGTTACATGTTATGCTGCTAAACCAACTTAGTTCAAGGCTTTTTTCAAGTAAATTCCATTGCGTTGGGATTTCAATCTGTTTCCATCCCACGTGAATGTTCTGCGAAACATCCTGGCTCACAGTCACCCACAGCCAACAGGATGCTAGGGCCCTTATTCACAGAGCATTTTCCAATGAGATTTTGCTATTATAAAACACTTCTGTGAATTAGGCCCTAAGTGTCTTAAAAAAAACATAGACGTCTTAATTTCATAGGTTTTTAGTAGCACAACTTAACCATAATATCCCTGACATGTAACATAGAACATACTAACCCCCTCGTAGTGATTTTCATGTCCGCGGACTACCGCCATGTCCGCGGGCACATCGAAAATCTGAGCGTGGTGAATGTAAATTTAAATAGTGTGCCCCATTTCCCCTTTGAAGTTGGCTCTGAAAAGAGTCGTTTTTTTTGTTTTTACAGATGCTTGACAGACACCTGTTATTTTATATTTTTTTTCTTGGTTTTTTTTCTTACTTTACTCCTAAATTCTTCACATAACCTTCTCCAAAGCAACCCTTACATTCCAAAATAGAAAGGCATTTCCGGTAAAAGATAAAGAAATGCCATCTTCTTTAAAATTAACAGCATTACTAGCATCAATATTCTCATTGTTACAGAAGCAGATACCAGCTCGAAGCATGAAGGCACACATGCCTCGGTTGATGACACACCTAGCAATGTTTTGCTGAGGACAAAAAACTGAACTATTGTCCCATATTGCCCTAGGTAGTAATCCAGAAAAAAATACTTTTGCATTTGGAAGGATCTTCATTACGGCTTGAACCAAGCGTTCCAAATCAGCCAACAAAGTAGGGGCACTGACGTTGCCCAAATGGAAAGCACCATAGTGCAAAACTACCACATGCGGACTGTTCATTGTGGCCAAATCCGCACAAACTTGTACAATTCCCTGTACATTGCAATCAGGCACAGTGCTCCACACCACCTCCACTCCTTTCACATGAAAGTTCTTTGCAACATGCCTGCATTCAGCGTACTGCTGTAAACCATGCACAAACATATCTCCGAGCACCAACACCCTGACTTTCTCCACTTCTGCTATCTTCACCACCCACAGTCTCTTTCAACACAAATCCACAACCTCGACATCTGATTGGCTGATCCGTACAATCTTCTTTCCATGTTGGATTTCCTGGAAAAACCCGGATGTACCACGCCCTGTCCACGAACAGTCGCAGTGTCCGCGGACGGCGTACACTTTACTCTCTGTACCATTCCAACATTGCATACAGCTAAGCAATCACACAATACGAATAACGTCCTCAGAACACCCCCATTTTGTGAATTTTCGAACATTTCAGGACAATTATCATTTCATTATTCAACAAATTAACATTACAAATATTATACTTTTATCTTGTACTCTGCACACAATGCTATCTTTCTCCATTAGTAGCTCAGTATACTACATAGAATCCCATAATACAATTCTATTTATATCAATGCATCGTTCAAAGCACTAATAACGGTATGATATTTATTGCAATATCCTTGACACTTTTTTCGGAACATTATAATAAAATTCCCTAGTACACAAATTCCGTGAAAAGTACATACACATGTGATGTCATCAGTGATTTCATCAATGACATTTGCGATGTCATCTTTGATGTCCTGGGTGTTAGTCTTAGCAGTGCATGGTGGTGGCGCGAGTTATTTTTCATAGCTTACCATAACTTGCTATTTTCAGGGGTCTTTCGGCTGTACTTGGAACCATAACTTCCTTTAAACAAACTTTTTTTAATATCACGCAAACAATATACAAACATGGCGTGCAAAAACCAACTTCTACAGATGGCTTTACACAGAATGTTGCAAAGTAAGAATTTATGCTCGTTCACAGTGAAGGTCAGCTGCTTCCATTTTTTTCTCGGGCCCCGGAGAGGCTCACGAAGCAGACTATAAGGTTGTATTATGTTTTGACCTTGACAGACAGAGATTGTGATGAAAGACTTCTCTTGAAGGAGTGTTGCTAAAACGTAAGAGAAGATAAAGATGAAATTTCTGAAACGAAACCACTTTTATATATTATATCACTATGCGAAAGTTCGTTGGCACACGCGGAGTCGTATTTTGGGATTGCACCACTCGTAGACAATAGAAATTGCAATTGTACTGTAAGTAACCCTTTAGATTACTTTATACCAAATATAATTACAATAGCGTAGCATTAAAGACCGCTGAAGTTGAACTTGTTCGTTGAAAGTGGCATAATGTTTTCTACCGCGCACTATCACCGCCGAATTGATCCCCTGTCGTTTAGAGGGCTCTGAAAAAAGCAGACGACACAGGGTGGGTTAATAGAAATAATTTAACCGGTCTATAGGCGGTCAAGCGCTCTACTCGCTGTGCCACTTCACTGTAGCCTGTCAAGTGGCACAGCGAGTACAGCGCTCGCTTTGACATCCGTGCACAGGCGAAACTCAGCCTTTCATCCTTCCTTGGTCGATAAATGAGCACCACACACCGTGGTTAATAATAAGCACCGCTTACATACCTCACGGTCTTAGCGCAATATGAATGGGAAAATATTATTATTTTATTATTAACATACTCTGCTGCACTATCTTCAATAGCAAATAGTTTCACGCCATAATAAATAAAATGATGATTTTTAATGAAGATCGGCTGGTGAGACTAATTTATGTTTTTTAAAACAGGTACGTGGCCCCATTTTGTCTATGTCACGATTTACAGACTCCAGCGGATGGGGTCTTCAACTGCCAGGTGCAAGTCCAAATATGCAACTTCATGACCCTCACCATTTTATGGGACAATCGCCAAGGACCAATATGCCCTTACGCAGTACTAGCGGCTACAAACAACATACCAACCAATAGAGTGGTCTAATGGCTCGTTGTTGGAGCAACCTTCCGAATATCAGAGCGACTATTTACTGCTTTTATCATAAACCAACAGCCTATCTACCGCAAAGGAACAACGCGTGGCTCCAAATAAACTTTTCCTGATCGACCGCAGAGACAATAGCAAATCGCTGAATATTCACTAAATATTTAATGTGAAATAAATGTACTTTACCAAATGTACAATCCTGCTGTTTACTTTTAAACCACAGTTTCATATTCCGAATTGTGGCGCACTGAGTTGTAAGCTGATCTAACACTCTCTGTACTGCAAAGGAACATCGCGTGTCTCAACATGAACTTTTGCGGATCGACAACAAAGACAAATGCAAATTGCTGAATATTCTCTAAACATTTGATGTCAAATAAATGTACTTTACAACATTTACAATCTTGCTCTTTGCTTTTAAATCACAGTTTCATATTCCGAATTGTGGCGCGCTGTGTTGTGACATAATGTGTGTGGTCTTCCGGGTTCTGTGTAAAGTCGCGTAGTACTGGAGACGACTGGGCGCGTTTGATTACGCACCCTGTAACGGCACGGAGAGAGGTGGGGAATATGAATGCTTTGATAATATCAGGCTTAGGTGTGGGAGATATGATTTAGTGTCGCAAAAGCAAGTCAGCCAGGTCAATAGCGCAAGTCATAGGATTATCACATAATGTCGGCGCACACCAGCCAGATTTATCGTTTCTTTAGTGGACAAAAAGTCGGTTGACGCCCCTAGGAAATTGTACTATTAGCGAACAAAAGGAGTGCTCTTAAAACACTTTCACACTGACAACGAACAATACAAACAACATTCTCAGAACACCCCCATTTTGTGTAATTGCAACCATTTCGGGACACTGCAAGTGTTCTTAGAACACATTCAACTAGACAGATTACAATACGGACAGCGTCCTGAGGACACCCCCAGTATATTTACGAACAAATAAGTACACCGCGAGTGTTCATAGCTCATTTTTACCTTCCTTGCGAACAAAAATGACACATACTCCATCGTCTAAACACCCCACCATTTAGTTTATTTACAAAATGTCAGAACAGCCGTGTTCTCCGCGGACAAATCGAACGCAACAAAAAGGTCTAGCACATAAAAAAACAAAACATTGAACCTATCTCATATTCCCCCACCCTCCCCAAACACTCTTACACACCAACACACGGCACTAAATACAATTTTTTATCCACGTTTCACTGCGCTGTACGCTGTCGACTGCGAATACAAGATGGCGGGCGCCACAGAAAATCTGACGCGCTCCACGCCCCTCGCCGTCCAATCAGCGAACACGTTGCATGTCCGCGGACATGACGCAAGCCCATGGGCCAATCGGGGTGCTGTCCGCGGAGCGAACAGGGAAGTCCGTCCGCAAAGCGAACGCAGATATCACTAATTTTTTTGCCTTACATTTTGGTCATTTTTAAAAAAAACTACTGGACAGATTTACACCAAATTTACAAAAGCACGCTTTTGGGACCAGGCCACCGCTCCTGCCGCAAATTTGGTGTAAATCCGTCCAGCGGTTCGGGCTGTAGCCGTGCGCAAAGTTTTTTCCCATTCAGTCTATGGGAAAAAAAAAGTTTTGGGACCCCCCCTATAACTTTTCCCCCCCTCAACCAATCCTCACTAAACTTTGCAAAGAAATTCAGAGTGACCCAACTACATTTTTTGCAAAGTTTGGTGAGGATCCGTCCAGGGAGAGCGAAGTTATAAGCCGCCCAAAAAGTGCTCTTCCTATGGAAACAGCAACTTAACCATAACTACATGGCCACTACCGTGGCCATGTAATATATATATATATATATATATAATACTGCCCGGCCCGGATAATCAAGGATGCTGCAAGAGACCTAGCCCCCTTCATTACTAAACTAATCAATGCATCTTTCTCATCTAGCACCGTCCCAAGCAGCTTAAAAGAGTCCTGGGTTCTCCCCCTGCTTAAAAAACAAACCTTATACCCCTCCATCCCCACCAACTATAGGCCCATCACCACTGTCCCTTTCCTTCTGAAGATAATTGACAGAGTGGCCTATCTCCAAATCCAAAAGTACCTGGAAACTAACCAACTACTCAGGCACTCGTCAATCAGGCTTCAGACCGCAGCACAGCGTGGAGACCGCTCTTATAGATATAAAGGCCCAAATCGACGAGCTCAACGATAAAGGAAACACAGCTATGCTACTCCGCCTTGATCTGTCGGCGGCCTTTGACCTAGTGGACCACGCAGTACTCTGCAAACACCTAGCGTCAGCCGCCCACTTCTCAAGTGAAGCTATAGCCTGGGTCCAATCATTTCTGTACAACAGAAATATGCGCGTATTCTCCATCTTAAACTCTGCAGACCCTATCCAGACAACATGTGGGGTCCCACAGGGCTCCTGTATCTCGCCAACGATGTACAATATCTTTACTAAACCTCTATTCGACAAATTGGACAGACTGGGTGTCACCTACACAAATTATGCAGACGACACCCAGATCGTCATCCCCCTTTCGGGCAATTTCACTACGATGCAGCTTTATTAAACAAATTCTACACCCTCATTCAGGCATGGATGGCAACCCATGGCCTCTACCTCAATGACGAAAAAACAGAGATCCTTATTCTAGGCTCACCCAATAACCTAAAAAAACTCGACCCCAACTACAGTTCCTTCAATATCAACGGCAACAAAATCCCTGTTGCCTAAGAGGTGAAAACCCTTGGTTTCTATTTGGACTCCACTCTGTCCCTAAGGAAACAAGTGAACTCCCTGGCCTCATCCACCGTCTACACCGGTAAACTTATTAAAGCATGCAGACCCTTCCTCTCACCAGCCAGCTGCATTATCGCAGCCAACGCACTAATCCTCTCAAAATTGGATTACTGCAATGCACTTTATGCAGGCGCACATAAATACATCATCAGTAAACTACAAACCCTACAAAATAATGCCCTCAGAATGGCCCTGAACCTCCCAGCCAGAGAGCACATTTTGAATGTGCGGAGAAGCTACAACTGGCTAAAAATCAGCGATAGGATCACGTTCAAAAATTGTCACACTAACATTCAAATGTCTGCACAATGCAGCCCCCCCCACCTTAGGGATAGAATAATAAGAAAAACTGCTGCACGACTAACCAGAACAGCCAACTCCTTCTGCCTCCAAACCCCCAGATTCTGATAACAAAACAGGAGGCAATAGCTTCCCTGAGTAAGCAGCTCAGTACTGGAATGGCCTACCAGTTGATCCTTAAGAAGGGATCAGCCCTACAACAGCTTCAGGCACCATACCCGCACCTGGCTTCAACGCAATGACTCCTGAAACTTATGACCCTGTGCATTGTGACCTGATGACATCTTACCCCTCTACTCTCACATGTATAATGTACATAATGTATTTACTGTATATAAGATGCTACCTATCATGTAATTAATGTATATAATGTAACTATAGCTGCAACCTGTAACCAAGTTCTAAGCATTCTTGTTATTCTGTGCGCCCAGCTACCCAAGGGTTTTCTGGCGCCCTATAAATAAACAAACAAACAAACAAATATACATTTTCCTAATTCTTTGTTGTGTTTAAGCAGTCTGCAATGCTTACCCCCGCAATATGTGGATATGGGTGTGTGCCTGTTCAAAATGTTCAGCATACTTCCCAAGATGTTACAAATCTGACATTTGGCATGTGAGTAGGTTTCATGGTGTAGACAATCTAAAAAGTATGAGAGGTAAGCGTTCTGCAATGCATACCCCTGCCATATGTGGATGTGTGTGTGTGACTGTTCAAAATGTTCAGCATACTTCTCAACATGCTACATACCTGAAATGAGACATGTGGGTAGGTTTGATGGTGTAGACAATGTAAAAAGTATACACTACGAATGTTTCTAATTTAAAAGATGTTAATGTGGACTGCAATGCTTACACCAGACATATGGCTCTTCATGCCATAGTTCTGCTGTAGTTCTACATAAACTTCAGAAATTCAGTGCTCCCAAACCTTCCAGAATATCAGCAGTCTATCAGACATTACTGGCATTCACTTTTGAAGTCATGCGGGTGACACAAAATGGTGCTTTTGTAGTAATGCGGGTAACAGGAAACTGTGCATGTCTCTTCAATAGTGTCCGCAATGACGAACATCTTCACATTGTGGCAAATATCTCATGATAACTACAGGAATTTCCCATGGAAGTTGATGAATGTATGCCATCTTAACAGTACAGGCTTACATGCTTCAGCCATACAAATACGGGTACGGCACTTCAAGCTTACATGCTTCAGCCCTACACGTATGGCACTTATGCTGAGGTCTCTACTGCCTCGGCTGTAGATCGGGACACCAATAATGTTGCTGCGCAATCTCAATGCTCCAACTCAAAGTAGCTGGAATCAATTGAATTGTTATTTGGGTAACGCAAACAACCATCATCATCAATATTCATTAACTGAATGAACTTCAAATAGGACTGAGGTGGAAATTACTGTGTGAAGCACTAGCATACCTGCTAGTCTCTATATATATAAAAAGGGAAATGGATATGTGTGTGTGTGTCTGTTGGAACTGTTGAGCATACTTCCCAACATGCTACAAACCTGAAAGTTAGCATTTAGCGTTTTTTAAATGATCTTCAATGCTTGTTATGTGTGTGTTTGTATGTTCACAATGTTCAGCATACTTCAGAACATGGTATAAACATGAAATTTGGCAAGTGGGTAGGTTCCATGGTGCACAGGATGTAACAATCATAAAATAAACCTTTTGCAGATTGTTTATTTTCAATGCAGTCTGCAATGCTTATCCCTGCCATATGGCCCTCACGCCGTATTTCTGCTGTAGTTCTACGTTCATCGTTCCTCAAGTTCAGCGGTTCATGAAAACCTCAGCAGTTCAATGTTCCTAAACTTTCCTAAACTCTCCACACTGTCAGCATTCAGCTGACATTAGCAGCACTCACTTTTGAAGTCATGCAGTTTAAAATACGGTGCTCCTATAGTAATGTGGGTGGCAGGCAACAGCGTATGTCTCTTCAATAGAGTCCATAATGATGTTGTTTGTCACATCTTCCAAATCTCTAATGTGAAGTACAAAAACTTAATTTCCCTCATAAAATGATGAATGTATGCCATCTCAACTCTATGATGCTTACATGCTTCAGCCATACATGTATGGTACAGCATTTCAAGCTTACACGCTTCAGCCCCACACGTACAGCACTTATGTTGAGATCTCTGCTGCTCTTTTGTAGATTGGGACACCAGTAATGTTGCTGCACAATCTCAATGCTCCAACTCAAAGTAGCTGGAACCGATTGATTTGATGCTGGTATTCCTACCCAATGTACGAGTTATATGTGGGTACATCCCTATGCAAGCGTTCCAAGAAAGATGTTTATAAGGTATGTGTATAAACAAGTGTCCAGTTTATTGAGACAGCATAAACTGAAATAGTTTCATGTGATTATCAGAGCCACATAAGTCATATCTTGTATCTTGTGAGAATGGTGTTAGTAGGTGGCAGATATTGATTTAAATTTCAAAACACAAAGAGTTAGTTGAATCCAGTTCATGGAAATATAGCATAGAGAGCAATTGCCACATATGCTGATTAGACATAGTCTACTTAGTATGCCTTGTCTCATGCTTATTCAGTATTTCTGACAGGTTCAAATTATGGGTAAGTGTTTTGTTATTGTCACAGAAACACTTCATATGAATTGTGTTAAGATTCATGGATCTACTTTTTAGTTTGTAAATTAGTTGTGCCTCCGTTCCTCTCTAGGTTTTTTCCCCCACCACCTCTTGTGATATCCCAGTAGCACTGGGATGTCAGGTGGCAGTAACAGTGTTACCGGGTTGCCGGTAACCTGCCCGCTCCCGGCGGGTTTTACCAGCAACCTCATAATGAGGCCCAATATCTCCATCCATCTTTCTTTTGTTCAGTCAGACTCTCCTTCCAGCATCTGCCTGATTGCTTATCTGATTCTGTACTTAACTCCTCTGGACAAGAATGCAAGGTGCCTATTCCCATCAATTTGAACCCATCTTCTAAATAAACCGTCATTACTCCAATCTGTTCTCTCAAATGTTAGGTATTTTTCTCTTCTCCAGTTTCCTGCTTATCAACTCAAATTTACAGTATCACCGATCTGTAAGATTTCTTAAAATCTTCCTCTGTCCTGCACCCATATCAAGCAAGTTTTCACCCAAATAGCTTTATCGAGTCTGTACAGACTTCAGCTCTGGATGGCCTTTTCCTTGCCTCCTATATCACAGGGATCACTACTCTCATTATGATGGGTTTCTCTGTAACATTTCAGAATGTTGAATATGCCATCTTGTTGGAAGGACTCAGACCCATGAAAATAGGCACTGAGAGCACTGTGTCGTCATGATTTTCATCCTCGCTGTGACAACAATCCCAAGCTGTTCTATTTTCAACCTATCTCTCACCATTTGTTCCCTACTTTACACGATTCTACAGGGCTCAGCTATCTTGCCACTAATGTTTAAGCTCTATATTCAGCCTTAAGCAAAGTTCATCCATGATCGTGTTTGTAATTTAATGAATACTCCTGCGAAGGTGTAAAATGGATGCCCTCCTTGGCAGTGAGAAGATAAATCCCACTGCAGAGCTTTGAGCAAATTACATTCACTGAACCTGGTAATTGGGAGTACACAGGAGAAGAGAGTTACAGTAGTCGAGCCTTGAATTCACAAGGGCACCAACCACTGAGAAGTAAGCACTTACTTTAATGGTGTGTAAGGTAAATAGACAAGCTGATGAAAAAAAGAAAGGACTAGCCAAACTAAAGGCCAGGTGTACGAATTGCCTCAGAAGTCACAGGAACTCTCAAAATGATGTGGGTTGGAGATTCTTAAATGGGCTGAGGGGATTGAAAAAAATTCCAATGGACCCCAGAGAGCTTTTGGGGGTAACAGAGGATAATTGGGTCAGGTTTATCAAAAGGGCCTTCGATGGTGGGCAAAACTGGTCTTGGGAAGCCAAATCTATGGGAAGTTCAATAGTGAGCCAGCACATAAAAAGGGCCTCTCGAATTTGATTCTGAAGGCAGATACTATGGGCCCCTATTTTACAACACCTGCTCACATATATTTGGGAAACAGGAAGTATTCCAAGAACTTCAGGAAATGCAATTCGAATTCCAGTCCACAAAAAGGGGCCCGTGACCTCCCAGAAAACTATGGACTAGTGTCTATGTTGGACTGTAGTTCTAAAATATTTGCTAATTTGTTCCTAGAATTTCTTACTGCTAAGGTTGGTGGAAAAGAGCTTACCAAGCTACCATCAAACAGGTTCAGAAAGGGCTGTGCTACATCCCATTCAATGTGGACCCTAGTGTCACGCTCACCTGATTCCCACAGAGGCGCAGGTCTGGCTTCGAGTGCTGATGCTTCTTCAATGGTGAAGCGCAGGACTCAGAGGATGGACGGTAGGGCCCCTCTACTATGGCTTCTCTGGCTCGCAGGAATATTCCCCTGTGCGTGAAAAGGGAGTATTACCTACTGACGGAATAATGCTCAAGCCTCCCACTCCCTTCCAACCCTCACGATACCCTTCCACGATTCCCCGTGAAGTCTCACCTTAGGGTCTGGAAGGATGAGTTCTCCATCCTGCTTCTGATGCAGGGGCGCGTTGAAACCCAGTTACTTCACTGGATTGAGGTTTGATGGGAGTTCAAATAAGCTTGACTATTCAGGTAAGGCGCTGTAAGAGTTCTGTAGCAAGTTCAAAAGTTCAAGCTTAATAATAATGTTCATTGTCTTATTGCAGCAAGCTCTAACGCTTATGTCTTTTTCCCCTTAGGGGCCGGGGTTCGGAATGCGGAGATATGGCGCCGACCCGAAGTGAAACGTGCAGTTCCAGTAAATGACAGGTAAGTTCTGGATGAGCGTTCGGGTAATGTCTTTGCATTCGCTCATTCAATGTCTTTGTCTTTTTTCCCCATAGGGGCCGGGGTCCGGAATGCCAGGAAGCGGCAGGACCCGAAATGAAATGGGAATGACCCAACAGGTAAGTCTTAGAAGGAAACTGAGCTTTTCCTATTCCCTTCCTTCTCTCACCTTGTGTTCTTGTCTTTTTCTCTCTAGGCTCTGGGAAGTGGCTGCGGATCCGGATGATCGCTGCTGAAGATGGAGGTGCCCAGGAAAGGTGAGTGAAATGCAGCGCTGCAGCGATCGAAGCGAAACGCTTTTAAAAACGATGTCTTCCCTTTCAGGATCGTCGGTGTGATGTCTCTGTGATGCAGCTTTAGCAGGTAAGGTCTTCTTTCTCTCCAATTCTCTCTTATCTCCCTTTGCAGGTGACCCAGGATGCTGACAGGCGTGGCTGAAGTCCAGATGCAGGAGCTGACACGGTGAGCGTCCAGCTGCGAGGAGCAGAACAACGCGAAGCGTGAGTTGTTGATCGGGCGTGGTTTAAATAGCTTTGGAAGAAGTTCCAGGTATGTATCCTTCCACCGATCAGGTATGTATCCTTCCCCGACCACGCCCAGGTGGAAAGTAGTCCCACTGGTAAAGTAGTTCCATTCAGGCCTCAAGAGGGCCTGGATGTAGCAGCATGGTCTGCATCAGGTAAGTGCACATTAAAACACTTGAACACATGTCTAGCTTTATGAGCCTGGCGCCTAAGGCGCCAGGTTAGGGGTCCAACATGAGACTGGCGCCTAAGGCGCCAGGACTGTGTCCAAAGGGCCCCAGCTTGGGCCCGCTGGCACTTCCCTGGGGGAAATGATGCCTGCCTCTGGGGTTGCTTGGTCGGACCTGGCTCCTTGGAGGTAGGCATCATGACACCTAGTGACATTAATGTCGGATATTCAATGTTACCCAGGAACGTCTCTCTATGTCTACTTTGTAAACTTCTTAGCTGCTTTCCACAGCGTGGAAATATCAAAACTGTGGGATATGCTGGAAAACTGGTAAATAGATCCATCCCTGCTTTATTTTTTCAAAGCATTGAACAGTGAGACAGAGGTCAGAATTAGACCATCTCAGGATGCGGATTTATCAGCACCCATTCCCACTAAGAGGGGATTAAAACAGGGGTGTTACCTAGCCCCCCTGCTCTTCAACCTGCTCAGAGGTTAGGTGATGTACTGAATTCCCCCAGCCCCCCCCCCACAGTATGAGGCATGGGGGCTGCTGTGCATGTAATATGCAAACTGTGTAGTCATTTTAGATTGTACAAACATATTGCTACAGCGTTCACTGGAGGCACTCTGCCTTGCGACTAACCTAGGCCTGAGACCAAATACCAATAAAACCATGGCCATGGTCTTTGGTACAGGGGGTAGGGGAGTTACGGAGGGGAAGCTATAAAGGACAAAGGAGTATATATTCCTAGGTATTTCCAAAAGGCCACATCTTTCTGGTGCCCATCTGGTCGATGATATTACCCATAAAGTTTGGTATAAGTGTCTTACCCTTAAAAAAAACATTGATTCCCAGGGAGGACGATGCATTGAAGCTAATATTCTGGCATACAAGACCTCAATTGTCCCTACCGTGATGTATGCTCAAGAGGTTTTCCCGTGGAGGTTGGTGGCTTCCCTGGGTAAGTTAGAGGGAAAGATCCTTCCGTCTTTGTTGAACCTAACTCCTTGTATCACGGTACTGGCAATGAGGCTTGAACTTGGACTACCTTCCTTATCCACAGCACGGTCACTGGTGATCTGTAGATTCTGGGCAAGAATAAGTACGAGTTGGGAGGGAGGACACGTTGTTGGGCCACATGGTCCAACATTCCCGGAGATTTGTATGAAGTGAGTGGTTTAAGAATATAGATCTAAGGGTTAGACAATACATGGGTGATATTGGGGAGTCCCCAATCCCAAACTCCTGGCTCAGATTCAACCTAGCCAAGTAATCAGAGAGAGCTCAGACTTTTCATGTGGACAGGCCCTAAGCCATTTAGGGTCCCTTCAGAAATTTGTCATGTACTCCCACCAAGCTTTTGTTTTGGGAGCACCCAAGACATATTTAGTAAAATTTGTACCCCAGCCTTATCAGATGTATCTTCTCAATGAGGCTTCAGACCTCCCGTTCCTGGAAGATATTGGTGCTTGGGGGTATAGCACACAAAGATAGAATCTGCAGACTGTGCACAAAAAACATTGAATCTGCGCAACAAATCCTTACACAATGTGAAGCACTGGACAGGCTGTATGAGAGAGCCTAAGCCAAATATGTTATGCCATCAACTGACCAAATCTGGTGCAGTGCTTTTGGGGAATTGGTCATTTCGGCTTCTGCCCTTCCTGTGTGGGGAAATAGCTGCCAGTAAACTTTTGATAGTGCTGGTAGCACTGTGGAATCATTAAATGAAATAAAATAATTTGAATCTGTACTTTCTAGTACATCCCAATATCAATGTATTTTGTGGCTATTCTTCCAGAGATTTTAGGGAAAAACAATTTGTAAGCAAGATAAGATACCATGTTGGTTTCTATATGCTTTTATATGCTGTAGTTGTATTTGTACATGATTCATGGTTTT
The DNA here is from genome assembly GCF_040938575.1 of Ambystoma mexicanum. Lineage (NCBI taxonomy): Eukaryota > Metazoa > Chordata > Amphibia > Caudata > Ambystomatidae > Ambystoma > Ambystoma mexicanum. The sequence goes on from NC_090930.1 coordinate 625,616,303, forward strand.
ACGTTGTTATAGTGTGAACAGGTTGCATTGTAAACAATTGCACTTTAAATAAATAACATAAATAAACATAAATCGTATACTACTTAAATAAGGTTGTCTATGTAAGTTAATTGTTTCAATTGCAAATGCTGTTATACTGAAGCAAATTCAACATAGCATGCATTAGGTATCAGGTAAAAGTGAACCATTTCTCTATAATAACATGGATCAACTTTCTCTTTGTTGTGTTAAATAGGATGTTGTAGCAAAAGTCCTCCCAGAGAGGAAGTGTCTTGTTGAAACAATGCTTGCCTGGAAGTAGATTTTTGTTTCCCTGTTTGCTATTGAACATAGAATGTTCAGAATGCAGTCAATAACAATAGTTATTGACTGCACTCTGAACATGGCTGAGAGGTGGTAAATAGCGATCTCCATGTGCTAATACTTGATAGAGACTCTACTATATAAGCTCAACTGCCTGTTGTTATGTACAGCAGCCATGGTATGCCTTGCAATCTATCATTTTTAATACATTCAAAGAAGATGGTTAAAACTAAAAACCAATTAGTCCCAATTGTATAATTTGAGGGGTCAGTAATGCATGGCAGACAATTGTTTGATGATTTATCAAAACACGCCATTTTATTCTCAATAGAAATATGATAAATATGCCCCACTATCCCTAATCTGCTGAGGATTTTCCAGCCTATCCAAAGCTAATGGGAAACACTCTAACACTGGATAGCTGGCCTTCACACTAAGCAACAAACACACAAAGAAAATATATGGCAATACAACATAACATTAACTATTTCTGAATAACCTTCTAATGCCCTGGGTAATTTCCGTTCCCCAGGATTCAAGGTTAATTCTACCAATGTTCAACCACAGAAAGAAATGTCTCAAATCAGTTCTTGATGTTTCAAAGTTAAAGTAAACGTGTGTTAACATAATTTCCAATGATAGCCAATCTTGTCTCTTTGGTGAAATATCCACTTTCCACTTCCACCAAATATACCAATGTTAATCCCAGCCCCAACACTTTGTCAAAAGAAATGCAATATCCACAACTGTCAGTGGTACACAGTTCTTGGTTAACAGTTAGTATGTTATCAGTTACAGTTTTAAGGTTCACAATGGTATATTTGTCAGGATGTCTTTTCAGTGTTGCTGCTTCCACTTCAACAATTTCACTTCTACTTGTTTCACTATGAGAACAGTCACATTTGTCTCACAAGTATTCCACATTATTTATACTTCATCAATGTTGCATCTACTGACAACCAGATATACCACCACAGCTTCAGTATTTTGGACTACTAGCACAGCTTCGGTGATTTGTACTTCTAGACAGGCTTTTAACAAGATACACTTTAAAGTACCTCAAGTAGGCAAGGCACTCTTCCTCTGAATAACATTCTTCAAAAGGGGCAGCCTCTTTGCCTCTCCTGTCTGTCTGCCACAATACCAGCCTGGGTTTGTCTTTAAGATGCACTTCTCTTTGTCTGCACACTCTTGGGCAATACAGGTTGTGTCAACTTCAAAATAGTCTTTACTAGCAGCTAGTTTCCCTGTCCCAAATTTACCTGCAACTGTCTGCCAGTTATCAGCCCAAGTAATTACCCTGAAGCCTTGGTGCCAATCTCTTACCTTCAGGTAACTTGAACATTTGTATCTCAGGCCAATCGAAATGTTATTAACTTAACAGTAACAGTTAGATAACTTTTTCACTCTGACAAAGGCTGGTTTCACTGTTAATATGGGGAGTCTCTTGGCTTTGGCAGTGCTTGTTTTTTTCTTCAATAGCATTTACACTTTGACTTCTTATGCATGAAAGGTATGCCGTGTTAGAGGAAAGAATAGAGTTTAGTCTTGCTTTTGGAATCACAATTAGGCACACACAACCACTTCTTTATGTATTTTTTAAAGTTCAAATATTGGTATTGAATTGTATTTAATTGTATTCCCGTGTGAAAGCAAAGGACAGAGTTCAATCCTCCTTTTGGCCCACACGACCATTCCTTGATGTACTTTTCACAAATTAAAGGTTTCAACAATTGTTTGAATAAGGTAGGACTTCAGTAACGGTCTTGGCAATGTTCAATTTTCTTAATTAGTGACACATGATCACTCCTTCAGATAGTCAAAGTCTTTTAAAAGGTGAACATTTGCTTTCTACATAAGTAACAGGACTTTAATTTAATACATGAGTGCTACATTTCCATTGTTCAGGTATTTCAGCTTCAATTAACAATTTCCACTCACTTAAAACCACAGTTGAGTGCATAGGGAACGGTATACTGTTGTCGGCAAAGCCTGTGCAAGGTGTTAGAGTGCCATACTTCACTCACCAGCTTCTTCAACACTTGCTGTGAGCGTCGCACTGCTTCCCCAACTTCTGCCACAACTGCTACTACTTCTGGCTTCTTGGGGACCAACACCCTTCCTCTGTGAAGGTGCCTCTAGTCCCGCTACTCTTCTATGGATCCCCACTCGCTCCTAAGACCCACAGCTTGACAATTACTCACCTCGGTCTCCAGCACATTCACTGTGTGGCAACCACAGCAATCAGGCTCACATGGTGAAAGACAACTCTCCTGCATGTCCTCTGCTGCACAGCCTCTGTACTTCAGAGTTTGGGGGTACAGTGCCCTCTAAGAACAAGCCTGTGACATCTGCTGTTTCCACGTTCTGGTGTCCCTCTTGGTCTCCCACTTCTGTTTGATTTGCTAGCCTCGTCCCTTCTTCCTCCTGCTGCTACTACTGCTACAGCTCGCATTCCAGTCACAGTTCCAGCTCATTCCTCTCCTTCCAATTGCCTGCACCTGAGAGGGCATTTTATACCTCCAAGGCTTGCTCAGGTTGGGCTGTTAGGTTTAATTGCCTGACTACTGCTATAGCATGCCTCTCCAGCCCTCTTCTTTGTCCCAGTACTTGTGGGACTATGGGACTTGTAGTCGCCTTGAACAAAGTTAGTGCTTTTAACAATTGAATTACTTTTAAGGGTAGATTTATTTACCTTAAACTCATTAACAGATGGACTTTTACAGCTAGGTATTACATAGGCAGATATTAGATTTAAGGCATTTTCTCTAGATCCTTTTACATTATACCTTTTGGAGTAAGGAGGATGTTTATCCGGAGATACCTTGAAAGATAGTTCTGTTAATAAGATATGCTCAGATTTAACAGAGCTTGTACCCCAGTTATCAGATTGTATATGTGGGTCAGGGGCGGCATACTTACAATATGCCATTACCTGTGTTGGCAACCTAGAAATTCACTTCCTGTCAGAAGACAAATACTGTGTCCCATTCCACATGTTCTCCTCACCACTCTGGGCCTTGTCTCCTCCCTGGTGATCTTCCCACAGTACACCACCCACAAGGTCAGTATCAGGAGCGTCTGCCTTTCTCTGGCCACCTGGGCGGAGACTTTAGGCAGGTGTTCAGTGATGGAATCCGTAGGATTCCTCACAATGCTCATTGCATTTCTAAGTTAATTCCATTTGAATATATTACATAGCACACCCATATCTGTGTAAGTCAACACATTATGAGCTTTTACTAATAGACTGAGGAATCAACTTATAACATTGTTCAGTGGTTTGCAGATTATAGAATGTACATATCCCCATCTGATGGGCTGTATGTCGCAAGAGCCTGTCCTTTAGACACTGTTATCATGGGCTCAAAGGTATTTTGTACACCTTTTCTGCTAGTCTGCACATTTAGAGAACATTATATACTATCATTGGCAGAACCATGTTACTGTCTCAGAAATGTGTACTTTCCTGGTTCATTTGCTCAGAAGGTTTACAATCAGTTTCATGAGAATTGTACATTGTGTCCAATTTGCAAGAGGTCCTCTATGGCCTTCTATGGTGCATGTTCCTGTTAGGCAGAATTGCATGCAGTAGCCTCTGACAACACCACATACAAATAGGACTACAGGTGTAAGCAAAAACCAACCTTTGGTATAAGTCTGTACCACACACCTGTTGGTAGTGAGCTGAGCAGCCAGACTTATCCCAAGAGGCAATATGAGCAGTAGTTGAAGTTACACAGAAGTAACACAATTACAGTGGTTCAAGTAGATACCTATACTCAAGGTTTCTTGGTAAAAAAATATGTATACAGTTATTTACACACTCATTTAGAAAACATTAACTAGTAGAAATCAACTTAATATGAAACACCAATACACTACAGTAACAAACTCTACGTTGTAGGGACAGTTTGTGCTCCCCTGAAAATGGAGCCAAATGGCACTTTAATTACTTTCAATAGGAATGGCAAGATATACATTTGTACAATGGGTTACAAAACACTTATGTTAGGTAATGCAAAGGTTCAGTGTACCAGGAGGGTCAGTTCAATTCAATAGGCCAGGCCAAAGTCAATAGTTAGTGTTCTTGGATAGGAAGGATCAGTTCTGGTAACAAACAGAGAAGTCTTTGTAAAAGTTCTCAGCAGTCGTTTAGACAAAAAAGAATGATATGCTGGGTCACAAACTGGGCCTGTAAGTTGGAAACGTTTCACAAACTTTCACTGCGAGAGTTAGGATCTCTCAAACGGATGTCACAGTACCTTAGTGTGAAGCAAAAAGATGCAGCTGAAGATATTGGTTCCTGGCAGTTCCTGCAGATCTCGCTGTTCCTGTGCCCCAGTCATGTGGACAAGAGGGAGGACATCAGGGGACTCCTGCACTGCACAAGATTGTCGTCGGAGCCAACAATATGGAGTGACTTTGGTTCAAGTACCTGTTGCTTCAAGACACAAACTGGTTTCCCTCTCCCTGGCTCAACCTTAACCGGCATTGAGAATGGTATACAGGTGTCTTCTGAGCTGATTGATCCTACCAACACAAAGCAAGAAGCTGTCCTTGAAAGAGCTTCTCTTTCGAATGAAGTTGTGGCAATTCGGGTTTGCAGCAGGGCTTCACTGGGCAAACCATTGGTCCAGTGGTTGAAGCAGCTGTCCTCTTCCAGCTCGTCTTTGGTTCTTTCATTCCAGTGGTCCACTCTGCCTTCCAGTCCTGGAGAGTTGCCTTTTAAACAGTTTTCTTCCATTCATTCCAGCCTAGCTGCCACTCACCCTGCAGGGTGGCTGTATTTGCCAGACAGTCAGCCAGCCAATAACGCCATAGTGCATTGGGGTCTCCTAGGAGACCGAGCTCAGGGGATTTTGGGCACCTCCCTCACTTCCTGCCCACCCCAGACACTCAGACGCCAAGGGCGGACTTCAGTCCTGAAGCCTGCCAAAGGCTCACAAACTAAGGGTCCAAACCTGGTTTGGCGTGCTGAGTTAAACACCAGAAGGACCTTTCCACAAAGAAACGGCAAAAAAAGATGACCCGAGTCTGTTTTTGCAGAGGGGTCTTGGGTGCCATATTGAAAAACATGGCGGCCCCAATTTTTAGCTACCGGTGTTCGCGGTTGGGAAACATCATCATGGTAGTTTGTTATAAAACCACTGCCACCAGCCATTTCAATAGGAAAGGGTAGCTTTTGACAGCTACAAGAGTGTTTAGACCTAGGGGATACTAAGTAACCACGCACCCCCAAAATACACGTACCCAGCTCGCACAGGGCAATTCGCGTGTGAAACTTCCCGCGCACCCCAGAAATACACGTACCCCGTACGCACAAGGCCAATTGCATGGGAAAGTTCCCGCGCACCCCCAAAATACACGTTCCCCGCTCGCACAAGGCCAATCGCATGTAAAACTTCCCGCGCGGCGGGGTACGTGTATTCGGAGGGGTGCGTGGGTTGTTTTACAGACGTTTTCGTGGGTGGGGGGCTGTATGCTGGTCCACTGGCCTGTGCGCCATGTACGGGATTTGTGCGTTATTCATGGCACACGGGGAGGGGTTGGGGCTGCAGGTTTGCTGCGCTACTCTGTGCCACGGCTGGTTATGGATGTTGAAATCCATGAATACGCTGTGCGCGGAAATGGATTCATTGAGTAGATATTAGTGTATGTGTCAAAAATGTTGCATTGTTATTGACCGCATGCCACTGGTCTATTTAGCTCATAACAAGGAAAAAAAAACAAATGATGTGGTGATCCTGAATCTATAACATATGGGACTCATAGGCGGTACAGGAAAATATGACAGGAAAGTGTTGATAAATCTATCACTACCACATTAGTACACTGTAAATTATAGGTTTGGATATAAAGTAGATGAGCAATCTCCAGCACTTGGAATGTGAAGAATTACCACCTGTGGTAAATCCATAAAATCATCATCTCTGTGGACTCCAAAAATGGAATTAACAATGCCATTTCAAACTAATCATCTGGCTGATTAGCTGTGATCTTTTTTTTTTTCGGTTGAGTAGTTCAAACTTTTAATATTCAATCAAATACTTAAAATATTACAAAATGAACAAAAAGGTAACAAGAATATAACAGCAACTTGAAAATAAAATAGAATTTCTTTATAACAAACACATATGAGTGATTTGACAATTGGTACATACATAGCTTTTACAAAAGAGGGTTCGGCTATTCCCAATCAAAAGAAACAATGAATTTGGCAACTGCAATCTGAACCATCAGTAAAGCTGTATGGAATAGTTTCAACCACAGATTGTTCGCTGGTAAATTTCTGTAATCTTTCAAATATGGTTTAAAATGTGTATTTCGCTAGTGCATAAAATGTGGACACTCTGGTAACAAATTATGTAATGTTTCAGGTTGTTGCTACAAGCACTGGGAAACTTGCCCCCCCCTCCCGCTGTGTATGCAGTTTAATTCTGTCGCATACTGGTAATCAGTGAGAGTCACGTCTGAAGGTTGAGATATGGCTGGAGCGAGGTAGGTTCAAGGCATAACGCAGTGCATTGTTCTGGAGAACTTGTAACCTGTTCAAGTTATGCTTAGAGGAGCCAAAAAATAGAGTGTTACAATAATCCTTTTTTGACAGGATCAGGGCTCTAGCTAACATGAGGCAACTGTTTGTGGACAGAAAAGGTTTGCAGCTGTTGATTAATTTGTTGGTGTATGCGGTGGTGGAGGCTGTGGAGTTTAAAGAGAGGCTAGAATCTAAGTAATTGCGAAGGGTTTTAACCTCTTTGGCAACTTTGATGATGTTGCCATCAATGTTAAAGGATTTGTACCGTTGGTCGAGTTTTTTAAGACGGGTTTGGGTGTCGATGATCAGGAGCTCTGTCTTGTCGTCATTTAAGCAGAGGCTGTGTGTGGCCATCCAGGCCTGGATTTCAAAGTAGATTTCATTAATCTTTTCAGAATTTCTATCATAGCAACCAGTGAGATTAATGAGGACTTGAGCGTCATTTGCATAATTAGTGTAGGTTACACCCAGGTTGTCAAGATGATCAAAGAGGAGCTTAGTAAAAATATTATAAAGCATAGGTGAAACACAAGAGCATTGGGGTATTCCACAGTGGATGGGTACTGGCTCAGCTGCAGCGGTGGCTGCAAATACTCTAGTTGTTGTATTTGTCAGAAAGGACTGGATCCAACTGGCAGCATTTGGTGAAAATGCTGCTGCAGAGGATATATGTTAAGTCAAGATTTGGTGGTCCAAAAGGTCAAACGTTGCTGATAGGTCCAGCAGGAGCAGCATGGCCAGATTACTGTTGTCTTTCGCTTCATCCATTTGGATCTTAAGATCCAAGAGGGCTGTTTCCGTTTTGTGTCTGGGTCTGAAGCCAGACTGACACGAGCCAAGTAGGTTGTTATCTTCCAAATATTTTTGAATTTGGAGATAAACTACCCTACCTATTATATTTAAAAGAAATGAGACCAATGTTATGGGTCAGTAATTTGTCGGTCTGTTTGGGTCTAGGTTGGGTTATTTGAGGAGAGGCATGACCCAGGCCTATTTGAGGGTGTTGGCGGCTGCGCAGTTTTTAAAGGATGCATTGATCAGAGCTGAAATGAAGGGTGCAAGATCTTTTGAACCTTACTTAATGATTGAGGCAGGGCAAGTGTCTCTGTGTTTCAGGGCAAGTCATTAATGAAAGCACAGGTGGGTAGGTCATTGTGAAAAAGTGCAGTGGTTGAAGTAGATCGTGTCTGAACTGAATCAAGCACATTTGGAATTAATCCTACAGGGATGTCTACTCGCTGATTAGGTGTCTGGTTCAGCGGTATTGAAGCCATAGTCAAATGGCTAAGAACTTCAATAGAGGGAGTGCAAGAAGGCATGTGTTTTTCATTCTTCATCAGATTTGAAGGCGTTGTTTGAGAATGAATTTGGTGATTTGCTTGACTGCAAGAAACAGTGGAAGTGACGATAGGTGTAACTGGTAGTCCAGACTTGGGGACTTCAGCTAAATAAAAAGAACAAATTTAAGAGGATAACGATTGAGCTCTGGCACGTGAGAATGGAGCATTTGTTTTGTTATGCACAGAAATAGAGTCAGGTTTTATTGGTGAGCGTTTTAGCTGTTCTACCTGTTTTAAGGTTTCAACCTTTGACGGTATGTCAGATTTTAACATGTACGAAGCTCCTCGATTTTACAAAGGCATTCAATTGAGCTTATACACCCAAACAGAGGCAACATTCAATTGTGAAAACACTGCAGTTATAAAAAAAAAGAACACTCGTCATTAAGACGTGAGAGCTGCAATGAAAACACCAAAGGTATCAATAATACAGCCGCACGCACCTGTATGTAAAATAGAAGTTAGGCACTCACCGACTCCGCCTAAACAGCCACAACAGCCCTTATCAAGCACTTTGCAATGCACGCACGCTAATATGCGTGCACCCTTGTAAATATAGTGAGGCTGGGAAGGAGGGAGGAGCCAAACCTTACACAAACCTAAACACAAAATATACGAGTGGTAAGCATTAAATATGCATTAAATAGTAAAGTGTTCCAAGTAATAATGGTGTAAGCTTCTTTATTCAAGTTTTAACGTCCACTGTAGCAGTTGCATACTAGGGTAAAGTCCTTTCGATGTCAACATAGAAGAAGAGCAGAGAAGCAGGGAGACCCGCCACAACAGCCCTTATCAAGCCCTTCACAATACACAGGTGCTAATGAGTGTGCACCCTTGTAAATATAGTGAGGCTGGGAAGGAGGGAGGAGCCAATCTTTACACGAACCAGGTAAAGTCCTTTCAATGTAAACGTAGCAGAAGAGCATAGAAGCTGTGATTACAAAGAAACATAATGAGGCCCTATGTCTTCACCGTAGAACATCTGGAAAGGGGGATGCAATGAAATGCCAAATATTTAAGGTAAGATCCATCCAAAGGAAAGCAGTGAAAGTTGTTACAAAGTCACATTATCAGGATTTGCCTAAGGGCATAGGTGGGCTCTCTGGATGAGAGATACCCACTAGCTGTGCAAGAAGCACCCTCATGGAACTAGAAATGGGATGCTCCAGAACTCCGTCTTTAGGTCTTAATTGTCATGTCTCATGAGATCAGGAGTGTGTGTCATGCAATCTTGAACCAGCAACCATACGAATGAGATAGAGGGCCCCTTTGATTCACGTACCAAACCAATTAACTTTCTGGTCTCATGGGTGATGTCTACTCAGAATTTCGCTTGGAAGCAATAGGACACGGGGCTTTTCATGGCCTCTCACAAAAACTCTTTCAGGACAATTGTCTACATTATATTTTCTTTCTTTACAACTATGCATTTCTGACAGAAAGGAAATTGCGCTTGAAAACTTGCATCATTATTACTTTTTGGCATCAAGCGTTATTTGCTCACAGCAGCATAACAAAGAATTGTAACTGCATCTCTCCTGAAGAACTGTTCAAATCTCAAATTGAAACCATTTACTTTGAGAACTAGGATCTTTTGGAACAAATCAATAATATGCATATGGAAAACTATATTATGCAAAGAAGTGTGAAGTAACACTATCTTTAAAACTGGAAAATTGGAATAATTAAAAGAACACTAGCTTATCATCTGATCTGTTGTGTTGTCAAATCCTTTGTTACAAATACTTGATTGACCAGTAAAGCTGCTAGAACTTGTTTACATAAACTGTCTTTTTTTTGGCTGGCTCATTGAGAACGAATCCCAATATTTTCTTTTGTTTCACAATTTATGTTGTTCACACAATTCAAGTACGATAATGGCTTCATTTCACATGCCAACTTAATCTGCATCCACAACCTGTTACTGTCTCCTGAGGCAAGCAACCCAAATACCGCAGCTCACAATGAGTAGAGCAACATCCTAGCATCAAGTCCAGAACATAACATCATTAAAAGGGCCTGAGAGACAGAACAACAGGTTAAGAATGCTAACAAAGTCATCTGTATTTTTCATTTGCACCACATAAATGTTCTCACACTGGCCATAAAGGCAGTACAAAAACATGCACCAGACTGTATCAACAGCACAGTTTAAGATATAACTGTTGCCAAATGGTTGGAAAATATTATCCTCAGCAAGCTGGGATCCCAAACGGGGAAAACACTACACTAGATGACACCAGTCTAAGATGAAGACCAAGATTAACACAGGGCTAGAACACAACAAGTCTAGTCACACAACAATTGGGGACTTTATTACTTAATCAGGATAAAATGTAGCCCCATGTAAGCCCACAGTGTGCTACTGGAGGGTCACAGTCTAGGTTGTGACCCCCGAAGCAGGGATAGCAAAGATGTAGACAGAAAGAAAACAAATCTGGAATCCTGCTGAAGGGTGTCTATGAGTATCTGGGTGAGACCAAGCCTAGAGTGATTGAAAAAACAAATGGCTGAGAACAGATACAAAGGAAGATTCAAAGCCAAGCATTGGCTAAAGGTTGCATTTCAGATATGCACATGAGCCAGAGACCTAGTGGATGAGATCTTGGACCAGGAAGAGGAACCTTACCTGGTGGGTGAGATTGTCACCACCTGACAAAAACCCTAAAAAGAGGGAAAGATACTTGCTTCTAGGGTGTGATAAAGGTATCATAGTTACACCAAATGTTCAGTTGCAGCTCGAATGGTATACGTTATATATGCCCCAGTCTATACCTTAAGACAGGGGAGAAAATGCCAGCTGGTTGACGAGTGTTATGAGGTATCATGGGAGGCATTGAGGGTGACACACAACTAGAGGGTGATCATTTTTAACCCATGGTGGTACCCAAAGTGAATGAAGAGAACATACTTGCAGGTATGTGATACAAAATGCAAGGAGGGCACACTATTGTTGCATTTCAGAAGTCAAGAAGGGAGTTGGGTGCTACACCCGAGGCATTGAAGCATTTTAGAGGTTACATCATTGAGATTACATACTAGATTAAGAAATCATGAAATGACAAGTGCTCTCTGCAATAAGAGGTGCACAACTAGCTTTGGTGGAGGGCTGAATGTACCTTGCAAGTTGTTTTCACAGCAGTCAATTAGCAAGGTAAAGGGTACATTCAGCAATGTACTCATTGACTTAATTGACCTTTTTTATTTTCTGATTAACACTTGTAATGTTTTGTAGAAGCATAATGAAAAACATTACCTAATTTCAATTACAGGAGAATACCTGCGGCCGGTATGTATGTTTAAAACATGATAACCAAGTTTTGAATTAAGTTTCAAATCTGCTTTTACTTGTTATCAGAATGCATAAAGGTTGAAATTGTCAGAAAGCATAAAGGTTGAAGGTACTGTGGTGTGGCCAATATATTTTAGAGAGTTGGTGCAGCATATTAATTGAAAACACCTTCCCTTACCAGGAATTCCAGGCACTGAGCCTCCTTCTAAGTGTGCAGATCCAGAAACAACGGTGCCCAAAATAGCTGGCTTTTAACTGACTTTGAGCAAACCAAATCAAGGTTTGCAAAGGGAAGGTTTAAACCCAAACACGAATACATTTTGGAAGATTTGAGAAGTTTAAAAAAAGGAGGGAGAGAAGCCAAAAGAGACAAAATTTAAAAAAGGAGACACAAGTACAGAAATTGGTTCAAAGACTCTAGAGCCTTGCAAGACCAAAATGAAGCAGAAACCATGCTGAAAATGCTGACATTTGTATGCCAAAAGAACACCCACAGTCTGTGGGACTTATTAACCAATAACAGAAATGTTCAATAAGCAGTCATGAACAACCACATTTCCGAAACATCTTGGGTTGCTCACTATTCAAGCTTGTTTTCCCATGTCAAAACAGGGCAAATAACGGAAAATAAAACTGACAATGAGACTTTGTGAGTACCATGATATAAGGAGGACCTAATTTCCATAATAAATAAACTAAGTCTCTCCTGGGCTCCAGGTCCAAATGGAGTTACAAATTACATCCTGAAACAGGCAAGCAAACTTTAGGCTGAGTTTGTAGACATCCTATTTAAGCAGGTTGTAAGAGCACAAGATCTACCAGCCTCATGGAGATCTGACCTGATTGCTCCAATTTACAAGAGGGGTGACATGAAAAAGCCAGTAAGCAATCACCCCATCGCCCTGCTAGACATCGTCGGGAAGCCATTTGTGTAAGTCCTGTTGGGAGAGTTGAAAACTTGGGCCAAAATGGCAGGACGCATGGATCCCAGACAGACAGGTTTTGTAAAGAGTGTGGGCACCAGTCTGAATATTTTTCTGTTGAATCTGTTGAAAACAAAAACGATAGAAACAAAAAGATAAATCTACATGGCCTTTATAAATCTCAAACAGGTGTTTGAAAGAGTAAGCAGTGAATGCCTGTGGGAAAAATGAAAGAACTGGTACTGTGCCCAGGAACTCTTTGAAGCGATAAAGGTGCTGCACACTGGAAAATCAGTGAGGATCTGCTCAACAGAACAAGGAATCTATTGAAGAAAAATACACATGTTTTGGAGTTTAAGACAAGGATGCCTGTTGGCATCAATCCTTTTCAACATATATTTATTAGACTTGAAAGAATCACAATCTATGTTAGAGGCCTTCCCCCCAAGAATTCATGGTGTTCAGATTCCATGGATGATATACGCAGATTATTTGGTCATCATAGACCAGACTCCAATAGGGCCGCAGAGAAGCCTAAATAGATTCGTAGACTGCACCCAAAAAGAAACTTGCGTATCAATGTCAAAAAATCGAATGCTTTAACATCTATGGGTATTAGTACATAGGAGTATAAAAGAAAAACTATGACTTGACGTTCTAAAAGAGAAGATGGTGAACCTAAGAGCACAAGCCAAAAGTATCCATAAAAGATGGAACATGTACTTCAATTCCTGTGATTACATTTTACAAACAGAAGGTAATACCTGTGTTAACTTACGGAGCTGAATCTATTCTAAATCTAGACAACTGTATTGCTCTCCCCAGAGTGCACGGAAAAATATAAATCACCAATGCAATTATAGAGCCAATACTTTGAACGCAGAAAGACGCAATAACTCACAACCACACACTCTTAGAAGATAATCAGCACTTATACGGCTATTTATTCTAAGTTTAGAAGCAACCAGTGATAACATAGAAATAACTCACAGAAATAACATAGACATACATCACATAAGAAGCAAAGAATTCAAAAGGAAATACATCACCGTGAGCGTAACTGGATTCCTCCTCTCGCCCAGAAGCGGCTGGAAGACCCCGGGAACAGCCAGGCCAGAGCACCACAGCACACAGGAATGCCGGACGTAAGCGTCCTCCTCCGGCTGAAGTCTCACCTGACCACCCCCAGTGCCCAGCATATATGCACGCTCCGAAAAGGGGTGGCGATTCTCAAACCTTCTGGAAATGCACTTGCGCATTGATGAGCAGCCATTGGTTGCCAGCTGGGTCAATTGACAGCCACCCTGAAGGAGCAGAGTGCCTCCCTTTGTGAAAACATGAAAAATTTATATGAGGCTGGGAAGCCCAAAGGAAACACACCAACACAGGTTACAAAGGACATACAAGTGCTTTATTTAAAAGTTACAACAGTTACCAAAGTCAATTGACAAACGAATAGCTATTCGGCTCTCAGAGTAACGTAACGAACTTCAACAAAGGTTCGATGCATTAGTAGAGAGACCGTACATTGGAATACTTGGGTCTTTTATATGGTTTGTCCAGCCCTTGGCCAACCCTCTCGCGGGTTAACCATTCTTGGGATCAGGCCTAGGGTTCCTTGCCAGGTCAATCCTATAATGTATGCATTTTGATCAGTTTCGCTGATATAGTTGTTCATTTACACATAGGTCAACAATAGGACAAGGTCTCAGTTCGCGACCCCGACAAGTGGCCTGCAGGCATATTAATTATTCGTGTGTGCGGAGGTCACAACGGCCAGAATCTCACTCAGAATTTCATTCAGCCTCCATTTTGATGTTCAGGGTGACTTCCACATTTACAAGAGGACCTAAAATGGCGGCTAAATCCAAGATGGCGACTTACATTACTTTTCGTTAAGGTCAAGACCTTGCCGCGGAATCTATTTACATGATATTTTAGACAACTTGGCGTAGGCCAATACACATTCAATTACTGCGACAGGAGGCATAATATTATTTCAATTCCAACACCTTCTCTAAAAACACACTCGTAACAAACCATAACAAAGTTAGCTTTCCCAGCAGAAATGTCCTTGACCGCATACCAGGTTTGGAAAGCATGTTTTCCTCAGCACCGTGAATCTAACACTCAGCAAAATGTGTGCAGCTTTTCACTGCGGCATGAAGTAAATATCCATCATGGCTCAGAGCGCTCCCAGAATGCACTGCGCACCAGCGCCATTTTAGTTCAAGCATAACAACAACATGGAATAGATTAGAAGGTCTACTTTGCCAAACTTAAGAGAGCTTATTATGACTTTAGGAGGCAGTAGGCAGATGTGTTACATAAGCGAATGTAAATGTCTTGGTACGGAAAGTTGTTTGAGACATCCACCATAGTGTTGCTGTCTTCCCTTTAAATCTCCCTTGAGTTGTTACCATTGAGAGGTACATTAGGCATTGGGCTCTTGCTGCTGGTATTTCAGTTGCTATGAAAGTTCTGGAGGCACTCATGGCATAGGGGATTAATAAGCAGACATAACAGCTCTCCCCGGTGGTTTCTTTGCCTACTTTGGGCATGTGCTTGTACCAGATGTTGTTAGACACTCTAGCAGTGTCAGTGAGATACATGTTTATCCCCTTCATGTCTATGTCAACACTGCACTTCCCTCTCCTTACCGTGCTAACAGTGCTCTCCTGCCCACCTGACGTGCTTGTACCATCTGCTGTGGTCGTGGTAATTTTAGTAGAGGAAACAGTGGTAGCGCTAGCAACCAGTGAAATTCTCCAAAATACAAATGCAAATACTCCACTTGGAATAGAGAGACACAACAATATAATCACATTCTATATTATTTCACACATCTTTACCTGTGCTGCTGATCCTTATAAAGCCTGATGATATAGTTTCCTGTCTTAAATGTGTGCAAATGTGGGTTATTTTGTGAGTATTTAGTTATTTCTTTAAACCCTGTGGATTAAGTACTTGTTAATGCCAAAAATAAACACCTACTCCCATACTGCTCTTACTCCTGGATCTCTCAATGTGGCGAGAACAGAAGGGTTGCCTTGTCCGAGTTGTGGGTAAGCTTGAGCCACATATTCCACAAAGGCAAGATAATACACCTTGGGTGACTGTTCTTACATTGTGGACAAATTGGTTTGAGAAGGGATCAGGGTGGTAGTCAGCAGGAAACATGAACATTCATGAATTATTGCTTTCTTGAAGAATGTATGTAGAGAATAAAATAACAAATAGACAGTGTATTCTCATTCTAAGTTAATGAGTAGTTTGTTCCCTAGTTCTGCTGCCCTTGAGCAAGTAAACATTGGGGGTCCTCCACTGTGCAGTGTAAGTTCAAAATATTTGTTTTGCTCCTCTTGCTGCTGATCATTGACAATGTTGAACTTGTTGCAAGGCGAGGCCACTCCTTGGTAGGACTTGATGTCTGCGAGGTGGTTCCACACAGTTTTGCCTTCGAGTTTGACAGCTCTGTCTGCCACCTTCTCTACAGCGTGGGGACCAGTGAACCTCAGTGCATTCTACCTTCTGATGAAATTCCTCAATGAAACCATGTCCCCAATGTTGACCTGTCTCTTAATCTCAGATTCTTTTGGTTCATTGTCACTGTTGCTTTCTCCTCTGTCTTCTGGGCCTCCCCGGTGTCATTGTATCTGGCGAGAGATAAACGAGGTATTAGCAATAAAGGAAGTAATGTAATCATATATTTCCTGACCTAACACATGTGCACTACTCTCTGCGTCCTTCAATGCAACAGTGGGAGGAGCCAGTGGGAGTTACATGTGTCGTCCTTTCACTACCTCGTGGGGCGTTAAATGGTGGTCAGACCCAGGCTTATTGCACAATGCAAACAGAGCAAGGTTTAGGCAATGGGGCCAGTTCTGCTTTGTGCTCTGCTTTGTCTTTGCTATAGCTCTTTCAAAAGGCCATTTGGGTGTTCACACACCCCATTGGCTTGTGGTTGAAAAGTAAAAGAGAACTTATGTTGAATTCCCAGCAGCGTAGTTATGTGCTTGGACATCTCTTTGGCAAAGTGAGGGCCGTTGTCAGACCACAGGACCTCACACATGACCCATCTTGGAAATACTTCCCAGACCAAACACTTTGCTGCTCTGAGAGCGTCAGGGTGCAAACAGGGTCCTGCCTCAATCCATCTCATGAATGGTCACACAACCCCTATAATGTAGCAGTATCCTTGGCTTAGCCCTTTTGGCCTTGGTGGAACTGTATCCTCACCCCCACATTTTGCAGGTGGACTCTTCTTCTGTGCATGTCCTGATACTCGTCCTCTCTGTGGAGCCCTCTCACTCATGGTTCAATGGCATGGTTGAAAGAAAATGTTCTCCAAAGCATTATGTATGTTACGTTCATGCAACATACCCCAAAATAACACTTCCTCCATGAAAGAGTGGTAAGTCATTAGATACCCACCAATATCACCTGCTCTGCACACACCAAAAATCCAGCTTGGTACTGCCAAATATTGTCCCCTACGTGCCCGTCAGGAAGTCCAGTTGGTACCCCCAAATATTGCTGTGTTCAGGCACACCAGGAAGTCCACTTGGTAAGCTAAGAATTCCATTTGGTACCACCACATTTCTCCACCTCCTGCAAGCCAGGGAAAGTACATACAGGTTTGAGGCACTTGTGAGCATGTTACTTACATCATTATGTGCATATTTTGGTGCGTGTGGTGCAGAAATTACGCTCACTGGTTTGTCACTGCTGCCACGTGCATGAAGTGGAAAGACATGTGTCTTGCTATTCATCCTGCCTTGTGCCATTTTTCTGCCTCCTCTAGCAACATTTTGCCTCCAACATCTACATCTCCTGCTGCCTGAAAGTGTGCACTGGCTGCTGACCACTAGTAATGCCTTGGAGTTTCTAGTATTCCTCCCTAGCCTGTTCTTCTCCGGGTCTCCTGGCAGGCTCTGTGACCACCTCATCTGCCATATAGGGACTTCCAAACCTCAATATCACAACCACAGCTGCACAGTTGGATTGCAGTAAGAGACCAGGTTAACCCCTCCAGTCTCAGATGTACCATGTGAACTATATGGACAAGCACCACCAATATGGCGAGAGTGAGTACTTTCAACTTCTCTGCTGAAGTGTGTACCTAGGTGAACAGGCCATGACCATTATGATTCCCTCTTCGATCTGCAGAGGTAGTTTAGGACATGTGGCCATCAGAAGATATGGATGGATGTAACGGCTGCCATCAACACAGAGGGGGTGGCAGTTCATGCAGTGGACACCTCGAAAAAGCACTTGGCCAACCTGATGATCCAGAGCCTTGAGGTAGATACTTCCATGGAGGTGTTCTCTACAGGCTGCCATCGGTATGACACCACTTTGTCTCTGGGTCCTGGAGAGGGCTTAAATCCAAGCTGTTGGTGAGTACTCACAGGGTGAACATTTCCACAGATTTACTATGTCCTGGATGAGTATGAAATTGAGCAAGTTAGTGCTTTTTATGTCATGTGTGTTGGACAATTCAGAACTGACATGCAGTCTCATGCCAACACTAGAAATGTGGCATGGAATGCACCTGGGAAGCAGGTAGGTGTAGGAATGAGCTCTGGCAACTTTTGTTGACAAAGATGCTGACAGCAAGGCCTCAGACAGGAACCCAACTCAGAGTGAGATTTTGAGGGCATGTAAGCTACATTCATGCATGCCTACTCCATGGATTATTCAATTGGTTATGATGACTTCATCATCACCAGTTTGGGGCTGAGGCTGAACCATTTGTTTTGTTGTCTTTAGAGCATTTGACTACTTGGATCAACATTGAAACCTGTCAGGCCACTGAATGAGGGGGCATGCATTGAATTTTAATATTTCTTTTTCCATGTTGGGACCCGCAGCATTGTTGCTTGATCCTCAGCAACAGGTGCATGTATGTGTCAGATGTTTTCATGTTGGACTGTCAGGGGTGCATGTTGCAAGATGTGGTTGGCTGGAGATGTGACTTTGGTGCATGGACACGTGTCCAGGTGCCCTTACATTGATCCTGCCAGCAATGCACTGCTTCATTGATATTGTGATGTGAAATGAGTTGTTTTCATGTGTTTGTGATCACACGTCAATGTGCTATATTTGCGTGTGCATGTCTCATCATTGTGACTTGTATTTTTGCTTTCACTTGTGAGACAGGATTAATTCAGATTTCCAAGCATGGGCCTGTGTGTGTGAGGCAGTCACTTGTCGACTGATGTTGACAGCATGCTACTGATAGAACTGAGGAGAGTATGCATGCATTGGTATTTATGATTCATTCCTATGTTTTTTTCTATGGACAGGCCACTGCAATGTCCCCCTCCTCCTCATCTATGGCCTAGTCAACCTCAACTGAAGCCTCCATACCAGCTAGCACCATAGCCTCATGTGCCCTTGTCCCACCATTCAGGAGTGTGGATGTGCATGTATCCCTGTGTCTGTATCCCTGGTGGAGGTAGAAGGCAGTACCATAGCAGATGAGGTGGTCATGTATCCTACCCTGGAACTTACATGGGAACAGGCCATGTGGGAACACCATTCAATTGATGGAAGTGCAGGTGCAGTACTCCCCCGACGCAGACTGTCATCCAGTCGGAGCCAGTACCTGTGCTGCAAACACCTTTCCAGGCAGCAGGAGCAGTTGTTTGGTGAGGAGGCAAATCCTTGATGGCATAGCTAGCAGGAGGAGGAGACATGAAGGTGCACGCATGGTGCAAATGAGGCAGGAGGATGGCTCCTGCATGCTCTGGTGTCTACACAAGTGGCATTTGTGAGGCAGTAGGACAAGGAGAGACAGCAGGCGCATGAGGTGACAATTGCCAGGGCCAGGGCTGAGGGTGCAGAGAGGTTGCCATGGAGGAGTCTTGCAGGGCAGCAGAGAATATTGAGTCAAGAATGAGGGATGCCCTTCATGCCCTCCAGGAAACAACAGATGAGTGCCTGCAAGAGGCAGATGTTGAGGCGGAATCATCCTTGACTGAGGCATTTTTTTAGATTTCCCACTCACTCTTGTAGATGTAGGTTTCCTTTTGTTTTGTTTTATCTTTCCATGGGGATTATTGTGTTTCCATTATTGTACATAGTTTTTCACTAATAAATAGATATTTTAATATTCAGCATCCCTTGGTGTCATCTCTTTGTACCAGGTGCAGCATGTCTTTGCTTGCTGGCATATGCATGCTTTTGAGCTTCTTTGTCTATGTGCACTTTTTGTTTGCACATGATCTAACTGACTATGTGTCAGGTGGGTTTAGGGCGCACTCTGTGGCTCATAGTGGTACGGGCACATTTGCTGGGGGACATGTTTGCATGCTTCAGGTGTGTGTGTGATGTTTAGTATGATGCCATCATAGCTAATGTACATATGTGGACTATGGCATATGTAGGGAAATGCCCTGTTTGGAGTTGCACATCTTTCACGTGTTTATCATAAACATCTGTTGCTTAGCTACTTCCGTACTTTACAGTACAGGCATGATGGTCATCAAAGTACAGGGTGTGCATGGGTCTGTCAGACAGGTATGCTGTGATTGCCATGGTGCTTCCTTTGTAAATGTTTTCATGGGTGGTGTGTCATGTTGGGTGTTGTTTGAGGTAGGTATTGTGGCATTACATTAATTGACTTGCCCATGTGGACATGGGTTTCACAAATTGGGAAGGGACCATTGCAAGGGTGAGGGTAGCAAGGTCTGGTTTCCTGATGTCATTGCATATTTGCTTTTGGTTTATCAATGCTGGTTGAGTATGTTTTGGATTTTGTGTCTACTGGTGGCGATGTGGGGAGACATTTCAAGATAAGAGGTATATTTTGTAAGGATGTGTTGTGTCTTTTATTGAGGCTAAGTACTATGTCTTTTAGGTGTCTGGCTAGATGTTCTCCAGTGCAGGGTTATTTGAGCTATCTGGAGACAGCTAACTCACCTCTGCCCACTCATTGCTCCAGATTTCAAATTCTTCTACGTAGTGTTCCTTTATGCTACCACAGTATCGGTACTTTGGACGCGGATTAGAAACGAACGCTGCTTCTGCCTCTTTTCTACTGCAACGTTGTATTCCATAAGCTGCTGGAGTGACATGTGCAGAGCCACGCCTCCTTTGTGCAGTTCCCTTAAAAACGGACATGCGCGCGCCCCTGCACGCGTGCACCAAGCAAGTACCACAAGTACCTCTTTGCATCAGTACTTTGGACGCGGATTAGAAACGAACGCTGCTTCTGCCTCTTTTCTACTGCAACGTTGTATACCATACGCTGCTGGAGTGACGGTAATCGCCACATTTGCAAGAAGACTAAGAGACGTTCATTTATAAGAGACGTTCAAGTAAAACACTCTTTTTTACTTTTGTTTTCTTGTATAGTGTGCAGAGCCACGCCTCCTTTGTGCAGTTCCCTTAAAAACACCTGCGCGCGCGCACCAAGCAAGTACCACAAGTACCTCTTTGCCTCTTCGCCTCGTCGTCGAGACTCGAGGCAGGCCTTGTGGTACGTTAATACCATTTGCTTGTATAGACAGGTAACAGTAACGTGGCCCTGGACATTTTGATTGTCTGTGCCGGTTGGTAACGATGAGAACTTTGGACATGGACATACAGCAATTTTGTAGTGGTTCTTTGTCAGCTCATAGAGCTAAAACTCGGCAGGCAAACAAACAGCCAATTGTTGATAAAGAGAATTATGTCACTATGCCCGCTGATTCTGTACTAGCCAAAGACCTATGTAATGAGCAGTCAGTAAGTGTCGTTCACACCAAAACACAGGGATTGAACACTTCATTCTCTTATGAAACACCAGATTCATCTTTAAACATCACGTTACAAGCTATGAATCTAGCCATTCAGGCATTAGGCCATATATATCAAACAATAGATGCACGGCTGGTGACACAAGAGGCCTGCATGCAAAAAATGTTATTATTACATGAAATGTTAAGGAGCGAGATTCAGTTAAATAATGCTCAGAGATCCGTGAGCCCAGTGCCAAGCACAACTACCAGCACCATAGCTTCTCAAACTGACCATGACTATGAGTCCAAAAATCACAGTCCCACCCTCCCTGTGAATAGGTCAAGTAAAGGTATTACCAGTGTCCTTCCCCATATAGCTACCATCATATATGATCCGTGGGGGAGCACCAAGAGGTTATCTCAAGCAGAAAATGTGATCCCGTTGGGGAAATCGAACGTGCCTCCAAAAGGGGCTCTGTATCTGATTTTCACATCGGCAATATCGAGTGCAAGTAAACAAAACAATAAGAACAATATTGATGCAATAGTTGTATGTGGAGAGACCCCACAACAACCGAAGAGCAAAGCATCTCAAAAACCCAAGACAGGGAATGTGAAATTACCTAAAAACGAGCACTCTATGAAGCACAAGGGAAGTGCTGCGACAAAACGTTTTATAAAAGCAATCACACTCCCGAAAAAAAATCAAATACTTATTTCCCAGGCAATCAAGAAAGAATATGCGCAACAAATGCGCAATAAGAGAAATGAGGATGCATCCTCCACTCAATCTGCCCAAGTTTCGGATTATTCCCCCTTGAATGAACTCATAGAGGCGTTATGCCCTCAAAATGCAACTCGTCCTCTGCCAGCTTGCAATTCGACAGACATTAACAACCTGAAGTCAGATGCGAGCAAAAATATTGGTGATTATAATATACAAAACAGTTATTGTGATAGGTCTGATATCAGGAAGGCAGTTGATGCCTATATGTCAAACCGTCAACAAGTCCTAGTAGAAATACCCAGGAGAGCTTGTGAATGTATCCAAAATAAAGATAAACAAGATCAAACTAACTCAAGCTCGACACTGAGTCAGGAGCTGGTAGCTCAACCCAATCAAACAAACACACCCACGAACATCCAAAAAAGAGATCAAGAGGAGTCTAGAAAAAGTAAAAGTTGTCTTAAAGAATCTGCTATAGCAGATACATGCGCACAGGATAGCGTCTGAACGAGTGACCTGGCGGATACTATTAAGCGAATGATTGAAAATGCTCTGGGAAATTCACATCCCACTCCCACATTAATGAGGGAGTCGGCCCGGACGAAGAAACCCGGGAATAAGATCGAGACAGGGAAAAATATCTCTATCAAAGCGAATACAGCTCCTCACTCATGGTTTTTAGCATGTAAGCCTCCGCCATTCACCCAATACGACCTAAACCGTAGGCCTGTTATGGCGATATTCTCAGACATCCAACAGCTTGAAGACGTAGTGTCAGGTGATTTGGCTCTGGTGGAATTTGTGAAAAATGTGAATATGGTGAGACTCTGGATATAGTCGAGTGTGGTGCCAAATCTAATCTGGCAATCAAAGGATGCTTTAAACGCATTGGGTTTTGACCTTAGTATTGACCGTATCATCCAAGATGCAACCAAAAATCAACAATTGCATGTGGATCAGTCAAAATCTATAACACATGCTAAAACACAAAACCCTGTTCTTGCACACATAATAGTGAGCGTAAATAGCTAAGCCAAAAAGTTATCCAACCCCTCACTTTAATCAGCTGTAATACCAGAGGTCATAAACATCTTGCCAACAATGATTCACATCATTTGAATAGTTTTGACCTAATACTTCTGCAAGAAACTTGGTTGATTAATCCCCCAATTTGGGACAGTTATGAAGTACATTTGAATCCTGCTGTTAAGACACAAATGGGTAGGCCAATGTCGGGTCTCCTTACAGCAGTCAGGAAAAGATTTGGTCTTCTGTCACAATTATGGGCAATACCGAATGATTTCATGATGTTGGTCAAGGTTTCCATTTCCAGTGATGTTACTTATGCCGTGCTAAACTTGTACTGGAACTCACTCGCAATTACTGATGACTGCTTCTTCAGAGATCTAAACAGTCTACCAGATATGGTGGCTAGTGATCGGCACATAAGCTCACTCATACTCGCCGGCGACCTAAATTTGAGGTGTCTGGAGAATACGAGTGAGCCGGTTAATCAAAGACATAGACGTTGGCTAGCCCTAGTTCAGCACAGAGGGTTGCATGTTTTGAATGGAGCTTTCTCAGCAGACATACCGCCGGCTGCAACTTGGCACAGAGGTCCCAAGTCATCTATTATAGATTACATCTATGTAAACACGGTTTTATGGCCGACTGTCCGTAATTTTTCTGTCATAGCTTTAGAAGCTAGTGACCATAACATGCTGACTGCCGTTTTAGGAGACCAAATGCAAAATGAAATTGCCGCAAAGGGGTCAACGGAGGGCTGCTTGGTTGTAAACTCAGGAGGATGTCGTCTATGATGGTCGGAGGATGCTCTTATACATTTTAGTGATCTCCTTAAAGAGTCAAGTTTTAGCAATAAGAATAAAATAGATAATTCGGGAATTGCATATAGTAATATGCTGCAAATATTTCGACAGACAAAAAATATTACAAGTAAACAACAAAATGAAAAACATCTGCACACATTTGACAACTTGGTAAGCGCAAGGAGAACAGCGTATCATGCAGAATTGAGGAAACTTGTAAAGCATGCTCCCGCCATTCGATTACATCTTGCTGGGAAGTTACGCAATGAATATAAAAACTGGATTAGGTGTCATTGAAGTGCGCTCTATCAGAAAGATGGAGCAGAAATGCTAAAAATACTTGCTAGTAAGAATATTTCAAAAATGTGGGCAGAAATTAATCAATCTGTTGGTCTACGTCAGGTCTGTGTTCAGTCAACCGCTGTGGATACACAAACTTGGGTCTCGCATTTTACTAAACTTTATGCTGCACCTCGAGGTAGCTTCCCCCCTGGTAACCTCGACAGTATTATCCCATTTAACCTGTTGTTTAACAAGGGTGGGATATTCCAATTGATAACAACTGCTAGTAAATCAAAAGCAGTGGGGCCAGATGGACTGTCTAACTTTGCTATGCAAAAGCTTCCTGAAATATGGACAACTATTTCGCATTGCATTTTTACTGCAGTTAATTTTCATCAGAAACTTCATCCAACATGGTCCCAGGCTATCACAGTTCTAATCTATAAAAAGGGCGATCGTCAGTCTCCAGATAGCTACCGCCCGATATCACTACTAGATGCCCCAGGCAAACATTTTTGTAGGATTATACTGAATGAACTTAATGATTGGGTTGAAAAAAAATCATTGCTAGACCCTTTCCAGTCAGGATTCGTTAGGGGACTAGGATCAATCCCCAATATATTTGGCCTCGCTATGATACAGGCTCGGCAGCTAAAGCGGGGTTTACCATTGTACCTTGGATTTATAGACGTTAGAGCCGCTTTCGATTCAATTGATCGGGAGCGACTCTACAGTGAACTCAAAAAGCATAATTGTCCGAGCACTTTACTTTGCTTGATAAACTTGCTTCATTCGAATACATCTATGCAAGTATGTACAACCCTTAATGGCCTGTTATCGCCGAGGATCATAACACAGAGAAGTCTAAAACAAGGATGTGCCATGGCATCCTTTTTGTTCAATTTCTACATACTTGAAATGGGTGGATTTCTGAACAACTGTGTAGGGGACCCACCGAGAATAGGATTACAGTGAGTCCCATATTTATTATATGCAGATGACCTTGTCCTCCTGTCACAGACTCCAGGGGGATTGCAAAACATGCTAAATCGATTAGATGAATATGCTCAGGACAACAATCTAAATATCAATGTACATAATTCCCAGATAGTCGTATGTAACTTCAAGAGACACTCAAGAGTGAGCAACTTTAAATGGCACCTGCAGCAAACTAAAATGGACATTGTTAGTCAGTATAGATACTTAGGCGTTATGGTGCAACACAAAAAGACACTGGAGCAATATAAATGCGAGATAGAGATCAAGTTACAATCTCTGGTGTCTCAATCCCGAATACTCCTACGAAAGTTCGGGAAGTTTTCAGTGATGCACATCATCATGTTTTATAAGATGAAAGATACACCCATTTTACTTTATGGAGTTGAAGCCTGCTCACACAAGAAACGCACATTCTGGGATAGTATAGAATCCTCCTATTGGAAACAAGTATTGTGTCTTCCGGATTGTGCACCGATGGCGTTAATTCGCTTTGAACTAGGACTCACATCACTCTAATCACAAGTAGTGTGGAAAAAATGTGCATTCCTACGAAAAGCATTAACAGGCCTGGAGAAACCAACTATTTTGAAGGTTGTAGCTCACAATCTACTTACGTCAAATTGCACCTTCCCTCGAAAATGGCGCAACCATACGTTAGATGCACTTAGTGATGCAGCAATAACCATTGATTTATTGATATCAAATCCTGATCGGGCCAAGGTAAAAATATTTCGGCATGATTGGTCTGAAAACATCATTAAATGTTCAACCTATAAGGATTTTAACATTGCCCTTTTCGGGTTGAAGAAGCATGGCATAATCGCATCCTATCTTATAAAACATCCAAGCTCTCACTTTAGGAGAAAGTATATGAGGTTTAGGTTGAACCTATATAGCACTCGTGATATACTGCACAGAAGAAAGATCATTACAAGGGAAAACAATTATTGCAGATATTGTAAGAATAGAGCACAGATTGAAACTATACAGCATCTGTTAGTTGATTGTGAAGCTGTAACAGAGGCAGGAAATAGGTGTTTTAAGAATAAACTGACATTTCACAGTCATGTAACACAATTTCAGAAATGGCAAATGCTTTTCTCTAGTCCAAGAATTTCAATTCAAATAGAAATCATGCAATTCTTGGATTTAATTCTACTAGATGATCACTCAAGTGAGCTTGAAAAATGTGTTGCTCATAAAGTGTGATCTATCTATGCTGTATTTGATCTAATGGGAAAGCCTTACGTATTGCAGACATAGAAGAAGTGTCGAGGAGAGTTGTATTAAGAGTTTAGATTAATTATTTCTTACTTTTCTCTATGTTTTTAATGACAAAATTGATGAAATAATGCTGATTTTTATCATGTAATTGATTTGAAAAGTTGTTTTACGACTAAACAAATTAATAAAAAATAAAAATAAAAAAATAAAAATATGCTACCACAGCAGTTTAGGTGGCCCTTTGGCACTTGCTTGTTCATGTGGATGTTCTCACACTTCCATGACAGGTATATCTTATTGGCATTTGGAATAATGAGAATGAATGTTTTCTCACTTTGATTCACTGGGCTACCCAACTCACATGAGGACGATGACACGTGAATGGCAAGGGACCACATTGTAGCTGCAGGAACAATATGCATGGCTGTTGTGCAGGAGTGTGATCCAAAGGGAAGCCATGGAAGAGATGACTGTTCGGTATTCAACAGCAATGCTTCCAAGTGATCAAGTTGGAGTGGGATGTCTGCCAGGTGTAGTTCATGGAAGACACAGGCCATAGGTGTTGAGGAAGGTAGGTGCTCCACAGTGAACTGGGATGTGGTTGTTCAATATGCATACTGGCAAGTGTTTTCACAGTTTCAATGATTGTAAGGCTAACACCACCATCATACTTTACAAGGCCAGTGAATGGGTATGGGTATCCATTACTGTTGGGTGTGTGACTTTTCCCTTTCCACAACAGGGCATGAGTGTGTGCCAGCATACAGTTCTGTCTTTTCAGCAGCCAACAAGATTTGTACATCTGTTGTAGTTCGATTGTTGTGTCCCTACGTGCAAGAAGCGTGGACGGAACATCAAGTGAGCTTTTGTTAATCAGGTGTTGTTGCCAAATGATATGGGAGTGGATGTGGTCTAGTAAGGTGGACTGGAGATTTATCATGGACCTCAGCAAGCAAATTGATTCAATGGATATCCACTCAGACATTCAACATTTCAACAAACCTCTGGTGTCAGTACTCTGCACTGAAAGAGTAAGAGTATGTGTCGAGATGATGTGTTTTTGGGGTGCATTGTTGAGACGTTGCACTTTGTTGGGGCAAGTAATGTGTGGAAGAGGAGTGGGCGCAGAGTGATGCAGATTTGGGGTGCATATTAGTTGAGGTAGTGGGACGAAGGAAGACTTGTTGGTTCTGCCTTAATGTATGGTGTTGGGGCACCGATTAGTGGAACTACTGAGATGAGGGAGGACTTGTGGGTGTTGCCTTAATGTAGGATATTGGGTTGCAGACTAGTTGAGGTACTGGGACAAGGGAGGACTTGTGGGTGCTTTCTTAATACAGGCTGGTTGGGGCACAGATTAATGGAGTTACTTGGATTTGGGGGGACTTGTGGGTGCTGCCTTAATGTAGGATGTGTTAACGCAGATATGGGGAGGTTTTGGGACAAGGCAGGACTTGTGGATGCTACCTTAATGTCTGGTGTTGGGGTGCAGATTAGTGGAGGTACTGGGACAAGGCAGGACCTGCGGTGCTGCCTTAATTTAGGGTGTTGGGGCACAGATCAGTGGAGGTGCTGTGACGAGGAGTACTTGTGGCTGTTGCCTAATGTAGAGTGTTGCAACATTAGTGGAGATACTGGGATGGAGATGATTTGTGGGCACTGCCTTAATGTATGGAATCAGGCACAGATTAGTGGAGATGCTGGGTTGGGGGAGGACAAGTGGGTGATGCCTTAATGTAGGGTGCTGGGGGGCAGATTAGTGGAGGTTCTAGGGTATGGACTTATTGGTCGCAGAAGAGGAGTGAAAGTAATTTTTATTGCTGATAAGTAATCCATGATTACTTCTTTCCCAGGGGTCTAGCGCAAAAGTTGTTGAACACCGATATATTCTTTTTTGCCATGGGAGTGTGTTGTGGGTGTGGCAGGCGCTACTAATTTTACTTTGCGCTGCAATTTTCGGAGCGCATTTAATTCCATGAATTATCTCCCACTGCTGAACATTTGAGCAGTGCAATGTTCGCTCTCACGCTAACTGCTTTGCACATACCAAGCCTTTTTTTGTCACTTTGCCCCATTTTGTTAACAAAACCTAAAGCATCTGCACCATTATTTAAAAAAAAAACATTTTTTCATATAGCTTACAGCATGTGTAATGTGTTATGTAATGTTAGTGATGGCAACAGGTATCGTAGAAGGTCTTTATGAAGAGAATTGGTGAATGGTACACAACTTTCTACAGCTGAAGCATCACTGTTAGATGATTCATTCCATCATACTCACCATCTCATTTTATGAAGCAATCTGTTTGTTTTGATGGACAACATTTTTTTGGAGTAACTTTTTGGTGATCTTTTGGTGCCCCTGTCTTGTGATTATTTTAAAATGTTAAGTTATGCATACACTTTTGGAAAAATATATACTAATAATTACATGAACCTTTTAACTATGTTTGGACCTTTGAGTGTTTTAGGAAGTATATATAGATGCTCTCTAGAAAATGTTCATATTATTTTGTTTTGCCACAAGGCATATAGGCAAGGATCCCTTTTAAAGAACCTAACGTGCTTTTAAAGAATCAAATAATATTGGAGCTATTGTTAATGCACTGAAGCACAGTGTATTTAACATGTTGCTGTTATAATTTAGTCACTAAGCACCTTGGAAAATAGCCATGGCTTCACTCCTAAGAAGCCTTAAGCAACCGTGTACATTGTGAAACGTTATTGTGAATAGGGCTCCTTTTAAATAAATGAACAATATTGCAGCTTTTATTAAAACACTACAACACTTTATCTAGAACATATTGCTGTTACTTAAAAGTGAAACGTATTTCTGCAACTGTGTTTTCCTATTAAAGACTTTTGAGAACTGGGATACACATTGGCACATTGTTAAAGAGCAAGGACATCAATTGGATTTATGGAATTATATGTGAACATTGGTACCTGTTTGACCTGTAAAAGAGAATTAGAAAACAATAGAACTGATAGCTGGGAGAAATCCTGAATATTGTAAATGTAAATATGTCAGATCGTATGTGATAAAAAATAAACTACATCTATCCGAGGGCATCTGAGCAAGAATATTTGTCAAATCAATGGACAATGAGATTCTAGATATGAGAACGAACAAGAAGCAATATACCATCGATCAGCTGAAAATGTGGTACAGACACGTATCATGTAGAAGATAAATCAGATACAATGGCCATAGGTGAAATGTGTTAGTGGAAATGTTTCCATTTATGCCAGAATCATGTTAAAGAAATGTCAAATGGGGTTTTAAATATGAACATACAAACTTTGTTTAATTTTCATAGGTTCAATCAACAAATATCTAAAATGTTTGCTAATTGAAAGACTTCCAAGATGGTGCTCTTCTTTGCCTCCACAAAATATAAGGAAAGAATCTTGTATAATATTAAGACGTTGTAGTTCACTTACAATAACATGTTGTGCCCTCTGCAGGAGGCCATTCTTTGTATCAGAAAGTGCACGTGGCTGCCTGAGGTTACATCCTCTAGGGAACGCCAGTTTGACTCCTCCAACATGATGCTGCAATGCATTATAATTTAATTGTATTGTAATACATGTCTATGTACATACAAACAATCAAATCATCAGACACAGAAACAGAGCACTGTATGATGCCAGGCTGCTCTCAGCAGCAGTGCAGCGTGTGGGCAACGCCCAGGCTAGCAGTGTGCTGGGGTCTGCAAGCCCTGGATGATTGATTTTATGATCCTAGATAAAAGCAACATTTGTTAGCACAACCGTATGTGCCTCCTCCTCAGCGCATGGGCTGTAGTCTGGTTGGAGAACGTGATTGATTAGGATGGGCTGCTCAGTGAGCTCCATCATTCGGACGGATAGCATGGACCAGAATAACTTGAAGAGATTCATCTCTATATAGCAACGCAGCCTCGCTGAGCTGCCATCAGGCTTGGGAGAATCAAACACAGGCAGGAGAAGAAGAATCAGCAGGGCAGGAGGCCAGGTTAACCACTGTGCTATACCAAGCTCACCTGCCACCACAACATGCAACTTAACTGGGCTGCAGCCTGCCTGTGTACTGGGTGCAGGGTGACTGTAACCCAACTTGTGTATTAGTGTGTTACAAATGCCATATCATATCATAACTTGCTGCTGTCCGTCTGACTGCAGACACTTGTACAACAGCACACTGAGTGACCACCAAGCACCAACCCAAACTGATTGAAGGTACATGGGCAAGGTCCTCTGCCCATGTCTATTCAGTTGATAACCATTCATTGCTGGTTGTCGAGCGTTGGGGGGCTTCTGCACTCCTACTTGCACCTTTAAGCACAGTCCTTCAAGTCCCAGAAAACGAAATCCTGTTATGGACCAAAATGCCCAGACTCACTGCATATCTTTTATGACTTATGGTCATTTAGGCGCTATGCCACCCACTCCCCCTCTCATTCTACTTCATCCCACTCTTCTGGCAAATTCTTCTTTGGCCCTTGTACTGCCCCTTGGCCTCGCCCATCCCAGCCTGGATCCCCTGGGTCTGTTACACAACATATTGACAGTTTTACCAGCAAGCCACTCGTATAACACATTGGGCCGCATTACGAGGCAGGTGGAATGGGTTTAACTGCGCCGGTAAAGGTGCCAGCGCTGTTAAACTCATTCCGCCCTATTACGAGGTTCCCTTGCACAACCTGCTCTGGACGTCTTCTCAGACCAGACATCCTTTGAGGGTCCCGTAAGGGGACCAGGGAGCTAACAACGGGCCCGTTATTAACGGGCCCGTTGTTAGCTCCCTCCCCATTCCCATTGATCCTTATGGGGGTTCGAATGGGAATGGGGAAGGTCCGGGTCCAGGTTCCCTGAATGGGGAAATACCGGGCCCTCCAAAGTCGGAATGGCCCGGTATTTCCCCATTCAGGGAACCCGGACCTGAGTTTGGAGGCAGCCATGCCCTTATTAAGGGCATGGCTGCCTCCAAACTCGTAATGAAGCCCATTGTATCTTCTGAAGGTACTGACAGTTGACTGATGAACCAGTACATAGATTCTGCTACCGCTCTGTAAGGCGAGTCATATGATCTGGGCACTGTAATGGCATCCCCCACACCGGGCCAAGAATGTGGAACAGAACATTTGGACTTTTAATATATTCCTAAAATTGGTGGTGGTTACTGGTTGGACAGGATTTTTCTCTCTGGATGACAGGTGCGATGCGGAAATGTGTTCATCACGCTCAAGAGTATGGAGGAGACTGGTCCGGTGAGGGTCAATCAAATTTGCAGGAGGCATGTACCAGCCTAGCACAACTCTAAAAATGTAACCTCTTTGATTGGCCACTGCCTGAAAAATATCAGATCTTTAAGGTGGGGGCCATAACTTGTCCTAGTATTTAGGGGTGTGCTTAATTGATTCCAACTACTTTTTATTACGTTCACAGAAGGGGTTTTAAAATTGTATTTAATTTGTGATTTTGTTTGTAAAAGCCTGCTAGATTCAATTGTTTAACTCCAGAAGTGAAACAAGCTTTTCTTAAAGCTAAATCCGCCTCTTCCTGCAACCGAGTTGTTGCTAGGCAAACAAAAATGCAGCGAACTACAATTTCCAGCATTCTTGTAGTTCGCGTGCATATTTAGTGTCACGTCAGGCGCATAAGCAACGGCGCGTAGGGGCCAGTTAACTCCGGTATGCTCTGGGTGTGCTCTGCTCTACCATCCCTCTTTCGGTCTCCAACACTCCCCAGGTAAAGATCATTTTTCATTGTGATTAGCAGCTTGAATTGGTCAGTATGCTGCCCGCGCCCATTGGAGTGAGTGATGAATTGTCAACAAGGGGTGGAGACAAGGGGAATCACACAATAAATAATGTAGAAGCAGATAGGCCGCCATTGCCATTTGAACCTTGTATCAGCCTGAAAGTGGGTTTTTTAAATACACACTCTTTGGTTAAACACGCAATTAATATCAACAAATTGATTCTCGACAAACAGCTTGATATTCTTTGTGTGACGGTAACATGGCTCAGAGACCCTATAGGGCCTACATGCGATCTAGCTGTACCTGAGGGATACATTATTTATAATGTCAACAGAGAGTAGGGTCTGGGAGGTGGGTAGGCAATTATTGCCAAGGAAAATCTTAAATTCTTCAGGGTCAATTTCGGTTGTAGTGGATGTGAAGCTATTCAACTGAAGTTGATCTTTTCCCCTAATAATTGTTTTAATCTTATAGCAGTGTATAGATCACCGTCACTGGTCTTTGACTTCCCTAATGAACTCTGTTCTCAATTGGCCAGCTTGAGATCCACCAATGTGTCTACCCTGGTGTTTGGGGATTTTAACTACTGGTGGGGGAATAAGAAAGACAAGGAAGAAATTATGCTAGAAAAAGCATTAAATAATTTTGATTTCCATGTTATTAATGAAGAGCCCACAACCCCACAAGGGAACCAATTAGATTGACTGCTTGCCTATAATCTTTTGACCCAGGAATGCAATACTGCAACGTGCATCTGGAGCGACCATGACTTAGTTTCTTTGGATTTAAAACTGCAGTCACCTCCCCCACAACACAATCCCCATGTCCAGGTGGATTGCAGAAATTTTAAAAACTTGAATTACGCACAACTTCAGCCATGTCTTGATAAAATCTTGTTCTCCTTTCAGGAGCAAGACAATTGCACAACATTGTTAGAGAAATACACCAGGTACATGCAAGAGCTGGTGGAGAAAGTGGTGCCACTCAAAACTAATTTAGTCAGGAAAGTGAACAATAACCAGAAATGGTTTACTTCTGAGCTTCAGACTATCAAAATTTTAAAAAAGGGTCCTTGAAAGAAAGTGGAAACAAGACAAGTCCACTGAAAATAAGGCTAAATGGAAGAATGAGAATAAGACGTATAAAGATATGATAAAAACAGCAAAGACCAATTTTTTAAAGCTGAAATTGAAAATGCCTATAGTAAGACCAGTAAACTCTTTGACATCTTAAAGAGTATAGAGAAACCAAAAAATCTCCCTCCACCATTTATGCCCACTAAGGTAGAGTGTGATATTGTACAAAAGGCTTTTATAGCCAAAATTGAGAAAGCCAGGAAAAACATAATTAAAGCCAGACTAACATCGAATCAGATAATGGTACCCGAAGCAGATAATCTCTGTCCCAGAGAAGAGATTTTTACGTTTGACCCCATTACTGAAGTTGAGTTATTAGAGGTGTTGGGCCATATGAAACCAACATTCTGTGCAGAAAATGTGCTACCCTCTAACATCATTCTCCAACATAAGGAACTTTTCGCTCCCATCCTATTGAAAATAGTCAACGCCTCATTCAAGGTGGGCTTAGTCCCTAAGGAGCTTAAGAAGATCACTATTACTCCGTTGGTGAAAAAGGCTGGACTGGAGCCTTAGGACCCGGCAAACCTTCACCCCATTACTAACTCTAATTTTGTCCTTAAAATCTTGGACAGAATAGCCACACAACAACTGCAAAATCATGTGGAAAAACATTCAACCCTACATCAGTAGCAGTCTGGTTTTAGAGCCTCACATAGTACAGAGACGGCTATGCTGGACCTCCAGAACCACATGTTGAGTCTGTTGGATAAGGGCAAAGTAGGGATGTTAATGCTGCTGGACTTAAGTGCGGCCTTTGACTTGGTCGATCACCAACTCTTGATCAAAGCACTGAGAGACAATGTGGGCTGCTCCAAAATGCAACCAAGTGGCTGGTATCATTTCTATCTGACCGACAAGCTAGAGTACACTGGGGAAGTAGTTTTTCCGACCCCTGT
This sequence comes from Ambystoma mexicanum, assembly GCF_040938575.1. Lineage (NCBI taxonomy): Eukaryota > Metazoa > Chordata > Amphibia > Caudata > Ambystomatidae > Ambystoma > Ambystoma mexicanum. Next base: position 625,650,266 of record NC_090930.1, read on the forward strand.
TCCATCTTGTTCGGTGTACATAACATCTATATGCGTACTCTGTGTAATATCCTGGTAGAATCTGGAGTTTATTTTACAAATTATGCAGATGACACGCAGCTCATCCTAGAGCTAGTGGACATTTATAGTGCAGACAGTGTCAAGATCGGAAAAGTTTACAGTGTGATCAATGAATGGATGCAGTCTAACTGGATGTGTCTTAATGACACCAAAACCGAACTGATGCTTTTTGGCTCCAGTGGCCTGCTAGCAAAACTTGGGGTGGATTATAAATCCTTTCAGATTAAGGATGCTAGAATCCAAGTATCTTCACAGGTTAAAACCCTAGGTATGATGGTGAACTCTGCGGTCAACTCCGAAGCTCAGACTAACTATCTGCAAAAGAATACAGCATATTACTTTCGGCTCATGAAGGCCATCAGACCGTTTCTGAACAAAGGTAATATGGCCACCATTGCTAGAGCCATTGTGCTGTCGAGGCTCTATTATGGAAATGCCCTTTTGATCGGAGCTACTGTTAAGGACTTGGCTAGAAGCCAAATCCTACAGAATGACACAGTCAGGCTGGTAGAAGTTCTCAAGAGAAGAGAACATGTAACTAGGGATAGAATTTCTCTTCACTGGTTTAGAGTGGAGGAGAGAATTAAGTTTAAATCCTTGGCCCTGGTGCACACATGCCTCTATGGTAAAGCTCCCAGCTACCTAAAGAATAGTTTGGTTCTATATGTTCTGCATAGACAGCTTCGATCTGAAGGCAAGAGCCTGCTGACCATTCCCAAATATATACTCAAGTCTGGCATGGGTAGATCTTTTGTGGTGCTGGCAGCTTAGCTGTGGAACAGGTTACAAGACTCATTGAGAATGGAAAGCAGCCATGCTGTGTTTAGAAAACATTTAAAGACTCATCTATTCAGATAAGCAATGGGTTCCTAGTCTCCTTGTGCTGTAAATTAGTTCTGATGTTCGGGAGCACAAGTGTTTAGTAAATGTTTGTCTTCTCCAAGCGCCCTGATGCCCGCGGGCTACCAGCGCTATATCAGATATAATACATACATACATATCATGTGTGTTTATTTACAATTGTTATTGGACTGCGATGCGGCAGGATTCACAGTGGCAGATCAGCACCTGGAATAACAAAGACAATTAAATTTGGAAAACAGGCCTGGGAGAGAGCTGAGCTCTAAGAAGTTATTTGTAGGGATGTACGGAACTTCGGCTTCGAGTCACTATTTGACTGAACTTCGGCTGAAAAACAGCGATTCGGCTTTGGCAGAATAGTTTCTGCCAGAGTGACTCGAAGCCAAAGTCCAGTTTCTATGATTAGCTGTCTTCTCCCTGTTTTGGGGATGACAGTCAATCATTGAAAGTGTGGCAGTGTCTAGGCTGAAGAACCCAAATAAGCTGTTTGCTTATTGGCTACTGCAGCCTGACCACAAAGATGCAGCCTCTGCATGCGTTGAAATAGGAAGTGAGAGAAGGGATCATTTCTTCCATTCCCTCGCTTAGTATGTCAATGGAAAAGGAGACACCAGCACCCAGAGAGATCACTACCTAGGTAAATGCCCCCCTTCAAAATTGGTGAGGCCACTGGGGTGTCCTGCACCCCTGCAGCCTCACCAAAATGGCAATTATTTCCATAAGGCAATTGGTGCAAAGCCGGTGGCCTGACCTTCATTACAGTATTCAGGGGACCGCTCCACTATCCGGAAGTGGCCCCCAGATTCCCGGGGCCGCCGGTGCACTTTGTCCCCCACGGCGGCCTCAAAACTTGTTGAAGCTCACCCCTTCAACACAGTGAGGTTGCTGGGGTGACCTGCACAATGGGGACACATAGTTTTTCTCATCACCTTGAGAGGGTGCATGGAGCGCTGAGAACAGAGCTGGGTCCCAGGTGTGGGGAGATCAGCTCCAGACAGTCAGGGAGCACAAATCCAGGGGTGGATGGCAGAGGGCAAGGGCCAATGGTGATCCTGCATCCCTGCAATGTGAGGGCAAATCAAATAACCTCTATATGTGCCAGTCATAGGTAATATCACTCCAACCACCCAATCATGCATGCTCTTAGGTTTTTGGGGAAGAGTCCTGTTTTGCGATGTCAGACCTTAACTAAAGCCCCTGACATGGGCTCAGAAGCTGTGACTGTTGGAGAATTCTGTTTTTCCTGTGTGATCCCTGTCTGTTATGGAAAACAAAGAACAGTTCTAGCTTGCCCTTGGCTGAGTCCTCCATGTGTATGCCGGGGAGGGTTTGTTGGGCCCTGGTTGCTCTGAACCGTGACCGCTTAGCGTGAACCCCTGTCCTCTCTGGCATACCTAGCCAACAGTCCCCTCTCCAATTTCTTTCCATTGGAATGCATAATACATAGGGGCTCATATTTAGCTCTGTGTAAAAAGGCAATGGGTACCTGTTACCTTTACACTTCATTGAAAACAGGTTCCCCTGCCTTATTTTCCCCATTCGAATGTCAGAGTGTAAATGGCGTAGGTAAAAAAGTGGTGTGCATGTGTTTAGGCCACCATTCTGTACTACATCATGTAGGCATGGCAGGCAGCATTTACAATGGATTCCTATGGAATCTTTCGCTTTTACGCACAGCTTTTACACATTTTTTTAATCGGACTTTAATACCTTTAATACCTTCAGCTATCCCTTCGCAAAAACCTCCCCTCTCGAGCTCTTTGCTCCTCTACCGCCGACTTCCTCAGGGTCAGTCGTTTTTCAAAGAACCAAGAGGGGGGTAGATCTCTGTCTTCGGCTGGGGCATCCCTCTGGAACAGTCTCCCTGCCACTCTAAAAGCACCTCAAGACCTTCCTCTTTTCTTCTGCCTTCACTCCCCCTCTCCCCTGCTGATCTGTTCTCTCTTGGCACCGTGCACCTGGCCACCCTCTGTCCTCCGGGCCCAGGTACCTGCTTACCCTGCCACTCTCCCGCACTGCCTCTGGCCCACCCCTTGCACTGGGGTCTGTATCTGTACCCATACAGCGCCCCCCCCTTTTCTTCCTGCATTTATCAGACCTACCCTGTCTGCTGCCTTAAACCTAGCACTTGCAAATTGCTGGCTGCACTAAAACTGTTTGTTGCCTTTATTATTTATTTATTGTTATTTACCTGTTTCTCCTCTCCCATGCACCTGTGTGTTCTCAATGTCACTGGGCCTAGTAAGATCATTGTTTTGTTCTCCCCTGTTCTCCTCCCTTACCTTGTCGTGCTATGAAACACTTGTGTACGAGCGCGATAGAAATACAATATCAATATCAATAGGACTTTAATAGGACTTTTGCCTGGGTGAGTTGATGGATAAATGAATGAATTAATTAATGAATGAATGTATGAATACATTAATGAATGGGTAAATTGATGGACGGCTTAACATGGATGGCTAGATTAGTTTGGAAGCATAAATGGATGGATGGGTAGGTGGGTGCAGGAATGGATACATTAATGGGCAGGTGGGTAGATAGATGCATGTGTGTCAAGTTAGATGGGTAGATGGATGAGTAATTGAATGATGGTTAAATGCATGAATGAGCAGATTCATGGATAGATACACGTACGGGTGGGTGGTGTGACAATGTCACTTGGCAAGAATAAGTGAAATGAAAATCCCAAAGATCTCACTTATCTCACAATAACCTTTAAAAAATCACCTGTACCTGAAGAAGACCTTTAGCAATACATGAACACATGTGTCCACTAGGTCCCAGGAGAGAGAGTGTAGGAATGTGTGCTGGGGACCCAAATGTCACAGCAAGGGAGAAGCCCCAACATATTCAAGCTCATTAAAGATTGCCATGCAAACAAGACATTGCCCAAAGGTGTGTGCGCTTGTTATAGTTAAGTGGGTGGAGTGGAAGGTGAAGCACAGCAAATGTTGGCAATGGCGTGGGCTATGAACCAGAGCCAAAAGCAAATAATGTGGCAGATTACTCCAATCACAAACTATGAAAAGAACAGGGATCAGTCATTTATATTCAAAATGCAAAATATGCCCACACCATTTGACCCTTAGCATCAAATGCTGATTTAGGAAGGCTAATCTTGCTCAGAAGAGCCAGTACTTGTTGCATATAACAGGAAGAGTTCTGGCTCTGGAATCTGCCACGACACATCAGCCTCATGGCAAAATGGTGGGCCTGTGCATAAACAAAACAATTAGAAACCTGCCCTCACCTGCACATTAGTAGAGTGGTCTGGGCCAATCAGGGGTAGAGAAACCAGGAAGTATTTCAGAACCAATAGGGATATTGTTTCCTCAACACAAGGTATTACCGACATTCTAAAGAAAAACATTTTCCACTAGCCTTGTAGGAGAGTGTATGGTGTGCCTGAGAGCAGTTTTTGGAGAGAGCATGACATGCTGAGGAAAGATTGGAGGATGTAGGGGGATAGCAGAAGATGAAGGAAGTGGTTGGAGGAAGAAAAAGAAGAGCAAAGAACAGGAGGACAGGAGAGGGAGTAAGATCTGAAGCAGAAGTATGTGGAGAAGTAAGACCAGAATCAATAGGGCACATTATAAAGTGTAAATGAAAGAGAAGTCAACTGAGGGCAGAATCATGGGCCACAAGGTCAAGTCCATAAAACCAATGTGATTAATCACCCAGATTCTAATTGTGGATCCAAAATATGTATTTAACTTCAGTGTTAATGGTGTTTTCTGAATGAAAAATATGTTTCATATGACTTCTGATATAGATGTTGGTGCACCACATTACAGTTTGGTGTGGCTCAAATGTACTTTTACTTGTTCCTATTTGATTGTAGAATGTTCTGATCATCTTTACCTCTTTTTGAAAGAGGGGTTTCTTATTTTCGTTCCTTCGCTTGTATGCATGTGTCTGTTTATGACAATGGATTAATGGGTGAGTTAGTTAATAGTTGAGTAGATGGGTAGGTACGTGTATTGGAGACTAAATACATGATGGTTGTGTAAGAGAGTGGCTGAGTAAATGGATTGGCTAAAGAGTTGATGGGCGAGTGGATTGATGAGTGAACAATTAGATGAATGGTGTGTATGAAAGAGACCAAGGAAATATTGATAAGTGCTTGAAAGGATGGTTAAAGGAAGAAATGAGTGGGTGGAATGTTGTGTGAGTGAGTGACTGTACATTAGCATTGGTGCATGGATAGTTAAGTGGATGGTTAGGAGTATAGATTCATGGGTGAAAGGGTTGTGGTGAGGTAAAGGGTGAAAAAATGTATTGCCTTCCCAACAATTCGTTTTCACCTCTGGACAAAGTCCTCAACTTTGCAGTCCACACGTTTTTCAACATTTCTCACTTTACCTTTACCTCCTATACCTGTTTCCAGGTTGGCTAGGTAGCTATGAAACTAAGAGCAATTATATACTTCTTTTCATCATCTTCAAAACGGTCCATGGACATCCCCCACCCCACCTATCTGCTCATCTCAAAACCTACTCTTCCCCTCAGGTGTTATGATCATCCTTGACTCCCTTCCTTGCCACTGCACAAGCCCCTGCACTCCATCTTGTTTCTGCTCTCTCCCTATCCCCGCTCCCCTACTCAGGAATTCTCTTCCTCACTGCACTACCTTCAATCTACATCTATTTAAATCCAACCTAAAGGCCCTCCTCCTTTCCGAAGAACTTGTTTCCTAGCACACTTCCTCCACCTTCCCATTCCTATGCTATTTTGTTGTTTCCTTATCCCTAGATTATGTTCCCACCTCCCCCGTAACATCTGGTCATCAAACTCACGTTCTTTCACCCCATTGTCAACTACTCATGTCCTCCACTCTGTTATGAATGTTAAATTGTCTATTAATTTCTCTGCCAAAAATGCATTGCTTTCATGTGATTTATATAAATAAACACATTTAAAACAATAACATAAATACATTTCTGGATAGATAAGTGAGTTTGTGGAAGGTTGAGTTGCTCAGAGTTTGGTTCGGAAATCATGCAGCTGGATTAGGTAGTGATTGATTAGACGATTTAGTGAGAGAAGTGAGTGGGTGGATCGATGGGGCAGATGGTAAATTGATGGAAGAGTGGGCCACATTCCAAACCCTTTTATTACAAGCCCCTGCTTAAGGAAGATGCGGTTAGAGTTGGAGAAGATAAAAAATCAAAAGAGGGACTAAATGTATAGCTGGACCTTTATTTATTTATATCTTAACAGCAGGAGGAAGGGCATTCCATTCCCTCAGTGCAAGGGAATCAAGGATAGTTTCACCGAACCTTTTTCAAATGAAAATGAGGTTGAGTTAGCTGCATGGCGTCTGATGATCAGAGATTCCTATTAGAGGTTTTGAAAGATAACCTTTGGGATAAATCAGGAGGTGCATAGTTATTCCGGCATTTATATGCAAGAGAGAGAGATTTGGGTCGTATTCTCTGCTTGACAGGAAGCCAGTGCAGTTTCCAGCTGAAGTCTTTGACATGGGCTCGTCTGGTGAGTGGTCTGGAGGCGGTGAAGGTTGCCTTGTGATGTGCCCAGTAATAGACTGTTACAGTAATCTAACCTCGATTTCACAAGTGCTGATGCTAGTAGTGCTCTGTTGGAAACAGATAGATAGGGCTTAATCTGAATGAGCAGCTTAATGACATGTCCATAGGATGAACGTATTTGAGAAACTTGTTTTTTCATCGATAGTTCTGCATTTTAAAAAACTCCTAGGGTTTTCACAGCTTTACTAACGGTAATTTAGTGCCAGCAATGTCAAAATGTAAGTACTGGGTGTCAAGATTCTTCAGACCGGGACAGGAAGCCATAATAAGGAGCTCTGTCTTGGCATCATTAAGGGCAGGGGAGTTGTCAGCCATCCATGTCTGAAGTTGATGGTAAATCATATTCACTGATGCTGCAGAGTTAGCAAGATTCATATGTTGCATGCATTTAAGCATTCCTCTCAGCCTTCTTTGCTGTATGTCACAATAAAAAAGAAGGGAACATACATGTCGAGTATTGTGAATGAGAAAGTCATTTTCTTCAAAACAATCTAAATGTGATGTCATCTTGCACCTTAACTTGGCATCATTGACGTTAACATTGCTGCACATCTCACGGGTATTGTGGGAGGATGGTTATTCACATCACTTTGTACTAATCCCGCCAATGACCATGCAATGCAACTGACTGGATGGACCAAATGTACGTATGTTAAACCTTGATGCAAGATAACGTGTTTTCCTGGGGAAATATATTTCCGAAACCTTATGAACATAACATAAATAATCAGCAAATAGCTGCAACTTGTCTAAAGGGCATAGCGTGAGTGTATCATGGACTAGGGACTCTTTCCTAGTTCTTCTTTTGTGGATTCTACCGTAGAAAAACCCAATCAGACCCACACAGTGAAAAAGGGCAGGGCGTAGACAACATCTTGTATATTGTGATGTTTGTACCACCAGGGAGAGGAATATCAGGGCACGGAAGGAATGGCATGGTGGATACATGTGTAACTGAAAGGCACAAAATTGTAGTCATTACAATAGGGAAATCATAAAATAGGAACCACTAGATTGTTCACTAAGCAAGCATAGTTAGAAAAGGCATTAGACTTAGGCCATCACCAGAAAAGATTTTTTAGACATTAGTGGCTGCAGAGAGAGAGAGAGAGAGAGAGAGAGAGAGAGAGAGAGAGAGAGAGAGAGAGAGAGAGAGAGAGAGAGAGAGAGAGAGAGAGAGAGAGAGAGAGAGAGAGAGAGAGAGAGAGAGAGAGAGAGAGAGAGAGAGAGAGAGAGAGACGTCCATTAGACCCATTGCTGAATTGAAAGTAAAATCCCTTGCACCAAATCTGGGAGTTGGTGAGTTTGTGGGTCCATATGTGACGCAAGCCAATGCAACTATCTGTGTTTGTTTGACCTTCCACATGGGCCTAAAATCTTCAAATTCCTTTAATCTATGTTTTCTCAAGTTCACCAGCACTAAATAAAGAATTGGACCAGACAAGAATCTGTGTAAATCACAAACAATGGGTCATCAATGCTAATTTTACTGAACCTGTATACATTCATGATGGATTTTAGAAAGCAGTCGCTGGCCACCAATCTAGATCCAAGTCCGCTTTCGACTATCTGTAACACCTGTGCACCTTCAAAGTCATCATTAACAAGAGATGAGGGCCATTTGGTCTTTTAGATATCCACATAGTGAAAAGCCCTTCTAATATGATCCAGAGTGCTTAGTTTGACTCAGTAAGTGCTTACAATATTTACCTCAAGCTCTTGAGAATGTTGGTTTTTGTTATGCATTGGTATTATTAATGAATGGTCACCCAATATTGATTGTTCGATGTTTATGGCATTGTGTTATATTAAGGTTTAAGGTTCTTAATCATAAATAAAATACTTTTTCCACTCCTTACGGGGAGATGTATTGGTCTGGGGAGGGTGAGCACCGCTGGTATATTATTTTAATCTGTTATTGTCATTATAGCACTATTTGCTAATTTCCTAAATTTGCATTTTGTTGAGCACTTCCTGTGTGTTGTACATCCCTATTACTTCGTTTTGGCATATGGATGTCCATGAAAATTTCGAATGGAGAAATTATGCATTTTTTTTTAAATATAATGCAGTGGGAGACCCCCTGCCTCCCTTCCTCCCTCACCTCCCTCCACCTTAACTATTACCCTTGCCCAACCACACACCTATATTTTAAAAAAATCTGCAAAAAAGATGCAGTCATTTCTCCATTCGAGTTTGTGGGTCCATATGTGACGCAAGCCAGTGCAACTATCTGTAATTGTTTGACCTTCCACATGGGCCTAAAATCTTCAAATTCCTTTAATCTATGTTTTCTCTAGTTCACCAGCCCTAAATAAAGAATTGGACCAGTCAAGAATCTGTGTAAATCACAAACAATGGGTCATCAATGTTAATTTTACTGAACCTGTATACATTCATGATGGATTTTAGAAAGCAGTCACTGGCCACCAATCTAGATCCAAGTCCGCTTTCGACTATCTTTAACACCTGTGCACCTTCAAAGTCATCATTAACAAGAGATGAGGGCCATTTGGTCTTTTAGATTTCCACATAGTGAAAAGCCCTTCTTATATGATCCAGAGTGCTTAGTTTGACTCAGTAAGTGCTTACAATATTTACCTCAAGCTCTTGATAATGTTGATTTGTGTTATGCATTGGTAAATTTGTTTTTTTGTTGAGCGCTTCCTTTGTGTTGTACATCCCTATTACTTCGTTTTGGCATATGGATGTCCATGAAAATTTCGAATGGAGAAATTATGCATTTTTTTTAAATATAATGCAGTGGGAGACCCCCTGCTTCCCTAACTCCCCCACCTCCCTCCACCTTTACTATTACCCTTGCCCAACCACACACCTATATTTTAAAAAAATCTGCAAAAAAGATGCAGTCATTTCTCCATTCGAAATGTTATTAACGATCATTTCTGTGATACCTTGTCATATATGTGTTCTCCTTTTAGTTTTTTCTGTCATCCATTTTTTCTTTGACTTGCTGTGTGATGGGATGCACTTTTGTATTTGTTTGGTCACAACGTATACATAGTGTAAACAAAGAAGTATGTCATGCATTTTGTCAGATTACCTTGGTTGCGTGAATGATAATGGAACACCACTTCTAGAATTGCCTTGTTTAACATTGTCATTGAAAGTTAGGGAATTAGGTAATCCCATCTACCTGCTAATAATTGTCAATCTCTTTGGAGATGATGATTTTCACCATTGATTTGATCCCTTTATTTCTCATTTACAGAAGCAACATTTCCGCAAAAGACTGAGATGCACTTATGATGTATTTGACTATTGATAACCAGGAATGTACTCTTAATTCAGTCTTCCTGTGATTGTTGATTGCACTCGTACTACTCATGTACCCACACAGTACCCTCCCTACTGTATCTATCACTTACCTCCTCTTCATTTGGAGAAGCTCTGAAATAAATAGTAAAATACTTTATAAAATGACACTTTCTTTCCCCAAGTGAACTTCTCAGTGTATGAGACCACAGCTCAAACAAAACTCCATTCAACATATGAGAACAAATGCTAGCATGATACAGCCAACTATCCCAGTATGAAATGTCTATCTCAGACAATTCCAATGAGTGCGTGCACTATATGTACAAGTTCTGATAATAGGAATAGTCAATTTTCTTTCAAGCACAACAACTCATATAACATAGCACCTTTTGAACTTAGGTATGCAATCCTAGGGTTTTCGAAGGCCCCTGATGTTGTAAGCATGGGACTATGGGCCAAAAAATACTACAAGTTATAGATGAGCAGATACACACCGTATATACATGACCAGAGATCATATCTGACAATTCTTCACAATCCTGATTGCATTAAATGTATCATTTAACCATCCCCTCTGATACATATTCCCTGCACTGCAGAGAGAGAGTGCATCATGTTGAAAGCTCTATCACAATGGAAACCATTTTGTAGAAATGAGTGGAACTGTTTAGGTTAGGGTGGGAGTTGTTGAAAAATTGCTTTTAAGAACTACAAACCCAACTATCTACAGCCCTTTGCCTGCTTAAAATGTAATTCCCCAGCACTGTTAGGCCTGTGCATTGTTTTCCATGTGCACAGTTATGTGTCTGTCCTGATCCCTAATGAGTAACACTATTGAAAGTGTCTGTATTTCATACATACTCTTCTTACATATTCTTCTTGCAGCTATTGGAGCTTAAAAATGGGAAATTTGCAATGCAGCTTATCTTTATGTGAACATATTTTCCAGCACTGTGCTTTTGCTGCTCTTTATACTGTGAACATCCTCTGATGAAGGAGTCCATTGGGCTTTGAAAGCTAAAGGAGTGTACCACCTACGCATCATATTTTCACTTAGTGCAGAAAAAAGGTAGGGATTTTGTGTGATTTTAAAACTGGACTAAAATGGGGTCAACATGTCCATCTGCACACACCCAGTGACCTCCGGACTACAAAACAAGTTATCTAATTGGTCAGCATACATACATTCATCAAAAGTTAAAAATATCTATACACATGTGTTGTTTATGTATTGAAGAAAATCAATCATTTAACAAACAACTATTATGTTACAACATTACATACGGCTTTGTTTTGAAAGTTAAAGACAATTATAATAAGTAATAAGGTTAGTAGATTAGCAATTACATACATATTGTTATTGAGGTCTAAACAGTAAGTCCCTAATGTCATAATAGCTGAAGTCTTAACCAATGTTCTATGCTTTTCAGGTATAACCCTTCTTCGGGAGGAAATAACTTCAACAGGTCCTAAACAAATAAAAGAACATTATTTTCTGGTTGTAAGTGTACATTTCAAAAGACCCCATCGTCATAACAGAGTTTATGATTTTACTCCTCATTTTACTACACAATTTACAACAAAATGTTTGTTAACTTGTTGTAGTCCAGAAACCACCTAGTGTGTGCAAATATGTTCTTCAGACAATCTGCTCATTACATGTGGTCAGATCTTTGGAAGAGGATCTATTAGTTATCACCAAGACTTTACTTACATTTCAAACGTAATCCCTGGAAATTATTTTTATAATGTATTATATATAGAGTGTGCATATCACTATTTAAATATTTATAGTGAACATTTTCTTTGCACACCCAGATTTAAAATGGGTTGGAAGTGTTACAGTGCAGCTAACTTCCATCTTTCCCAAATAGGAGAAATGCTCCTTACATAGGAATGAGGGCAATACAATCCTGATTACATTTGGCCGTTATGAAAACTCTAAGTACCATGCTAAAGCTTGAAGGGTGCATTGCACAGTCCAACAAAGATGGGGGAAACTGTTTCTTTTAGTCCGCTGACATTACTTACATGGGCCATGAGTGAATCTACTCTGTTGGTTTTTCAACCTTTAGATTTGCTTAATTAAAGATGTGGGATCTCTGTGTCAGATCTTTCCTTGTTGGTTTTGGCGAATTTTGTGGCCATTCAAGCTCTCGTTGGCGAAAGGCCCATGCAAAGCCCTAAATCTATCCGCCACCCGAAGGCAGCTATAAAGACACTTGTGCATAGGAATCACCTCTGTGCAGTGAGATCACATGCTGGATTTAGGGGTGCGTCCATACAGATGTATCTTGGAACTTACTTAGGGGTGCACGTATGCAACGTAGCATGTGCATTTACAGTTTCTGGGGGTTTGCATGCAGTCCATGTGTGTGGCAGCCCAGACCAGCTGTGGCTGATCCACTTCTAATGTAAGTGTTTCTCAACAATGATTATCGTCCGTATCTTTTTGCAATGTCTTTTTTTTCGTGATTATTGCCCATAACCCTTGTAATGTCTTTCCTTCTCCCCAATCGGTCGTGAAGGGCCCAGCGGAGTCGCAGTGTTGGAAGCGAGTCCAAATAGGGGCCAGAGAAATTTACGATGTCCCAAGTAGAATGTAAGTTTGGTTCTAAGGTCAAGCGCGAGGAATGTGTTGCATGCGACCTTAGCGTAAAGTCTTTATGTTGTTTCTAACCTTGTTTGTCCTTTTCTCCTGCAGGGTTGGCCTGGCGACGTCTAACGAGAGGCAGCTATCTGAAGGCCTGCTGGTGGTTGCTGGATCGATGGATTCGTGAGGATGCTGAACAAGACAATCTCCCGCATAGCTTAGACGCCCGGAACAGGTGTGTATGCGTTCCAACTGCGATGACTACTGGAATCAGGTAAGATGCGTTTCAGGCAATGGTATTGCTGGAATCAGGTAAGATACGCTTCAGGTGGCGGTGAGTGTTATGCTGCTATAAGCAGACTAATGCAAAGCGCTTGCATGCGGGCTGGGCAGACTTAAATAGCCTGGTCCCAGCCACGCCCCCTTGGCTCCGTCTTGAGGCCCCACCTTGCCGCACCCAGAGTTTGCTGCACGTGCAGCCCAATGTTTTCCTATGGCCACCTGGACCCTTTATATGATGGACAGCTTTTCCAAGAGTTTGCCCAGGAAAGGACTGGTGGAGATCAGGAGATAGCTAGCTGGAGAGGAAGGATTGGTAGAGGGCGTCTTAAGGAGGGGGTGCACAAGGGGGTGGTTAAGGGGGGGAGGGGAAGGTGCCAGTGGCAAAAGAGTGATTGCAGAAATCTGCCACGGCTGGAGCAAGGGTGTCCATGTGGTCCTTGATGGTTTTGGAAGAACAGGGAAGAACCTGTTTTGACAAGACTTTCATAGATCGGACTTGTCTAGAAACATTGTCGGGGGAGAACAGGGGAAAGAAAGAGAAGGCAGGAGGCTAGGAGGCCACAGGGAAGCCAGGAGTGGAGGAGGTGGAGGAAGCGGAAGAGAGGGTGGATGGGATGTCCTGAGTTTTAGTAATGAAATGAGAAGCCAAGGCCATGCAGAGGGCCGGGGAGGGAACAGGAAGTAAGAGACTGCAGCAGGGTTGCCCAACTCCTTGCAGATTTTGAAGGGTTCAGATGAGTTGTTAAATGCCACATAGATGCAGGCTTGGATGTGTGCTCTCTTCTTGGTGAGAAAGCGAGACTGTATTGCCTTTTAAGCAGGCGGCAGGCCAGTTTGTCAGAGGGTGCACCTGTAGCCCTCTACTTCCTCTCAGCCACCCTGCACTTGCAAAGGTGATGAGGTCAGAATCATATCAAGAGTTGCACTTGGATTTGGGCTTCAAGAGGATCCACATGACAGGGGGAAGAACATCAAGAGTGTCAGAGTTAGAAAAATGGAGGTTAGAAACGTTTGTGTCAGGGTATGAGTCAGCCAAAGGTGCAGAAAGAGGAGAGAAAGTAGCAGGGAAAGCCTCAACTGACACACACATCATGGGTCAGATGAACAAAAGGTAGGTGGAAGTGCTGGAGCCGGCTTGGCCTGAGGGATAGAGAGAGAGAGATGGGAGGAAAGGAGAAAGTGATCACTCCAGGAGAGAGAAGTGGTGACAGGGTTAGACAGGTGGAGGTCCGAGGAGATCAGCACATCCAGCACTCTGCCCAGAGGGAAGAAAAGAGAGTGAGAGAGTCACAGAGGTTGCGAAAGAGTCCTGCAGAAGGACAATAAGCATCCAAAGGGATGTTAAGGTCTCTGAGGAGAAGTTGAGAGGAAGAGGTGAGGAGGGAGGAGTAGAAGTCCACCCACTCAGAGAGGAAGGAAGCTACCTGGCCGGGCAGCCATTAGATAGAGGCCACAGTGAGAGAAAGGCCAGGAGCAAGAGAGAGCCTGCAGGCCAGGCGTTCAAAGGAGGAGTAGTCCTGCATAGAAATGATAGAAGCAGGGATCCACTCCGGGAAGATCAAGGCTACACCCCCACTGGGACGGTTGGTTCTGGACATGGAGAGGATCCTGTAGCCATCAGAAAGGAGAGTGCAAAAGCTCGTGACAGAGCTGGCCGTGAACCACATCTCGGCTTCATGCTTACCCCACGAGATCTTCAAGGAGAGGGCAGATGTCAGAGGAGTGTTTGACCGCTGACTGAGAGTTAAGAGTAGCAATGTGGAGCAGTTTGTCGGGTGCTAGTAATAGTTACAGGGGACCCTGTGCATTGTCCCCGATGTGCAGACCCGGTTGCAGGGGATCCCATGCACTGTTTCAAGTGTGCATGTGTTCTCACCTGAAGAGCATGCAAAGCTAGCTGTAACTGGCTCTTTTTGCTTTTCTTGGGGCGGTGTCGGGGCGTTCCGGTCGCGACTTGCATATGCAATCACTTTGCACAAACAATTCCCTGAATACGTGGAGCGTGCAGAAAAAATGTTTTATGCAGGCTCACGCGGAGGCGTTCTCGGCTCGTGGCCTTTGCCGGATCTCTGAGCACTTTGCCATTAATCAGGCCCAGTGAGTATAATGCACAATGTCCTGAGTGTGGCAAGGATGCAGGTGACTTCCTGGCACAGATATAGGCTCACAGAGCAGCAGAGCAATGCAATTTTACCCACAGCAGCACACGTGGTGAAGTAGGTGGGACCTACAAGAGCGCTGAGCATCCATTTCACCTCAGGAACACCGCTGCAACCAGAAAAGGCAAAAATTGCTAATCGGGTTATTGGAATCTTCATATTCGCTAGACTGGAGCTGAGTGCAGTTGATCAAATGCAAACTCGGAAAAAAAGGCAAACCTGGAAGCTGCAGTAAGAGCTCACTTTGGGGTGTTTTTGTGCTTATGTGAAGCATACCTTATTATTAACTATCATTTTCTGTTTACAATGTGGATTGGTTTAATGTTTTACCAGAGGTCAGACTTTAAATGACGCAAGCACAATTTGATTTCAGAAAGGGAATGAAATATGTAATCTATTTGGGGACCAGGCATAAACATGTGTACAGTAACATGGGTACTGCATATGGACTGCACGCATCATTACTAACAATATCATAAGCATCACAGACCTACACAGCACACCATGCAAATTCCTCTAGGTTTATAATGGAGAATTTGCATGGGTTAAAGGGTTACTCGTTGTGTGGCCAGGGTTGAAGGATTATGGGAGATGTAGTCCAAAACCATCTTGAGCACCACATAAGTCCATACCAACAGCCACCCACCCCACCCCACTCTCTTGATCCCCAACCACCCACCCTACCCCCACTCTTTCGACGCTCAGCCACCCACCCTACCCCCACTCTCAACTCAGAACCACCAACACTACCCCCACCGTCTACCCCCACATTGTACTCCCACCCAAGTTACCCCCACTCTCTTTAACCCCACCCACCATCCTACTTCCACTCTTTCTGCCTCCGCCCACCCTATCCGCACTCTCTCTACCCCATCCACTCACCCTACCCACACACTCTCTACCACCACTCACCCATCATATCCCCACTCTCTCTACCCCCACCTTCTACCACCACCCACCCACCCTATGCCCTCTATCACCACCCACCCTATCCCCGCTCTCTACTGTCACCCATCCTACCACCTCTTTCTCTAACCAACCCAACCCCCTCTGTCTTTACCCCTACCACGCACCCTGCCCGCCTCTGTCTCTAGCCCCACCTACCCTACAGCCTTTATTCCCCACCCTATCTTACCCTATTCCCTCACCCACCCACCTTAGCCCCTCCCCCTATACCCTCTCATCCTTCCTCTCACACTCTTGCTATATTTCTTACTCTCTCAATCCAACCTTTCTAGCTCATATTTCCTCTTGCACATCATCAAATGCATCCTCTATTAATGGTTACCTCCTTTGTCTTTTCCCCTTCTGATTCTATTCCACACCTGAACCCCTTATCACATCCTTCTTTGAAACTTTGCCCTCTCCTCCTTGCACCCTGGTGCGTATGAAAGCAAAATGCAAAGAACAGAAGTACAACGCCAAAACTAGTGTTATTGCCAATACTTGTTTTGTGAGGAATCTTTTTTTCTATTGAAAAAGCAAATATCCTGCCCAATATCGTGGATGTGAGAGCATGCTCTTTGATACTATACTATATTTATTGTTATGACAATGTGTGTCCTCAATTTTGCATCGGATTGTGCGTGGAACAGACTACAAACCAAACTTCACGAGCACTCAAATAGTCCATATAAATGCGCTGGTGTGGAGAAAACAAAATATAGAGAGAAATGACATCCATTCTTGTCAAAGTAGGTCATGTTTGACCATCATTAAATTCATGATTTACAGTTTAAAATAGTGATGTTACATGCAGTACAATATTTTGAAATAAGCTTCAGGGCTTCTGCGTGTTATGGGTCATAGGTTACACAGATGTTCTGGTTTAACAATCTCTCCTTAAAGGCAAATATAATTTGAATTAACCTCTCTCCTCAAGGGGCCCGGCCCTACTTTACTTATGAAGCTAAATTGACAATTTGCCATGCAGTGCATATCGCTTATTCCAACTATGACTCTGGGTCAGTGTCTGTTATAAGTACTATATATACACATTGATATGAATTCATATATATGAAAAATGCCGAAGTGTGGCAGAATTTAATTCCTATAAGAGATTTTAGATTCCGTTGCCTGGTGCTGCATTTCTTCTGGCCGTCTTTCTCTTGTTAATTGGGTTTAGTTTAACATCAGATAAAGACTTAGAGTAAAAATTAAATATTTTATGACAATTTTGAAATTGAGAATACCCCAGAGAGCGGGCATATGTGTCGAGTTGTCACCCCAGATGTCAGTGCGATCATTGTGAAATGCCCTGTAGAGTCACCAAAGGATATCCAAGAGGCTAATGTGCCCCGGTGTCACCGCAGACGCCAGTGTGATCACTGTGGCTTTCCCCGCAGAGGCACCAGAGGAACGAGGACTTCATCAGACCAAGAAGATGTGCGTAGACCTACAAAATGTCGGTTTACTTATAAAAGGTTTGTACGGCATATGGCGGTGACCATATCTATCCGCAGACTGCACCACTGCTGCAAGGTCTGAGAAGAGTAATATTTGCATCTGATACACATTCATGCTTACAGGTTCTGCCGACATTGCGTTCTCCCAGAAAGCAGGCATCACTGACGTACTCTAGGCGCGCACAAACCTGTGATGGTGGGACACTGCCACCCACTGTGTTTGCACAGTCCAGGACGGATAACTCGGGGGTAATACTGTTCTTGTAAACAGGACGTCATTGAGCAGCGCCGCTTCGGTACCCAGTCCCAGTACTGCACTTAGAGGCTGGAGTCTGGCATGAAGCGCAATATAAGAAACCAATGTATTTTTATGGCGACTATCTTTACAAATGTCATTGTTGCAAAAATGTTACGTTTATTTAGTTCCAATTGACTAAGCAGTAACTGGAAAATGACATGCTTTGTCCTTTGCTGGCTCACAAGATTGGAACTAACACAAAAAGGGAAATGGGGTGAAGACATGGCAGGGAAGGAACTTCAGGGAAACGATGATATGGGTAAGTGGAGGAGAAACATGCTGAATTCAGACTTTACAGTCTCAAAAATATCGCATTGCAAGAAATGTTTGAAATGGAATTTAGGCAGAAATGGGGCTCCTGACTGCAATATAGCTTTATAGACCTGCAGCGAGGGACGTGCCGGCCTTTATGGGCCCTGAAGACAGAGTTAAAGGCCAGAGCGAAGCAGGGGCCTTTAACGAGGTATGGGGGACCACAACACCTGGTATGGCCGTTCTGTATTTTCAGCTGCAGAAAGGTGTTCTCATATCATTTATATGTACTGCTGAAAGAAGGATGAATTCTGCCTCTAAGCACTGTCATTATAAATGTTAGTATCAACCACTTTAATGATACTCAATTTTACACCAAGGAAGGGCAGGTATCTGTACCAGGAAGTGACAATGGAGTCATCATGAAAAATGACAGTGAAAGTGTTCGAGGGAAAGAGGATGGTGGCTATGGATGTCCTGATGCCACTGCTGCCAGAATACTAATTGAGAAATGCTAAAAAGGAGCAGCTAACAAAATTACTGCTCTACTCTAAACGTGGGTGACAGGGACTAGTTCATATACTAATTTTTGTGCTGCAAATAATGTCAATGGTATGCAGTCATGTTTTTAATTGCATGCATGCAACCTGCCAGGAATCTGTCTGTTTCCTCAATCCATGCCACTTGTTGGTGCTCACCTGCTGCAAAGTAGAGAACAATGCAAATCCGCATATGGTTGTCAGTTTTCTTTTATCATCTTTACTAGGTTTGCTCCCTTGAATGTAGTGTCAGGGGAAAACTACTGACAACGTATGGGAATATCAAAGAAATACTATCTGAGCCATCCACTTGTCATTTGCTACGCCTATTGTCTTTATGGTAGAGGTTTTTAACTAAGTATCGACGAGCAAGATTCATGATGATTTTACAACAATACTCTCTCTGATTGGTTTAGGATAGTGATTGGTTTATACTGGCTAGATTTTAAGGTGGGCTCATTCAACAAACTAATTTGTGGGTGTGGCAGAGTACCATTACTTAAAGAGGCACAACAGAAATATATTTTAATTAAGCAGTGAATGCATTGAACTATTGTGTTAATCGTATACTCTTGAACACTATATAAACATTCTGTTAATTAAATTGGAGTCTGTCAAATGAGCTGTATCTCATTGGTTATGATTACATATCTTTGCATTTTTCTCATACCAGTAGCACTGTATTAAAGTACCCACAATTCAGTGTTGACTGGTGAAAATGATTTCTTTTGCATACATAAAAGGTTGTGTGAACGTTCTAGAATGCCCTAGATTGCTATTTGGTCGAACTTGACTTTCTTTATAACACACACAATAATGGCCATACATCATGATCCTTTTCAGCCTCCTTTACTCAACTATGCCTTTCTACATTACCACCTCCCCTTCATGTTCTTCACACCAAACCGCCCCTAACATGGGATAGGTCTTGGTCATGTCTTGGTCAGGCCTTCACTGAAAAAGAGTTCAGAAGAAGTTACATGTTGTCTGTCTTCTAGTTATGATATTGCAAATGTATTTAATAATGTATTCATGTATTATTTGCATGGGTCTTTTTAAAGGACACAAATACAAACAAGTTGTTCCACAACGCTCGAGAGAAAGAACGGAAATGGAAGGAGGAGTATGCCCAAACTCGCCAGGCGAGTGAAAGGGTACAATATGGTGCAGCTGAGCTGACTGCTTCTATGTTCATTCATCACCCTGTTTTTCTTTTTGCAGCAATTTATGTCATTATGTTTGGCTGAAAAAAAGTAATCACTTTTTTTTTTTATTTGGGGGTAGGACCCCCACAAACCCTCTCTCCCCTATTTTTTATCCCCTATTCTCCACTCGCAACATGCCCATTATAAACACATGCAAATAAATAAATATATGCCCTTTACCTCCCTCCCCCGGATAAAAGTCCATATTTATTTTGGGGCCAAAAATCTAGGCAAAAAATTCTGCAGAAAAAAAAGGCTGATGAATGAACGTCAGACCAAGTTGACTAATGGCTGTTTACTATGACAAACTGAATGGGATCATGCAGATTAATTGGAATTTAAAGTTGGGACATGTATACCATTAGAGATAAGAAATACAACATTAGCGTGCATATCTTTTTAATATTATGATTTTTCTTTTTATAGAGACATAGGTATCTTTATATTTCAGATGCCCTTTGATATTCACCACACGTTATCGGTGAACAGAGGTAAAACATGATTGGTCTAATTTATAAAAAAAGAACAACGCCTTAGTGCCACTGCTAAAACCGTGCCACGCAAAACTATACCACAGTGAGCTGGTTCCCAAAATAAAGCTAGCAGAAAATTCAGCCGCACAACGGAAAAAAATGTACTGCCCAAAACACACAGACCCATAATGTGCAGTGAAACCATATTGCGCATCAAAGGACGCATCACACAGGTGATTACAATTGTAGCATGGTCCAATCATATAGAACACCTCAATGAATGCACGTATTGCATTTATGTAAGCTGTATGATTAATCTTCCTACTCTCCATCGGCATAGCACATACTGTACCCCCATCTGATACAGCTGCACCCCTCCGCTGTCCCCCTCTGTATCCTACCCCCCCTGTATTTCTGTTCTGTTGCTACCACTGAAAAGCACTCCGTTATGCATCTGTCCTGTTTTACACCTCTGTAAAGAGCTCCATTATGCATCTGTATTGGTGTATTCCTCTGTAAAGTTCTCTGTTGCTTTTCGAAGCTAGGTCCACGCTCAATAAACACAATAATAATAATAATAATAATAATAATAATGATAATAACAATAATAATAATAATAATTTAAAAAACGGTATGACGGTAGTTCCCCCCATAAATGCTTTCCCAAAAACTGTAATTCCTCTCATGTTTACCCCTCCACCTCAAAGCCTGGAGAATAAGGCACGTGGCCACTCCCGTAATCTGCCTGTCAATGTAAAGAAACTGAGATGATCTTACCACTGGGGAGGACAGCAGGTGACCTGCAGAGACTGGCTAAATAATTTCGAAATATTAGGGAGGCACGGCAGGGATTCATTGAAGAACATCTCACTGACATGCAGTGCTATAGTCCACCTTGGGCTGATATGAATCAGCTCATGAAAGTTTTGATGTCCTCAAAAGTGACACAGCGACCCGTCTACCTCAGTGGATGCTGATACCAATAATGGAAATGCCATTGTCCAGGCTAGGGAGAGGATAATTACAGCTCTCTCAGAAATCTGTCCTTGGAAATCTGATTGAGCCTAGATAGGTAACTGTCAAATGTATTTGTATTCATTGGATAGTTATAAGGTGCTTGTATAATAAGAATAGGGTTTCAAAGTGCCAAATAAGGGTGAACCACCTGCAGATTACTTAAAAGTAGCATTTAACCAGCATTCAGGTATTACTAAGCCAGATGAAACTTCTAAGCCCATACATCTACCTGCTCCTCCTACCTTTGTCCCTGCTTAATTGTTGATCCTTCACCTCCTCCCTCTGACCCACTGCGCTCGCATTGGCTAGCAGGCCTCGAATTGAGTGAGGGTCTTCACCCTTTATGGACTGAGCACCATTCCTTGTTTCTTGTTCTTACGGTGCTGGGCTGAGTTGCCTGAGATACTTTAAATCAATTTACAAATCCAATTTGTCAGAGCCACAGTGTTTCACCTGCTCCCCCTGACCTTGTCCTGCTTCCTTATTGCCTCTTCCCCTCCTCCCTCCCACTCACCATGCTCTCATTGAACAGCAAGCCCTTACTAATGAAATACGCTAGGCAGCCCCTGCAATGGCAGCCCCCTTGGCAAAAGGTCCAGGGGCAAAGAGCAGCTCCCACAGTTGCAGCTCCACATGGTGTTTACTGATGCTCGCCATGGGAGCATTCAGCACAGCCGTCTACCAGCAGCGACTGACAAGGTAAGGAAGGTGTGGGCAGGGGGAACAGCCATTACTCCCCCCTATTTAAGTGTCCCTCCTCTATTATTACTTCTATTATCTAATTCTGCGGTCTGCTCCACTTGGCAGTTGTATGTTATCCTTATCTGCCATTGGTGAGTTGTTATTATTGCCTATGGGGCTTTTTTTCTCCCTTCAAGGAAAGTCGAATCTGGGTTTTCTTGCATTTGCTGCTGTGTTTCAAAATTCAAATTTTTCCCTCTTTTCCAGGAAAGTCAAATCTGTGAGTTCTTGAATTTGCTGCTTTGTTTAAAAATTCAGATTGTTCCTTTTTTCTAGGAAAATCAAATCTGTGTGTTCTTGCATGGTGTTGCTGTGTTTAGAAATGTGGTGTTTCCCTCTTTTCTAGGAAAGTCGAATCTGTGTGTTCTTGCACTTGCTGCTTGGATTAAAAATTAGGCTTTTTTCCCTATATCCCTCTATCTTTGTTCTTCCCTCTGTCGTGATGGCTTACTTCTAGGTGTTGTGCTTTCTGCTATGTGATGTAACCGGGGCCTTTTTCCCTTCCTGGACACTTGACTCTTGATTGTTGAATTGCTGTTGGCTGTAGTTGGTGTTGTGCTTTGCATTTCCTCCCTCTCTCTCTTCTCTTCACAATCTCCCTCAATGTTACTCTCAATCTCCCCTACCTTCTCTAATTGATATTCTATATCATATTCTATTCCTCTGATGAAGTTTGGAAGGGAAAATATCAAGAAGGATCTTGTGGTCTCCAATCCATGACTGCCCATCGCTGACACCTATGTCAATGCTTCTTCCAGTCAGACTTTCAATGACATGATCTTTGTCGTTCCTTTTCCTGACTTTTAGATTGTCTCTCTGCTATCCCCTTTCTCTTCCTTTCCCATTAATGATGGCACCCATTGGGAGGTATTCTTGGCATCCCTCCTCTCCTCTAGGGTCATCATTAATGCCTACCTAAATGGCACTGTCATGGTCCAGGGGTCTCAGCTCAACCGCCTCCTTATTGATAGGCATCATTCGTCTCTCATCAACCTCTTCCACTCTCCTGCCACTCCTCTTTCTGGTACCCCACTGGCCCCTCTCCCACCTCTGACAGGTGTACCACATGCCTGTACCCCTTCTCGGATGACCTTCAAAAGTGGCAACGTGCTCCACTTAGCTATCCTTATCTCTCGCTCTGCTATCAAACAATCCTCTGATATCTGCCACCTTCTTGAAGACCTCGACCTAGATGTTCTCGCTCTCACTCTCACTGAGACGTGGTTTACTGTCAGCTATGTCATGAGTTTTGACACTCTCCTCCCTGAGGGTTACAAGATTCTCTCTAAGCCCAGGGCTAACTGGCCTGCAGACAGAGTTGCCCTGATCTACCCTGAGTTGGTCCCTGCTACTAACATACCCATTCAGGTCTACTCCTCATTCAAATGACCTGTCTGCATGCCTGGTGTCTCTCCTGGCCCCTCTCTGATTTTAGCCATAATCTACAGGCCCCCTGGCAAGGTCTGCCACTTCCTCTCCCTCCACTCTTAGGCCTCCCTTGAAACCTCTGGCCACCATCCTCCTACTTTCCTCTGTTTCTCCCATAACACATGATGCAGTTTCTAGTCAGCTCTATGAATGTCTCATCCAAACAGGTGTTCCACTGCACCTCCAGAAATATCAAGGACAATATTGGCCCCCTTAATACAGCCTTGACAGATTTCTAAAATCACTCCTTTGTCACTGGATCCTTCCCCTCACTCCTCAAGCACTCCCTTGTCAACCTTCTCCTCAAAAAGCCATCTGTCACACCTTCCTGCCTGGCAAACTACAGTCCTATCTCCATTGCCCCCTTCCGGAGCAAACTCTTGGAGAAGCTGGCCATCACCCAGATTATCCACCACACTAAATCTGTTGGTTGTCCCCACATCAACCAGTGTGACTTTAGATCTGCAAATGCACAGAAACTAATCTACTGAACACCCGTTAAGACTTGCTCTTTAATGTCGATTCCAACTCTCCTTACATTCTCAAACTTCTTGGCCTTTCCTCTGCCTTTGATATGGTCAATCATGCCACCCTTATAAATCGGCTTCTTGATACCCTTGGCATCATGGACTTGTCTGTAGACAGTTTGACCTCCTTCCTCAAGGACCAACCTTTCCAGGTTCAATTGGGCAATTTCCTCTCCACTACCTCACTCTCCACCTGTGGTGTCCCTCAGAACTCTATTCTCTCACCTTGGCCTTTCATCATCTACCTGGCCCCTCTAGTCAATTGCATCTCCAACTTCTCTCCTAACTTCCTGTATTATGTGGATGAGACCCAGCTTCCTTCAAACTTTCCTCCTCTGCCTCCGCTTCCTCTCTCATTCCTGAATGTCTGTCTGCTACCCAGGCATGGTGCATTGTTAACGATTTCTGCCTTAATGCCAGTAAAACCAAGATTCTTCTCATTGGGACCCCTGCTCCCTTTCTCTCTCCCACACTCTGGCCACCATTCATGGGCCACCTCCCCTCACCCTCCTGTGAGGCAAAAAACCTTGGTGTCATCTTCCACTCGTTTCTCTCCTTCTCTCCTCACATCACAGGCCTTGCCAAGAAGGCCCACTTTCAGCTACACCTCATCAGAAGCATTCTCCTATTCCTCATCTTTCCCCAGAAACTCAATGAGCCTCATTCCGAGGTTGGAGGTAACCATGCCACAATTTGCGGCATGGTTACCTCTTATCGCATACTGGGTCTGGGTTCCTCAAATTAGGAATTACCGGCACATTCCAACCTTGGAGGACCCAGTAATTCCTCATTCGAGGAACCCGGACCCGGTACATCCCCATTCCCATTCGAGCCCCCATAGGGCTCAATGGGAATGGGGAGGGAGCTAACCCATTGTTAGCTCCCTGGTCTCCTCTTGGGACCCCCTAAGAATGCCTGGTTTTACCAGGCGCCCTTTGCGGGTCATGCAAGGAGACCTCGTAATAGGGTGGTAAGGGGCTAATGGCGCCGGCACCATTACCGGTGCCATTAACCCCTTACCGCCCACCTCGGAATGAGGCCCAATGTCTCCAGAGCGCTGGTCCTCTCCAGGCTGGACTACTGCAAAAGCCCCTTCTTCTGTCTGCCTAATTCCTCCCATTGTCCCCTTCAACTAAACCAGAACAGGACTGCAAGATTTATCCTTGGCCTCAAGCCGAGGGACTGCCTCTCTCCAGCCCTACAATCTCTCCACTGGCTCCCGGTTGCTGCGAGGATCAAGATCAAGACCCTTTGCATCATCCACAAGGCTTTCTGGTGCCTGGGACCCCTCTAAACCCAACTCTTTCTCCCTAAATACCTCTCTGCTAGAGCCTTTCTGTCAACTAGCTATAAATCTCTGCAGATCAAATACTTTACCAAGCAAAGAGTGAGGGGTAGATACCTCTCCGCCAGAGGTGCCTCTATCTGGAATAGCCTCCCTGCCCCTCTCATTCTTGAGCCGGATCTCCTTAAGTTCCAGAAGCTTCTCAAGACTTTCCTTTTCTCTTCTTCCTGCCCTCTCCCCCTCCCCTGCCATGTCCCTGCCTGCCTCTTGACTAACTGCCTGGTTCCTTCAGATTCTTAGAGGGCACCAGGCCCCCCTAATTCAGTCTACCCCTGCACTTCCCCTCAACCTGCACTTGCCCTCCTACCCCCCTCCCCCCGCACAAGCCTGGCTGGGCCTGCAACCTTGCAGCCCTTCCAGCCCCTTTCCTCGTCCTTAGCTTGTGGACCTTCCTTCCCCTGCACTCTCTGCTTTCCATTGGCTCTGTCCACCTTGCCTTGCCCAGCACTCGTTTTTTTTTTTCACTGGCCCTTTCACCCTGACCGCCCCCCACCCCCTCCCCTGCACTTCTCTTACTGCTGTTGCACAATCCAGATGTCACAAGGATCATTTTCGTTTTGTCCTCCCTGTTCTCCACCTTCCTGTCGTTTTGCACCTTGAAACACATTGTGAATAGGTGCATTATAAATACCCAATAAATAAATAAATAAATAAATAAATAAATAAATAAGTAAATAAACAAATAAATAAGTAAATAAATAAATACAATGCAGGCCCAATTGATAAATAAGTGCATCATTTGGCAGACTAACCCCAGTGGAGCTAGTAGCAGTTGTAAACCACTGCATAGCATGCCAGTAGCAAAAAAGGAGACCTTTGAAAGTAAACTAATAACTGCCCACATATAAAACATACAGGTACATGTATAGGAACAGCTACATAATGCACAAAATCCTGCCTAAAGATGGTGCAGTTCACAAAATAGTGGAACGGGTGGACTGCCTGTGTAAAGAATGGGGCTAGGGGAAAAAGCAGGGCTACCCAGAGAGACATGATCAGCCTAGGTCCTGAACCAGAAGGTCTAGCAGAGGCTGTGTGGTCAGCATGATCAACAGAGATAATGGAGATTACAGGGAGTGCAGGGGCCGAGGGGACAGACAGTACACTTGCTAGTGTGTAATTACTATAAGCAGAGTCAGCACTGGAAGAACAAGAGCTAATTGTTCACCCTTTCCAGGTGCAAACCAGAGAATCCTATCTGCTCAGCCCTAACCCCCAGGCCTCCTTGTACTGCCCAAGGTGAATAGGACCGGTTCTGACTAAAGCAATTTGGCAAGGTCCCAATGATCCCCCTATACAAATAGATTAGGCAACCTACAGATTTGGGCCTAGGGTGTCGAAGCCAGCAAGGGAAACAGGGAACCCCATGCATTTCCCAAAAGAGGACACCCGTGGGAATCCACAGAGGTCTGCCTTGCGCAAATTGCCCCAGTTTTTATTAGCCAAAATCCCCAACAAAGTGTGATATTTGGTGGGGAAAAAATACAATGTTCACTTTGTCTGGGGTTCTGTGTAATAAATTCTAGGCCGCTTCGCGCAAGTCAGACCTCTGTGCATTCCCACGGGTGTCCTCTTTTGGGAAATGCATTGGGTTCCCTGTTTTCCTTGCTGGCTTCGGCACCCTAGGCCCAAATCTGTAGGTTGCCCACATGAACAAATTGTGCTGTGGCAAAAGTCTTGGGGTTACCAGTGGGTTACCCTTTTCCTTATGCACCCCCGGTTGGTTCACCCACACATGTGAGGTACCTTTTTTTTCTGGACACCTGTGGGAACGCGAGGAGGTATGACATCTGTTATTGGCGACGTCTTTCGTTGAGTGGACACAGGTAAATGTCTCTGAAATTGGCTGGAAATTAAGACAATTTTCAGACATTTCGCTCTGGCCACCCACCTAAACCCAGTTGGTAACCCAACACCTCTTGGCGCAGAGGGGCACATTGGTGTGGCAATCAGGGCACGGGGTGCCCAAACCTTACCGCCCCACCACGTGGGGGGCTGTCCTACCAATTTTGGGGCCCTCTCCCCCCCTCACCCCAAATGGGTGGCGAGGGCACCTCATGCAGGCCTCCCTGGGCCTCCTACAAATGGCTGCGTGTGGTACACCCCCCCTCCATTTTGGGTCAGGGGGAGAGGGCCCCCAAAAATGGTGGGACAGCCCCCCAGTGGGTGGGGCAGTAAGGTTTGGGCACCCTGGGGTCAGATTGGCACACCAATGTGCCCCTCTGCGCCAAGGCAAATTTAGTAAACAAAGAAAATAATAAAAAATGCGAAGCTGCCCTTTAGCAGGGAGCTGAGGGGCCCCTACAATGCTGGGGAATTTTCTAATGTGAAGGGGGGTGCACCTCTCTACCCGCACCCCAATTGGAGGGGCGGCCCATCTCATGTAGCCCTCCCCGGGGGCAGATAAGGGGGGGTCTGTCCTGCACGTCACCCTGCGCTCTGGCGTCCGTTCCTAGGAGCAGATATCTGGTCCCGGGGAGGGCTGCATGACATGGCACCCACTCCATTGCGGGTGGGGGGGAGGGGGTCAATGCCCCATGCCATTAGAAAATTCCTTGACCCTTTGGGTTGCCCCACAGCCCCCCCTAAAAACCGTTCCACAATTTTCACTTTTTTACTTTGGTAACCCAACTCCCCTTGGTGCAGAGAGGCACATTGATGTGCCAATCTGGCGCCGGGATGCCCAAACCTTACTGCTCCACCCACTGGGGGGCTGTCCCACAATTTTTGGGGGCCCTCTCCCCCCACCCCAAATGGGTGGCGGGAGCACCTCATGCAGGCCTCCCTGGACCTCCTACAAATGGCTGTGTGAGGTACACCCCCCTCCATTTGGGGTGGGGGGAGAGGGCCCCCAAAAATGGTTTGGGGCAGTAAGGTTTGGGCACCCCAGCGCCAGATTGGCACACCAATGTGCCCCTCTACGCCAAGGCAAGGTTCGTAAACAAAGAAAAAAATGGAAAATATTTTAGGGCGGGCTGAGGGGCACCCTAAACTGCCAGGTAATTTTCTAAGTAATGGGGGATGACCCTCTACCCCCGCACCAAATGCAGGGGGGGCATCTCATTCAGCCCTTCCTGGGGGCAGATAAGAGGGGGCCATCTCATGCAGCCCTCCCTGGGGTCAGATGCCCCTTCCTAGGAGCAGATATCTGCCCCCAGGGAGGGCTACAAGGGGTGCCCCCATTTCCCCTTGGGGTGAGGGGGAGAGGGCCACCCCCATCTTCTGTAAAATATATCCCTGGTGACTAGTGGCCCCCCACTCCCACCCAAAATTCCCTTTTGTTTTTGTGCTTTTCATTTTTTATTTTGCCCCCTTCCCTGGGGGAAGTTGATCAGCCATCTGCCCCCAGGGTTGTACACATATGTGCCCCCATGCTTTGGCGGCTGGGGAGGACGAGGGCTGTTTACTGTAAGCAGCCCCCACCTCCTCCCGCATTCAAAGACATCCCTGGTGTCTAGTGTGCATTGCTGCCCACGCATCGAGCGCTCTGCGCCCGATCCGCGGGCAGCAATGCTGTCACACAGGGTCACATTGGAAAGGGGTGAATCTCCCCTTTCCAAGGACACCATTTCTGAAAAAATCCCTGGTGGCTGGGGCCCCCAAACCCCCTCTCCCCTTCCCATCACGTTTTTTTTTTTGTTTTTTTGTTTTTTTTGCCCCCTTCTCTGAGGGCAGATGATCAGCCATCTGCCCCAGGGTTGTACACATATATGCCCCCATGCTTTGGGGGCTGGGGGGACTAGAGCTACTTACTGTAAGCAGCCCCCACCCCCCACATTCAAAGACATCCCGGGTGTCTAGTGTGCATTGCTGCCCGTCCATCGAGCACCCTGCGCCTGATCCGCGGGCAGCAATGCTGTCACACAGGGTGTCCTTGAAAAGGGGAGAATATCCCCTTTCCAAGGACACCATTTCCGAAAAAATCCCTGGTGGCTGGGGCCTCCAAACCCCCTCTCCCCTTCCCATCACGTTTTTTTTTCTTTGTATTTTTTTTTGCCAGCTTCCATGGGGGTAGATGATCAGCCATCTGCCCCCAAGGTTGTGAACATATGTGCCCCCATGCTTTGGGGGTCGGAGGGGGCGAGGGTTGCTTACTGTAAGCAGCCCCCACTTCCCCCCCGCATTCAAAGACATCCCTGGTGTCTAGTGTGCATTGCTGCCCGAGCATCGAGCACCCTGTGCCCGATCCGCGGGCAGCAATGCTGTCACACAGGGTGTCCATGGAAAGGGGAGAATATCCCCTTTCCAAGGACACCATTTCCGAAAAAATCCCTGGTGGCTAGGGCCCCCAAACCCCCTCCCCCCTTCCCATCATGTTTTTCTTTTCTTTGTATTTTTTTTGCCCCCTTCGCTGGGGGCAAATGATCAGCCATCTGCCCCCAGGGTTGTGCACATATGTGCCTCCATGCCTTGTGGATCAGGGGGGCGAGGGCTGCTTACTGTAAGCAGCCCCACCTCCCCCCCACATTCAAAGACATCCCTGGTCTCTAGTGTGCATTGCTGCCCAAGCATCGAGCGCCCTGCGCCCGATCCGCAGGCAGCAATGCTGTCACACAGAGTGTCCTTGGAAAGGGGAGAATCTCACCTTTCCAAGATCACCATTTCCAAAAAAATCCCTGGTGGATAGGGCCCCCAAACCCTCTCTCCCTTCCCATCATGTTTTTTTTCTTTGTATTTTTGTTTGCCCCCTTCCCTGGGGGCAGTTGATCAGCCATCTGCCCCCAGGGTTGTACACATATGTGCCCCCATGCTTTGGGGGCTGGGGGGAGAGGGCTGCTTACTGTAAGCAGCCCCCCTCGGCCCCCACATCACAATTGCATCCCTGGTGGTCCAGTGGGTTGCTGGTCATGGATCGAGCGCTCTGCGCCGATCCGTGACCAGCAATGCCTCATGTACATTGTGTTGTTGGGAAGGGGAGTATCTCCCCTTTCCATCGACACCACATTCGCCAATATCCCTGGTTGCTTTTGGGCCGCAGGGCCCAAACCCCCCCCCCCACCTCCCCCCTTCTCTCGACTTTTTTCTTTTTTTCTTTTTCACCCCTGGTGCAGTGATCATCTGCCCCAGGGGTCTCCAGCACTGTGGCCCCATGCTTTGGGGCCACGGGGGGAAGGGGGCCACTTACCTAGGTAAGCGCCCCCCCCTCCCCCATGTCACAAACTGATCTCTATTGATCCTGTGACATTGCTGCCCACGGATCGCACACCCTGCGTCCGATCCGTGAGCAGAAATGCCACACAATGGGTATCATTTGAAAGGGGAGAATCTCCCCTTTCCAACGATACCCGCCTCAATCTCCGCATTGAAATACAGCCAGAGATCGAGGCGGAGAAAAAAGGGCACTCACCTTCTTTCTTCACTGCAGCAGCCGAAAATGGCTGCTGCAGTGAATTTACTTTCAGTTTCACGCCAATGTGCTTTACGCACGCCAACGTGAAACTGAAGGTAATCCAGCCCCCTGGCAGTGAGGGGGGACCTCCCCCTCACATAGCCCGGGGGTTGGATTACAGTTTTGAGCAATCCCTGCTTTGCTTTACGCATGCCAACGTGAAACTGAAGGTAATCCAGCCCCCTGGCAGTGAGGGGGGACCTCCCTCTCACATAGCTCAGGGTTGGATTACAGTTTTGAGCATTCCCTGCTTTGCAGGGATCGCTCAAATCAAGGTGCCAAAAAGGACAAGCTATCTCGTCCTTGGCACTGCACATGCTATTCCAAGGATGAGATATCTCGTCCTTGGCACTAAAGAGGTTAAAATACACCAATTGCCATTTCATGACAAAATAATTGTTAGGAGGTAACCTCCACAGCCTAGCGATCTGTAAATCCTACCATGTAACGACCAATATTACTCCATCAATATTTAATCATTTATCTCCATTAAATTAGCAACATTTAAAAACAGGTATCATATTTAATAAAATTCACATGGAACAAGTCCCAAAAAAGCAGCTTTAACATATACAAAAAAGCTGTATATAAACACCTAATCATTACAATTAATTATATAAAACATAGCTTCCATACATGTCCCCACTTATGCAAAAAACTGAACAATGACACATTTACAGAAAAATAACAAATTCTTCATTGACTCCCATTTTACAGGCACACTTTGTACTTCCTCATGCATGCCTCTGGCATTTTGGGGATCTTATTTCACAGATTTCTCTCTGCCGCCTTATGTGTGTACGTAAGTCTGCATATAAAGCTAAAGAGGGCATGTACCTCTCTCATCGGACAAGCTCTTGCTTTAAGAGCTATTTTAACTTAATATTCCAAATTTAGTTATCCCACCCTATCCAAATGAACAGTGCCTTACAACCGCCAATACCACAGGTATTTTACTTTACCAGGGGATGCTGCAACCACGCTTACATTGAAATTCACTTTAGGATTTGCAGGAAATCCCAATGTGCTTTTAAAAAAAATAAGTTAACAATAACTGGGCTGTCACCTCCAAACTGAACACCTCCAATTCAGCTCAGAAGGAGCTACCAGGTGAGGTGTACCTGACGTGAGACCTACTATTTGACATATGATTTAATTGTTTGCACCCTTTCCAGGAGATGACAGTTCAAACCACCTGAGATTTTGCTGCCAGAAGAAATCATGGAACAGACCTTTTCCTCATATACCTCCAGGCACTTATCCAATCTGAATGCCCCAGACTTGGAATAGCATTTTAAAATGTGCTTCAATCCTTAATGATGCCCTTTCAGCTGTCTTCTTAAAATGATTGACCCAAGCACCACTCTTTGAGAAGAGTAGGATCAAATAAAAATGAGACTACCTCCTCATTTCTACATTTGTTTGAAAGCCAAATACAAGGATTCACCCTTTCCCCAAACAACATCATTTTTTTTAACTAAATAGTCATGTGTGTTATGTCATGTCATGTGTGTAGAGCAGGCCCTTTTGGAGACCTTCCAGCATTAGGTCCAAAATAGCTGTGCCATCGACAACAAGATGCATGTTTTGAAATGTAACCATCGGAGACGGTGGGCTACCTTTCCTAAGAGATATAAGAGAATCACAGTTTGAAACCAATAAATTGGGTCCAATTGACAACCCTGCTTTTCACATTTATTGGTGGGGAGCAACAATGTATAATTCCCCAATTCTGTATGTCTTATATGTCCGCCAGATGACGAGATTCTGCACATCACAGTTGGATACAATTTAATAAGCCATTAGGGAACCCAAAACAATTTAAATGATGCCACTAGATACTTCTATCAAATCAATCAATCAATGCTTCTCCAAATCTGATAAAAAACAAAAATAAACTCTCTCCCTTAACCGTACCATATTTCTCCATGATGGTGCTCAGAGCAAATCAGTGGTCCACTGTACTAAGTCCTCTCCTGAAACCTGCTTGGGATGGCTTTAAGATATTATCCCGTTTAGCCACTCCTCCAGTCTGAGCAACATAAATGTGGAGAATAACTTACTGGCAATGTCCAGTATGGATATTGGCCTATAACCGTGGGGGCTGGTGGTCCAAGGACTACTTGTACAATGGGATGGCATAATGCCTGTCTCGACAATTGCATTAAACGTAAACAATTTGGTATCATTCAAAAAATCTCCCATTGTTTCTGAAGACATTCTTTTTTTGTCTGTTAGAAATGTATATATGCCCTTTTGAAACTAGACATCTGCCCAGCCCTGTACACACCACTCATTAAATCATGGTTCAGTTTTCTTTGGAGATTCTACATTCTGCATTGAAACATGGGGCATCTGTTTCTGTAACCTGGTTCTCCTGAACTGGGATATGCCATTTTCCAATATCTCAGCCTTGAATAGTTTCAACCAAAGACTCAAACAAACTGACATGTTGCTTTGTGGCCTCTAAACTTTTTTACCACCCCCTCTGGCTGTCAGACATCCTCTCCATGGTGCCTACTATTGGCCATTGGAAAATAAACTCAAGAGGATAGTGATCACTCTCTGTTCAATCAGAAATGCAAAATGTCCTTACATCCCTTAAGAGACAATAGTCTATAATACAGTAATCAATAACTAAGGAACAGTATTACTGGTCTTGTATGCTTAGGAATGCAACATTTGCCACTAAAGATCCAGGAAAATCCCTGGGCATAATCCTTAAGTACATCTGAAAATCAGAAATCTATATGTGCCCAATTTACTATCCAAACATTTGCACTAAATGTCTTACATATGTTTGGCTCAAGAAGCTGAATCCCCTGGTAATGTGGATTTTGTCCCAGTATATTTTTGAACAGTAACATTTCCAGTAAACAATCACTTAATGAGAAATGAAGTTAAAGGCTCAGCATATTTCCTTTACTAGAATTGCACATGGTGTAGATAACTGTTAAGTACTACAAAATAGAATGTTGTATTGTAGGGCTTTTCTAGCTTTGTTTAAGTCTACTAGTTGTTGCTAAATTTGTTTGTCTTTTGTTGGTACACCATTAACTAGGATAATCAAAAATTGATCTATTGACCTTTGCACTCCTAGAGTTTCTACATTTTTGTTAAGATCGGATGGCAAATAAACTACTTTGCCACAAATGCCTTTAGTAATTCAGAAGGAGGCAATTTGGCTGCTTTGGGTTGAAGGCATATTATAGTTTTAAATGGGTGTACTGTTTGGATTAAGCTGCTGGAGAGGTTTGTGAAGTGATAAGATTTCCAAGTTATTAGTGATAGCCTGTGAAGGCATTTGGTTATTATCAAGTTTTGTATTGCAGTATGTGAAAAGTATTGAGGGTTCAGTTATAAGATATAGAGCTAATTGGAACTATTGGGATTCCTCATTGTCTTCTATTTTGTAAGTTATATCTACAGTTTTTGCAATCTTTTTATAAAAAGTTTGGCAATAAAACACAAATACTTGTTTTTGCTTTTAAACTTTGCTATTTCATTTTTGTATGTGTTCATTAGAAGATTGGCATTTGTAAGGTTTTCACTAGTGTTCTATAAAGTTACTGAATTTCTGATCTTCAATTTCAAACTATTCACTTTGGATTTGGTCTATTTACTGTAGAAGTTCTTTGGCTGTCCCATGTAGGAGAATGTTATTAAAAAATGTTGCATTTGCAAAGCAGGACTTTTGCATTGTACAGCCTCTCGAGAAGATTCTGCATAGTGGAATGGTGTGTTGCTAACATTTTGATGTGGTGGAAGGTGCTTTTGCAAGCAGGTCCCGAAATGCAGGCTAATGAATTTCCTTGCAGTGCAGTGTAATTGTGCACTGGACAGTCGTCCATGCTTTGTAGAGTTTTTATTCTAATTTTGTCTTTTACTTTCACATAGTGATTGAGGAATTGCCATAAAAATTTCAAGGATTGTTTCTCTATGTTACACATTGAGGTGCATGGCCATTTGTAAACTGGACGGATTGGTACGCTGGAGGGAAGAGTTGATTGTAAGTGTGTTGGGGACGTTTTCTTGTGCCATAATGATGTTGTCTAGCATTTCATAACCTTGGCCCCTTTTATGTATGGCAAATGGGTTTATCTGTTATTGTTTATATTCCTCTTCATTGAAATATGGTTCTGTGGTGCTTGTGTGAATCCATTCACCTGCAGAGAAGTTTGCAAAGATATCTATGTTGACATTGCACATGTTTAGATGTACTTGTTGTAGTTTACGGATTATTTTTGTTAGTGGTTTCATTCTGGTTAAACGTAATATAAACAATTTTCTTTTGAGGAGCATTGTGCTGTCAATGAGAGCTTCAAGAATGACTCTACTGCAGTAATTTCTAAGGGTATAGTGTGACTTTTCTGCTGTTGTTATAAGATTTTGAAGTACTCTAAGGTGGAAATTGTTTTGTAAAATAGATTTTTGGAATCCTTAACTCTGGCTAAGTTAACATCTGTAGATATAGTAGAATTGCTATTAGAAATATTATTCCTCTTTATACATTTGTTATTATTTTTGCTTTTTGGAAGAGGAGCCCTACTTTTTTTTAGTGCTAGCTGTTCCAGTTCTTTTGACTGACTGTATTAGCAAGTTTGTTTGAACTTTTGCTATACATTCTGCTAGAGGTGGATGAGTATTTTGCATGCTTTTATTTTTATCTGCTCTATTTATTTGTTGTTTTCTATGGAGTTGCTTTTAAGTAGGCATTCTGTTCTGTCTGCTGGAGAAAAAGGAAAGTGTGAGTTTAAATGTTGTAAAAATATATTTTTGTGCATTGTGTATGAGTGAGTGAATAGGATGGCAGACATAAATAGAGGGCTGTGTGATTTTGCAATGGTTGGCAAGGTTGTAAGAGTAGCTGTGTGTGTAGATGTGTGAAGGGCTTTCGGTAAGTACGTAAGAGAGTGTAGTGTGCATGAATATGTAAGAACATTGCAATGTTCTCACGATAATAGTGGGTGTTATGATAATGGTGTTCAGATGAGCATACAAATAATGTACCTGCGGAGGTATAATGAATAAGAGTTATGTAAATGTTGTTGGTTTGAAATGAGATAGTAGTTTTCATCAGGTTGTTGTCTTCTAGGAGGTTGTTCTTCACTGCAACTGGGAAAGAAGAAAATTAGTGGACATGTATGGTAATGACGAAGTAATTTGTGTACAAGAAGACATTATTTTGCAATGTAGGAGGAGTTGTTGGAAAGAAGAAGTAGTAACATTGAACATGATTACAAGTATGGTGGTAACCGTGCCATTACTGAAGTCGGGTTGCCACCAGATTCCTAATAATTGTTTGATAGCTTCCTAATGGCACTAGGACATTGCAGGTCATGTTGGCATGGAAAGTCAGGTGGTGGACAATGTTAGTCCATATTTCTGTGGAGTTGCGTAGCACTATATTGGAATGGGGACATGGGAGCACCGGCAGCATTGCTAATGGGGCTGGTGGTCCCTTAATAAGTATGCCCCATGGGGCTGGAGCAAGAAAGTGTGAAGGTTACATTGGCAGTGCATGCATACTTGTGAATGTTATGTATTGAAATGTGTACTTGCTTATTAAATGATGGTTATTTTGCTTGTATTGTTGGAGTTCTGGTTGCACTATTTTCATTAGAAATGGTGCTGCAAGTCCCAGTATGCAGAAACAAAATTGAGAAGCCAAGAAGCATGTACAGATTAGAAAGGAGAATGTTAGCTAGCACGTATACATGTGTGGGCTAGTTCATGAAATTGCACATACTGAGTGTTATTGCAATATGTTGGAGAAATCTTTTCCATTTTGTTTGATTTATTTATTAAAAATTACACACAGCACTCTTGTAAATGGATACATACATGTGTTTGTTTCACTTGAAATGGTAGTCAAATTAATAGTTTTAAACGCATTGCATGTTGCCATTTTTCTTTCCATGTACATGCCTTGCTTTAGTAACATACAAGCAGCTTTCATTTTGAGTTTGCATTGTGGGAGTTTTAGCGCAACTTTGTTAGTGCGAGAAGTGGTTTTAAAAGTGACAGAATAAAAGAAGAAAACAACAATTTGTATATTACAATGGGTGATATGGGTAAGCATGCATGTCTTGGTAATATATTGAAGTTTCACACAGGATCTGGAACTTAAACATGCTGTGGAAATGTTTCAAATGTTGTTTTCTTTTCTTTCACAAAAGACATAAACATTGCTGCTGGAATTAGAAATATGTGTTTTGAAACTGTTATGGAAATGCTCATTAAAATAAAAGTTTCCTAACACACAGCATTGTAAGTAACTGCCACTTGATGTTAGGAGTTGGGACAAACGAGAGTATGACAATTCAGTAGGTTATGAAGGGTAAGTGGCAGGAACCCTGTTTATAGGCATTTGTAAAAGAGTTGGAAATGTACTTTTCAAAATATATGCATACCTGTACTTTGTGTTGATGGATGCAGATGTAATTGAATCTGAAAATAGAAATCTTGGAGATTTGTATAGCAGTTTTTGATGCAGCTGCTTGGGACTAACAGGGGACATGTACTCTGAGTGTTCAACAGTACATCGAAGTGTTGAACTGAAATGACAGAGTTAGATGTAGAGTTTTTGGATGTGATTGGTGGATGGGTGTGCGACTGCTTACATTAGCCAATGAGGGGGTGCTGCAAAGATTGAAGTCGAAAGGGAAAATGGCCTGCCGTTGTTACAGGGTCCGTGGACACCATGGTAGTCTGCGGAAAGGGCATGCCACATCTGGGACTATTTAGGATACCTGGCATGGAAAGGGGACTGTGGGGATTAGTCAATCAGGTTTTCTGGTTGTGCTTTATAGGAAGAGAGGGTAACCTTTTTTTCATTGCTGTGTGTACTGAAGATGGCTGTGGTTGCAGAGATGAAAAGTCGTACTGTGTGGATGGTGGGAGATTGTTTTATGGTTATTTGCAGAGGTACACCGAATTGTGTGGCATTTGTGGCAACCTTGGATTGAAGGGAGTAGAGGCATTTTGATATGGTGTCCTGGGCGAGCCTTGAGGGGTTTATTTGCACTTTGAAAAAATATGGCTGTTTTCCAAACTCCAGATGTCATTGTGGTGCATTGTGTAGGAGAGAGTACATAAGTCTACCAAGTTTGCAGAGTGCTGTGAAAGAATTGCTGTAGGCACTGAAGCAGCTCTTTCCATGTGGAAAGGTGATATTTTCACATATACCACCTAGAGAACTAGAGAACTGCCCCAATGCCTCTTGTCCTCAACAAGATGCAAGAAGGCACCTTATCAACAAAGGGGTATCTTTATTTTTGTATGGTGTTGGGATGTCTTCGTTCCCAAATGAGAATGTTTTGGAGGATGGTGGATGTCCTTTGTTTAGTGATGGCATCACTTTTACAGATTGTGGCAATGCAATCTTTCTTGCCAATATTATGAATGCACTTAGAAAGTTCTTGTAACATCATGTATAGTGCATCCTAGTAGGTATTGCTAAAAAAAATTGAAAAGTACCCCCCAAAAAGAAAGGTTGTTTTCAGAGCCACCACTAAAGAGTAAATAACTTACATTTCATTTCATTTCTCTCCCCACCTCCTTCATTTGGATGATCTTTCCTTGCACACTGTGGTAGTCTGCGGATGGCACGTGCCCCATCCGTGTCTTTTGAGGATGCCAGGCATGGAAATGGGACTGTGCAGCCCAGGGGATTGGCCAATAAGGTTTCCTGGGTGTGGCATTTTGTGTCAATATGGTCACGCTCCAACATCCGGACATTATCATTGTTCATTTTGGAGGGAACCGTGTAGGTTATGTAACTGGAATTTCCTTGCAGTTTGCAATGATGGCAGACATTTGAGAAAATGAAGGAAATGTTCCCGAACTCTTGACAATATTTTTCTCGCATTGCCCAGAGACAGATGTGGATGCACTCCAGTTAATTTGGTCTGCAAATAGAGAAAGCGAAGTGCAATTTCATCAAGGCTCTGCGTGCATTTTTCGGAGATGTTGGAATGATGTATTTCCATAATGAAAATATTAAATTTCACACTGTGAACATTTGCTGCAGAGATGGAATATATCTTACTGATGTTGGTATATCAGCTTTTTTTGCAAAATATTAAAAATGCTTTGAAGCGCTTTTTGTAAATATAGAAAGCATTTTGCAGTAGGTGTTGCTTAGTTTACTTTAAAACTTGAAAAACACTTTATAAAAACATAAAATACCATAAAGGCTCTTTTCAGAGCCACCACATTCCTATTCAAGACAGTGCAATGTTTTTGATACCAAAACTGCCCTCATTATGTAGATGTCCACAGACTTTGTAGGCTCCGTAGGGGCCTGTAGCTTTTTTGGGTAGATCTATTTTTTAAATGTGAAAGGTGGCTCTGAAAAAGACCTTTTAAAAAATGTTTGTATTTTATGTTTATTTGGTTTATTTTCACAGGAGACACAAGGGAGCGGAGGGAAGAGAGAAGAGGGAAGGGGCGACAACCACAGGGATAAACGGCCAGATGGAGAGAGGAATAAATTGTGTGGGCCTTAATTAGGTAGGGGACAGTGTTACTCATGCTCCCTGACCGTAGCCTTGAAAGCACTATGAAACTGCTCCCCTCCACAGAGCGGTGTGTCACAGTAGATACAGAGCACTGTCACCCTCGAAAGGTAAGGGTTGACTGATCATGTGTGACCTGCGAGTCTTCCGCAGTGATCCTCTGCCCCACAGAAGTGTCTCTTGTGGGGGAAGGAGCAGATGATGAGGGTGTGCTAGTGGATGTCAACATACTCACTCCTTCGAAAGGTACAACCTTTTTCACGGTTCATAGACATAATTTCAAATACAAAATATTCGAAAGTCAAAAAGTAAAAAAAAAAACGTCGAAAAAAAAAATGTCGAATTTTTTTTAATGATGTTTTTTTTCGAAATGGGGGGTTCCCCCCCAATCCCCTTTTTTTTATTTTTACCTATTTTTTTCACAGAAACTAGAGCCAAAATAAATATCGAAAAAAAAAACAATTCGACATTTTTTTTTTCGACATTTTTGATTCGACTTTTTTTACTTTCGAAATTATGTTTTCGAAATTATGACTGGACACACTTTTGCACTGCTTCCTGTGTGATTTGATCTGAGGTGGCACGGCATGGAGGTGGTCCTGTAGTTATACAGACCCGGTTTTCCATAACTGAGTACAACCTTGCACTCAGTGCATTTAACCTTGTCCGCACAAGCCTTAGGTACCCCGCCAATAGTCGTAAAAAGCTTCCACACCCAAGATTCACGTTGGGAGCTGGTGAAAGGGATTTCCACTACCTTATCCTCATCCTCCTCTTGATCCAACTGTGTATCTCCAACCCTTTTCCCCTCTCCAGGCCCTTCAGATGGTGGTGGTGGTGGGGGAGCTGTAGCAGCCATGGAAGCCATTCTGATGAAATACAACACAGAGATAGGCAATATCCCAATCAGCAGCAGGTGCTCACTCCTGGACAGCCATAAACACAATGAGGAGCAGTAGTGGGTGGGTCCCTTTAGAGGGGCTGTCGGCAAGCAGCGTGACTGTCTGCAGACACTTCGATCCACAGATGGGGTTCCAAAAGTTACAAAAAATCGCTATTTCAAGTAAGACATGGGACCGTGCTGGTAAAACCAGTAGGTTGCCGCCGGACTTGCACATTTTACCGGTGCCTGGCTTGACGGAAACACAGGGGCATTACAGCCCTGGCGGTCTGGGACGTCAGGCACCGGTAAATGGTAAATCCCCATTCCCATTTGGGGACCATGGAAGCACCGGCACCGCGTAATTCTGCCTACCATGGCCGCTGTGCCCGGCAGGATCAGACCTGCTGGGCACAGCAACTCTGTCAGGCAGACTCCGAGTGTGCCGGTCCTGTAGTACGGTGCGGGTACGCTTACTGGCACCAATGTTATCAGAACGGCACACTTGTAATGAGGCCCAACACATTTTTTCCACTGATTTTGTTAGATTTTTACTAGTGCAGCTTAACCATGATGTCCCTTTAACAAAGTTTTTTTCACTGAATATATGTATATATTCAATGAAATTTCTTTAGTTGCAGAGACGTTAAGGTGAGAACTTTACGCAAGAATACATCTGAAATTCAGCTAGTCCCACCTTAACTTTGTGGCCCCTGTTGTGCATCCTATGACCACAATGGTGACATCACGATGACATCACTGATGACATCACTGATTATAAGATGTATGAGAACACTGATGACTTTACAAATCACATCACTGATTCCATCACTGGTGACAACACTAATCACATTCAATATAAATAATTAGATCAATAATGGAATTAGACATATAATT
Source organism: Ambystoma mexicanum (assembly GCF_040938575.1). Lineage (NCBI taxonomy): Eukaryota > Metazoa > Chordata > Amphibia > Caudata > Ambystomatidae > Ambystoma > Ambystoma mexicanum. The sequence continues at coordinate 625,690,967 of NC_090930.1, forward strand.
TATAAGTAAACTGATGAAACGTTTGATTACCTTAATAACAGTTTAGGCTGTATACTTGGCCATAACAAAGGCTGGGGCCACTGGCTTGCACCAAGGCCAAAGGTAGTGGTCCGGTAGTATTTAAAAATACCAATGTCCATGGTTAAAAGCCATCCCTAGTGGTCCGTCACTATTTTAAAAAATACAATGGCCAATGTTGAAAGTTGTAGTCAGTGGCCATGGCTAAATGGCGTAGCTAGTGCCCATTAATATGTTGCAATATATAGTTGGCACAGCCAAAGAATGTGGCCACTACCTACTATTGTGTTGAAGACCATGGCAAGTGGCTGGTTAGTGTACATAATATACAGTGGGTATGGCCAAAAGACATTGCTTATTGCATTTTATTATTTTAAAATATACAGTGGACATGGACAATAGATGTACAAACTGCTCAAGGTCAAAAACCATTTCTAGGGGCCCATACATAAGTTACAAAATATAGTGGTCATTGCCAAAAGTGTGCCAGACCAAAGCTGGTCATAAAAAGGTGCCAAGGTCAGGTAAGAGTCTGCAGAAGAAGAAACACGTGTTCAATTCTAATCCACAATGTAAAAGTGAAAAGAAAACAATGCATGAAAAGCAACTAACTATCTTGTGGTTAGAACAGACCGTGTCTTGAATCCTGCCATTCAGGGGTGTGCAGAGAACTCAATTGTATACCAAGAGATCATTAGATGCTGTCTCTTCAAGGACAGAGTGACCCTACTTTAGTAGTAGTCACTAGAGGCATTATTAAAATCACGGTCCAACACATGATTTTGTTTGAGGAAAACAGTTCATCAAATGTCCACAGTGCGCTTCCTGAGTTTCCTGTGTTGCGGTGCTGTTTCCTCAGCCATAAAATTGTGTACCAAAAAGGGTCTGCCAATGCGACAGGGGCCGGACAAAGGTCAGTAAGAAGAGTGCCCGCTGAGTCTGTCAAGTAAAAGGACCACACATACACACCGGAAGATGTCGTGTTTCGGCCGTAATGTAGTTATGTAGGCTGCCTTTGTCAGGGCATGACTTGAAGACCCATGGGAGTCTATGTTCCCCTTTCTCCAGAAATTGACCAAGCCAAGTAAAGGGACGCCTGCACTGCCGAATTTGAGTCAAATAGGAGGCAGCGTCAAATATAGTACTTCATTCAATATCAGTAGAGGCTTCAGGGCGGGTTGTCAACTTCAAGCATATGTAAACTTCATGCTGAATCCACACCCATTTTCCCATGTATTGGGGAAGGCATGCAAGAGGGCTGGCATTCAGCAGTCTTCATGCAGGGTCTTGATCGTCGACAAAGATCGTCAGAGGCACTGTCAGGGTTCTGAGGCCGGGATGTCCTCGCATTCACAAATGACATGCTCTGCGTTTGGGAAAAATAAAAATCCAGAGCCCTGAAGTAGATCGTGGGGAAATGGTGATGGGCATTCGATGGAAATAGGGAGCACGGAAGCACGGCACCATCAAAGTCTGCCTACCATGGCCGCTGTTCCTGGCAGGATCAGACTTGCAGGACACAGCAACTCCGGCAGGCAGACTCGGATTGTGCCGGTCCTGTAACAACCGTGCTGGTATTTTTACTGGCACCATTGTTATCAGACCAGCACACTTCTAATGAGGGCCAAGACATTTTTTCCACTGATTTTGTTAAGTTCTTATGTTATGTTATGTTATTTTGCATTTATATAGCGCCTTATATACCATTGGTATGGTCTGAAGGCACTGGTAGGTTGAACGCCCTTGGGAACCGAAGTTCGGGTCAGTAGAGAGAGTAGAGAGAGTCAAAAGGTGCCTGTGCGCACCAGGTATGTGTGCAGCTGGTGCGGAATTCGCGTAGTAGCTGCATATTAGCGGTAGGTGTGGTGGTTGAGAGATCAGGAGTATGTGTTTGCTCTGGCAGGACTTATCCAGACCGAGTGTGGCTGCATTAGGCCTGAGGAGAAGGTCTGGCTGGGGGGTGTGTAACCAGCAGTGTTTACTTAGAGTGGTGGGGCGTGAGCGGGAGATGTTGATATGAGAAAAGTTATACCAAATGGTGTCATAGTATCTCTGTGTTCTAGTTGAGTGATGGTGTAAAGAAGAGAGTAAGCGCAGGGTGTGGTATGATGGGATATATGCTCTTTCAAATGTTCCCTGCATTCCAAACCATACTATGTACGTCACACAATTCTCTGCGATCAAGTCCGTTCTATGCACTTTTATTCATTTCATGCGTCCAGGTTTGTCTTACACACTCCAGTCTGCTCGACACACTCACGCACGTGTTCTAGTCCATCCCTCACGCTCCAGTGTGCCCCACGCATTTCAGATGATGAACTGGGATACGGGGGATTATGACCACCTCATGGCTTAGCGCAGACGCTCCTATTGTATTGTTTTGTTTTTCGTTGTTTGCCTAAGCGCCCTGATGCCCACGGGCTATCGGCGCTATACAAAAAATAAATACATACATACATACATACATACATACTCCTGTATTCCCCATGCATGCGCTCCTGTCTTCCCCACGCATACACTCCTGTCTGCCCCGCACATCCCCCGCGCATGCACTCCTGTCTGCCCGGCGCATGCACTCCTGTCTGCCCTGCGCATGCACTCATTTCCATCACACGCGTTCCGTTCCATCACACGCACTCCTGTCCCCACTGCGCACTCGTCCCCACTCAGCGCTAGTCCCCTCTAGGCGCTTGTCCCTTTCGGGCGCCTGTCCCTTCTAGGTGTTTGTCCCCTGTACACACCTTTCTTTTCGTATGCACTTGTTTTCTCGTATGCACTCGTCTGCTCTTATGAGTGGAACATAACCATGACTTCCCTTTAACAAAGTATATAGATATATTCAAGGACATTTTTTTACTTGCAGTGACATTAAGGTGAGCACTTAATGCAACAAAACATCTGAAACATCTGAAATTCAGCTAGACCCACCTGTTGTGCATCCTACGACCACAATGGTGACATCACAGATGACATCACTGATGACATCACTGATTACATGATGTATGAGAACACTGATGACATTACAAATCACATCACTGATGTCATCACTGATGCCATCACTGTTGACAACAATAATCACATTCAATATAAATAATTAGATCAGTAATGGAATTAGACATAACATAATTTATAAGTTAGCTGATGAAATGTTTGATTACCTTAATAACAATTTAGGCTGTATACTTGGCCAATTCAAAGGCTGGGGTCACTGGCCAGCACCAATGTCCGTGGTTAAAAGCCAAGCCTAGTAGCCCATCACTGGTTTAAAATATAAATTGCCCAATGTTGAAAGTTGTAGTCAGTGGCCATGGCTACACAGCGTAGATAGTACCCATTAACATATTACAAAATATAGTCAGCACAGCCAAAGAATGTGCCCACTGCCTACCATTGTGTTGAAGACCATAGCTAGTGGCTGGTTAGCGTACATAATATACAGTGGATACGGCCGAAAGATATTGCTAATTGCATTTTATTATTTTAAAATATACAGCGGACATGGACAAAAGGTGTACAAACTGCTCAAGGTCAAAGACCATGGCTAGGGGTCCATACATATGTTACAATATATAGTGGTCACTGCCAAAGGTTGTGGCCAGTGGCCAGTGTTGTGGTTAAGCCCATGGCTAATACCTGATCAGTGTATATAATATATAGCAGACATGGTTGAAAGCTATAAATGTCAAAATCTATGGTTAGTAGAGTGTCAGTGTTTTAAAACATAGAGTGCACATGGGTGAAGGTTGTGACCACTGTCCATAACTGAATGCCATGATTAGTACCCAGTCATGCATATTTGCCATGCACACTGACCATGGCTTTAGGCCATGTTTAATGACAGTTACTGTTCTAATGTAATTAATGATCTTATCAGCGATGCCATCTGTGGTGCCATCATTGTGGTCACTTTAACGTCCATGCAACTAAAGTGTTGTCCTTGCATTTCATAGGTTTTGTTACAATGTATTGCTCACTGTAACATTTCTGCAACTGAAATGTTTTCCCTAATGTATATCTATACTTTTTTTTTAAAATTAATTTTAAAGCTGCGTCTACCAAATGTGCATTTACAATTAAATACACCAAAAGCAAAAGCGAAGGTGGTGTAGTTGTGTCAATGAAAGGCCCAATTGGTTCGGAAATCGCATTCACGCAGCTATGTGCCTTTGCACATTTTTTACTGGCCAATCGCACCATCTGCTGTTACGTCCGTAGCCTCATCAACAAACGAACCAGCCACACACCAGGATTCATGAATGTGACTATGCCGACGAAGTTGCCGTCACTCTCATGTTCAAAATCACCCTGTTAGCTTGACAAAATGTAATGACACGTCTATGCATCCCCGCGCCCCACTCTCCAACCAATCACATCACCCACTATGTCCTTGTGTCTATGCATAATTGTCATCCTCAACAACGGACTATCCAATCACATATGCAGATGAATTGTCATGGCTATGCCCATGACGTATGATGATATCTACACATACTACACTATCCAATCAGCAAGCGGGGAAGTATGTAGTCGCAAATAATAACCACACCCATAAAAAATAAGTCAACATTTATAATTGATTTCTGCACTTGCTAGTGAAAGTTACTGCAAGAACGTTAGGCATTGTCCCTTTTAAATTCCTTATACTTTATCCACTTTTCCACTAATCCTATTTCCCTTTGTCCTGTAATTTGTTCAGTTTGCAGATTTTTTGTTTGAGTATTTTTTTTTTTCTTTAAAAAAAAATAATGGTCGTCATTTGGGTCGACAATCCATCAGCACCTTGGAAAAAGCAAACAGGAATATAAAAAACAGCAGACAGTCTGCGCTTCTTCAAAGAAAAGAGGCAGAGGAGGTATGCATTTTCTATAACAAGAATCTATGCCATGGGCCTTCTGATTTTCCATCTCAAAGCCTAGGGATGAGGTGGATGAGGAGTATAGAAAGGGACACGAAGATCATGAAAATGCATGGGGCACATTCCTCACATAGAAGGTGATCAGCACCACCTGCAGAACCTCTATCCACCAGTGCATCTACAACTCCAACTGGAAATGAAGCCTCTACATCAGCAATGGTAACGACTACACAGACTCCTCTGTTATAGACACTCAATCATACTGTGATGAAAGTCATGTGTAAGAAATGCTGCAAATGGGTAGTCAAGAAAGCAGTCACATTTAACAAAGGGCAGAAGTTAATCGCACAACACCAGTTTACCTGTTATTGTTCGGTTAGTCAATTCCAAGCCTTTTTTTACAGAAAATAATTGAAACAAAATAATACATAAAAATATTGGTTTCTTTTTATTTAATTCCCTTTGTTATATGTTTCATCTGTATGTGTTTTCTTCCCCTATTCCATGCCCCTCTTTACAACCCCAAAAACTGTCCTTTTAAGGGACACCTTTCAAGTTATAAAAATAGATACAAATGCAGAGAAACTGAAGAAATATATTACAATACATATTGTAATTTATTTTATGTACTTTCAGCAATAAAATCCCTCACATGTTAGTTTCTAGCCATGGTTACAATGTTAAAAGGGGAAACAGTTTAGCAGCAAATAGAAACAACCCAGTTGTTGCTAGCCTTAGCCGCGCAAGAAAAAAACAGCAATTCATTGAATGAATGCTGTATACAAAATAACATAACAAAAATACAACTCTGTATATGTCCATTATTGCACATATATAGAGAGAAAATGATTTAATACACAACTTATCAAATACTGTTATACATTTTCTCTTCTTTCTTCCATTATATCAACTCTGAAACCAACTAAAATGCAGTTCATAACAAAATATTAAAATGTACTTATTAAAATATACAGAGGGTAATTCATAGAATTCAGCGCACAAGTGGTGCATGCGGCTGGCGCACAGTGTGCGCGTGCGAATCTCTGCGCCAGCTGCGTGCGCTAAAATCCATTTCTGCACACAGTGCATTCATGGATTTTACCTACCAAAACCAGCAGTGGCGCACAGTGGCGCAGCGACCCTGCAGCAGCGCCAGTTACGCCCCCAAGAACGCCCCTCGCGCAGGGAAAAGCCATTAAAATCCCCAATCCAGCGCAAAGGGCTGCGCTAACGCTGTACCAGCACGGCAAGCGGGGAACATGTATTACTGGGCTGCGTGTGAAGTTTCACACACGAAAGGCCTGTGCGAGTGGGGTACGTGTATAACTTGGGTTCGCGATTGGAGCATAGTATGTGTATTACGGGGTTCGCGGAAGTTTCACACGCGAAAGGGCCTGTGCGAGTGGGGTACGTGTATAACTTGGGTTCGCGTGAAGTTTCACATGCGATTGGATCAGGGTACGTGTATTACGGGGTTCACGGGAAGTTTCACATGCGAAAGGGCCTGTGCGAGTGGGGTACGTGTATAACGGGTTCGCGTGAAGTTTCACACGCGATTGGCCTGGGTACGTGTATATCAGGGGTGCGCGGGAAGTTTCACACGTGATTGGCCTGGGTACGTGTATTTCAGGGGTGCGCGGGAAGTTTCATACGTGATTGGCCTGGGTACGTGTATTTCAGGGGTGCGCGGGAAGGTTCACGTGCGATTGGCCTGGGTACGTGTATTTCAGGGGTGCGCGGGAAGTTTCACACGCAATTTCAGCAGGGTACTTGTATTTCATGGGTGCGCGGGAAGTTTCACATGCGATTGGTCTGGGTACATGTATTTCAGGGGTGCGCGGGAAGTTTCACACGCGATTTCAGCAGGGTACGTGTATTTTAGGGGTGCGTGGGAAGTTTCACATGTGATTGGCATGGATATGTGTATTTCAGGGGTGCGCAGGAAGTTTCACACGCGTTTGGAGCAGGGTACGTGTATTACGGGGTTCGTGGGAAGTTTCACATGCGATTGGAGCAGGGTACGTGTATTACGGGGTTCGCGGGAAGTTTCACATGCGAAAGGGCCTGTGCGAGTGGGGTATGTGTATAACTGGGGTTCGCGGGAAGTTTCACACGCGATTGGAGCAGGGTACGTGTATTACTGGGCTGCGCATGAAGTTTCACACGCGATTTTGCTGTCAGAGCGGGGAACGCATATTTTGGGGGTGCGCGGGGAGTCCTACACGTGAATTGGCAGTGTGGGTCCTCCCAGGTGTCCCCTCTATCCCCTCCATGGCCCCTGCAGGCAGCCCACACCACAGGGGACTACCCTGCACCTCTGGTCATGTCCCGCAGGCAGCCCATCCACCATGGGCAATCAACCTCCGTGTAGGGAGGTTGATTCCACGCACGTAGGCTGCAGGGTTGCATGCACGGTTATCCAGCAGTTTTGGAGTGCCTGAGTGTTGCGTGACCCATCACTTCATCACCGGGGTCACATACAGCCTTGCAGGTGCAGGGGGCTGTTAACATCTTGCTTCCCACCTCCTTCACCCCAATTGCCCAGGTCAATTGTGGTGTACACCTCCCATTGGCACTACTCCATCTGTGCCGGCACTACTACATCTGTGCCATGATTGGGAGAACTCCAAAGGTGAGGGGTGCCTCAGCTGGGCGTACTCCTCGTGGCAGGCATGGTCAGGGACGTGGCCGGGGTGACTAGGGAGTAGGGGGACTCCAGGGTGTCGAGGGCGGCTGCAGAGGGGGAAGAGGCAGGGGTGCGCCACTTGAGCACGATGTTGTGCCATGTGTCGGTGCAGTCATGCCACCACCCCCTGTAGTTCCGGGAGATGCAGCTTCTGCATCTGGTACTGGTGCCTGTGTGACCCGTAAGTCCATTCCATCGACTGCCACGGGCCCAAGGGTAGTGGTAGCTGCAGGTGCAGCTGTGGACACCGCCACCCAGGCTCAGGGTCTGCCAGCGCAGCCTGCGTTGGCAGTTGAGGAGCCCTTGGAAGATTTCCAACAGGCCAGGAGGGAAACCATAGGGCACACAGGGCTGCCCTGACCAAGACACGTGTCCCTAGGACAGTTATGTCATCTGCTGCCCCGAACAGCCGGGTGTTGGCAAGTGCAGGGGCAGATGCACCCAACAACACCCCGGTTGTAAGTCTGCCAACCAGGAAAAATGCGGTCAATGACCCTGCCACATCGGATGTTGCTGCGCAGCGTCCATTAGAGGGCACCCAGCTGCCACTGACAGAAGTCAGGCCTTTGGTCGTCCCTCCACCTGCCACTCCCTTGGCTCAATCCACCGAACCCACTGGCCATACTGGTCAGGGCGGCATTAGCCAGCCAGGGTCTGAGCCACAATCCAAGAAGAGGAAGGTTGCACCTGCAGCACACACAGCCACGACCTCCTGCACATCGAGGAAGAAGCCTTTCTGCAACCAGGAACTGGACTTCCTCGTGGGCTACGTGCGGACCCATAGCTGTGACATGCTAGTGGGTGCCAATAGTCAGACTACGGCTGCCCAACGTGATACCCACTGTAAGCATGTTGCGGAACATGTCAGTGCATTCGGCCATGAGGTGTGCACGGCGCAAGAGTGCAAAAAGCATTGGAATGACATCAAACGCAGTGCTAAGGCTAAGCGTGCCTCAAATTACAACTTGACTCTGGTGACTGGCGGTGGGCCTGCACCAGAGGAGGAAGTCCTCACTCCGCATGAGTCACTCGTTGCGGAGTTCATACCATCTGAATTGGTCGAAGGAGTGGGAGAGATGCCGGACTTTGATGCCCAGTCCAGTGAGTGTTGATGCGTGTTTGTTGAGGACGTGTGTGTTTTACTTGTGGGATGTCTTGTGCATGATTGCCACTACATGTGACGTGTACATGGTTCTGATGTGCAAGTAATGCAATGCTTCCATGATGCATGTCTGCTCTGCTGGATGGTGGACATGTGGAGCAGACGGGGACTGTCCGCATCAACACTATTGCACCCTACTCACATGCTGGTTACCAGTATGCCCCTCCGGTCCATGTTCCAGCTCACTGGCCCTTCTGCATGTAGCGTGGGGTGACCTTCTTCTCAGCCAAGGTACGATGTCATAGCATGACTGACGTGCATGTGTCCTCTGCCTGCATGTGGGTACTCCATGTAGGCATGCTCCCTTGCCCCTCCACCCCCCGCTCTGCACCCCAATTCCACCTTTGCACTGGTCTGCTTCAATATTGCCGTTGGGTATTTCTCTGTTAATGCGTCCTGTGTACATGCTAACTTCACACAACCAATCTGCCAGACATATGCTGTGTGGTACAGCCTTAGTACTTGATGCAGGGTATCTCACTTGTACTGTGCAGAGGTCAGATGCCTCGCAGGGACTTGAGTGCCCATTCATGCTCCATGTGCATTGCACGCATGCCCCTATGTGTCCTTGACTGGATGATCACTGTAATACAAGTGTTAGGCAGAAACCTGTGAAGTTTCCTTTGGGAACAATGCAAAAGATTTAGGACTACAGGTGTTAGCAGTAAACCCACTTGGTAGCAGTCTGTACCACCCAGATTTACCTGGTAGCTGTGGCTGAGCAGTCAGACTTCCCTCAAGAAGAGTTAGGCAGTATGCAAAGTATACACAATAGGCACTCAGATACAATAATACAAGCAAACACTGACCAGAGCTTTGGTATCAAAGTATATAATTATTTATTTAAAAACACACTGTTCGAAACAGTCCAGCACTCTTATTGTAAAACACTCTAAACACAGTTGCTATTATAATATATACAACCCTTATTCCTTATCGGATAAGTCTTAGTTAACACCACTTATTTCCAGACAGAGGTGAGCGCTTAACTATAGATGGCACTCCAATAAGTTCATGAAGAAGGGAGGGAAAGAGACAGAATATGGAAAGATACACCACTCTAAAATTTAGGAACACTATTAGCAAGGCAGAAGAGCAAAAGTCACTTGTGAGCCAAAGTCCATAGGCTGGGCCCACTCTTAGAGAGAGCAGAGCACAAAAGCGCCCAAGATCACACAGTTACACTAGGCTTAGAAAGTCTTCCAGAGAGTTCGAAAAGAGTTTAGAATGGCTCAGAAAAGTTTAGCCAGGGTGTCCCAGGCTAACCCAGGTTTCGAAATCCGGGGGCTAAATCTACCCCGTACAGTCGGTGGCAAGGGAAGGTATGCGGAACACGGTACCTTAAGTGGGAAGGATCCTCCAGCGGGGGCAGTTGTTCCTGACAGCGGGTGCAAGTCTCAGCAACGTCCAAGGGAAGAGAAGATCTCGACTTGGAGGAAAGCTGAAGGTCGTTGCACTGCCAGGGAAGAAACCAGCCGCTGAGTTTTCCGGTTAAAGGTATTATTTCACGGTCGTGGTAAAACGTGGTATTCCGGTTGCCAGGGTGCTTGGCACAGGCAAGGCGGCCACGAGATACGTCGGGAAGGTGAAAAGACGGTGGAGAAGCCCACCAAAAAGTGGAACAAGGGGCTTGACTTGGGTTGGAGTCACAGAAGAGAACACATACGCCATTTTAGAACCGAGTTTTGCAAAACATACCAACTGGAGAATTAATAATAATTAAATAAACCGACGGTATGTTCGAGGCTATCGTAATTAAATAAATAAAGATAGTAGCCTGGAACAATGGGAAAATCCCATAGAGAAATATTCGCGGTTGAATATAAAAAGTAGTATCCACTGCCACCAGCCAAAACTCGATCAGGGGGGACGGAGACGTGCCCCCTCGACTAACAGACCCCGGGGCAATCGAATTGCCCCAGCCAGTACATCCACAATATGATGGTTTGTACTGGTTCTGTTCAGAATTCAAGACTAGTAAAGTCAATGTTGACTTTACATGCCCTGAGAGACAGTAGTCAGTCCCAGGGTATGGAGTCTATACTGGGGGGTCACTATGACACCCCTGTGTTACTGCACTGAGGGTGCTGTGTAACACAAATCACAAAAACACATGAAGCCCTATGGAGTAAAAGACCCCATTGCCCATTAAACACATCTAGAATTAAAGGAACACACTCAAATCATGTCCAAGAGTGAGGGTAAAAGAGTCTCACTCTTGGCAGGAGAAACAATTAAACCCCTAAAATCCAGCAAAGCTGCTGGGGGACTCACTAGGTTAGGAAATTCAGCCTAAACAGAGAATTCTCCCTAATAACAAGTCCTGGGTGACATACATTACATGGCATTTCATCAGCCTTCCCATGTCAACTGTGGCGGCTCAGTACTGCGTTGCACACATGTTTAGGGTCTGACAATCTGGGTGCATCACAGGCCTCAGCCTGTTTAATGGCCAATGACTCTGTCCAAATGGTGTAGTGTCTTCTTCACACGTGGGTGGCCTCCAGACGTTTCATCATGTGTCCTGCTTACTGTCCCATTATCATTTGCAGTGTTGTCACAGAAGCAATTCCAAGTTGACCCAGCATGAATGCCAGGTTCTATTTTGTGTGTCACATGTCTGCCTGATGTGTTTGTTGTCAGTGTGTGTGTGTGTGTTGTGTGCTTCTGACATGTGTAGTGACCTTTTTTCTCTCTTTTTTTCAGATGATGACGCAATGGAGCCGGAGGATGGTGTTGTCATGTCAGGCACAGGGTTGTTATCACTACATAAACCCGGCACAAGTGGGGGTCGTGGGGTGGTAGGCCACAAAACCCCCCAAGTGCTACAGTCCATCTTGTCTCTGGCTGCCTATGAGTCCAGCCCTGATGACGACTCTGACGTCCATGTCGAGTTGGATGAGCATCAGGTCCATGTGTCAGGGGTGAGTGATTCTGATGTGGACACTCCTCTGTCTGTGACACCTGCACTGAGGGGTCAGACAGTCTTGGAACCTCCGCCCATGGTGGATCGGGACACAGGGTCACCCTCCACACCATTCACTGATGTGCCTGGGACATCACGTCGACGGGGGCATGTAGTCGTGCAGCCGCGGGCGGTGCCAACACGACGAGGACACCCAGTCCTTGGGTCCCGCAGGGGTCAAGCCCAGCAACGCAGTCGCCGCGCGCAACCACAGTATACTGAGTGGGAGCAAGACATGACTGCCAATTCAGAACGGCAGGGGGCAGCAATGGAGAACATCGCTGAGAGCATGGAGCGTGTGGCCCAATCCGTGCTCCCCCCTACTAGGCAGGTGCTTCTCCAGCAGCAGGCTGCACGGTTCACAGCCCGCTCGCTCAGGCTGGGCATGGCGGCCTCAGACAGGGCATGCCAGGCCGAAATGTCGTCTCTGCGTGAAGCAATTGCTGCTCACGCAGAGGCACACATGGAGGCCCTGAGGGAGGAGTATGCTTCCATCAAATCCACTCTGGGTGTCCTTCTGATGTCCCAGAGGGATCGGTCAGAGGAGAGGTTTGCACAGCTTGAGCGTACCATCTCGGCTGAGCTACAGCTACAGGCTTGCCGGGAGGTGCAGCAGTTGTCCAGCCAGGCCTTGTAGGAGGAACTCCGTGTTACACGTGCTACCTTGCAAGAGGAAGCACGCGTATCACGGGCGGTTCTGCATGCATACCAACATGTCATCGCCACACAGAACCAGGCTCACCCGTCTGGCAGACTTGCTGTCGACGAGGGGCAAGCTGTGGCTAGGCTTGGCCAGGCTACTGTGCCACGTCCCCCTTTCCAGGATGAGCCAGACTCGGACGACAATCTATCTCCCACGTAGGTCGGGCTGTGCAGGCGTTGTGCCCATGGAGGTTTTTTTTTTGCTCAGCATCATGGCATGTGGGTGTTGAGCAGCACCCTGTACCTCCCCCCTCCTGGGTTCCTCCCCCCCCCCGGGTCGTATGTGGCCATTTTTGATTTTTATTTTAGTTTAGTTAGTTAAGTTTCTGTTTGATAGTTAGTTTAATTAGGTAATGTAGGTTTTTCATAGTTAGTGTAATTAGTTAATATAGTTTAAAATTGCTTGTCGATTGTGCTTTCATGTGACAGTGTGGTGCTTTGTGGCTTTTGAAAGCATCCACTGTCTGTTCCAGCTGGGCCCTTCAGGCTTGTCTTGTGTATGTGTTTGCTGCTTGGGGTCCTTGACTCACATATGCCACTCCTGCTTCCCTTATCCATGGGCTCGCAAGGATGGTTCGGTGTAACAGCCTATTACACAAGGGCTTTGGACTGTCATATCTGTGGCATGCCTGCTGCTGTGGAACTTGTGTTAACACCCCTAGTGGGGATGATTGGGGTGTTATTGACCACTGTTCTGCTTTTGCTAGATGGGGTCTTTCATGATTCATGTGTACATTCATTGCTATGCATTGTGTAGTATGTTTCTTATCTTTACTGTACATGTGCTTGTTGCAATTCATGCCATAGATAGTGTGTTCCACACTTTGGCTGTGAAAGACGGACTGATGTTGTGATTTCTGATGTACGTCTCTGACATGGTCCAGTGATGTGATGCCTGAAGAGTGTCAGGGGGAAAATTCTGCCGGGGTCGGCCGGGCCGTCCGCAGACCTCCGGGCAGGGAGGCCCCAACTCCTCCCGTATAACCCAAAAAAGATAGAGTATGAGACACACGCAAGAAGCAAGGTGACTCTGCTGTTTATTAGACAAAACGGCAGGGATGGGTCAAGGAGCGTACGCGTCCGTCCTGACACACACACAATCGTGGGGCTCGCAGGCCCTTTTTACCTGAGTATGACGCGCTACTTGCGTCATCTTACAAAGTTTAATAAAAAACCTATTTCCACTCTGGATTGGTTACTCGAGTGGTAGAGTTAGTATAGCGCACATATAGAGAACGGTGTTAGTGGCTGAGGGTTAGTCATGTGGTATACCTGGGCTGTCCCTTCAATTTGATACATGAAAATTGTTACATGAAGACCTCTGAGGATTGGTCAATGTTAATGGCGTCAGTGATAAGAGCCCCCTGTTCTGATTGGTCCGCTCGCGAGCCTCCCAGTCTGGGACTATCGCTGTTCCCAGCTCGCGGTGCACTTGTAATTTGCAACAATGTTTTAATATGGGTAGGTGTAAACAATGTGAGGATCTATTCATATGTTGGGAGGTCGACTACTCCCACTGCTGCAGATGTCCAATGAGTCTTTTAATTGTATCTGCCTGTGTCTTCAAACGTGGGATTCAGGCATCTTCTTCCTCCTTGGCTTGGCATCTTGTCAGGTTTGGCTTTGTCACGTGAGGTGGGACCGTGTTTGAGGCAAAATTCAACATAATTAATATTGTTTTTCCTACTGTGTGCCTGGTTTATCTTGCAGGTGCGACCTTGGCGTTGGCTTGCAGCGTGCGAGATTGCAACATCGTGCCCTTGGCGGTGTGCTTTCGCCGGGCTCATTTTGCAGGGTCAGCAACCCAGGTCTTGCTCATTCAATGTTCATGGAAGCTTTTGCTTGCGGCCTACTTGGGCCTGGTGCATAGGTGGAACCGTTTGATGCAGAGCGCTTTAGGTTACGGTATCATATTGCTTTATCCTCAGTATCGTGTCCGTTATATTCTTCATTATGGTACATGGCTCTTAGAAGAAGCGTGAGCAAGCTTTTTTAGATAAGTTCATTATGCGTCTTGCGTTTCTGCATTTTGAGAGCCTATGTGGAAAATAATAAAGATGCACGTCCGTGAGTATGTCTGTCGCCTACGTCATAGCACTGAGTATATTCTTCGTGTGAATTGGTGTGGGAGTGTCCGGTGTGTATATTTGCACAGGTGTGCTGACCGTGGCTAGGTCGTCATGGCATCTCTAACGACATGTAGGTTTAGTCGAGTTGATCCGTGCCGCAGGTGTCGGCATGGACAGGGCGGGCTGCTGGGCAGGTAGATGGGCACATCCGTATGTTCCTGTACCAGGGTATTTGGTCGTCTGGTAGACAGGCAAACTCCTCTCGTGGCGGGTGTCTAGGCCGTGATCCTCTAGGCCAAGCGCGAGGGGGGAAGGGCGGGAGCCTGGTCTTCCATTCTCCCGCTTCAAGAGGCATACACAGATGAATCTAAAGCATTAATCATGTGTTTCATGCCCTTTCTGCAGGGGGATGAGCCTCCAGACCACCTTTGCCAGCAGACATGGGCCATTGGACGTCTGGAATCTGGACACGTTTGGTGGTGCCCACATAAACATGTGTGCGCAAGCAGAGGTACAGGGATTGCAATCATACATCCTAAAACTGCTGACGTGTTTCAAGGGACTCCAGGCAAGGTGAGCAGCACAGGGGGGCCACAACACAGCAAACCTTCCACCAGGCAATTTGCACATGCATGCTTAGTAGCAGCACTGAGGGTGAGCTTGGACGAATATTAGTGTTGAAGCGCACAATACAGCTCAGATGTGTTGGTGGACTCATGGCTAGTTGATTGTAAGGTTGTCTGGGGCAACTGCAGGGGCAGTGGCACATACCCTCCGGTCCACCATGGTCCATTGAGGCACTTGTATCACCCATGTAGCGTTCCGAGACATGGAAAGAAGCAGCTCACAGGGACAGACAGCAAGGGACAGACTCGGGTGCAGTGCATTTCATTTCCATGTAGAATTTGAAACATGCACTGCCTACTTTATTTTGGTCATGGTGGAACACGCTTGTTCTGAAGTCAGACCTTGCTATATGCATCTGTCTGCTTACCCAGGGAACATTGCATGTTGTGTGAATCATGACACATTGGTGTTCCATTTGCCACGCACCCACCGGCGCCTGACTTATGGCATTGACTGTGTATGAACCATCACAGGGGTAATGTTACGTATGGGTACGAAGCATCCACACCAGATTGTCTGTTTATAGAGTAGTTTGTTACTTTGGGGCATATTTGGTGGTGTGTTTGTGTGTTATGGGCACGCACAGATTTTTAACTGTGGCTCTCTTTGCAGCATTGAAGTGCTCCTGTTACCGGGCCTGAGAGTGCGCAGGCAGGAGGCCATCACTCACCCCAGAGATAAGTTTCTCTTTGACTTCCATTTCAGTGAATTGCTGCTATGTGCATGATGAACAAGTTTGGTATGATTGTGTATGTGTTAATGTGAGTACTACATTTTTGGGCATTCCCTCCTTTCCCGTGTCAATCCTACTCCCCTCTCCTGCCCCTCATTCGGGTTATCATATACCTGACCCTCCTTCCCCACCAGGGTCTCAGAGTTGTGAGTTTGACCTTGCAGCCACCCAGATCACGGTGGGGGTGTTTGGTTCGTGCCACTCCTGCGCCTGTACACGGGAGATGTGACAGTACACATCTGTTTGTGGTGCATCATTTTATGTTATGTACCACACATGGTACACATCCTGTTGTGACATTGTTTTACTGTGCAACCTTGGTTGTTACGTCATTGTGGAAGTACTTGGCCTTTGTGAGGTACTGCTACTTCACGTCATCTACTGGAGACTGTTCTGGTTAGTTTTTCTGCCTGCAGGCTTTTTGCCTGGCTTCTGTATTGGCCTGCTTTGAGTTTTCTTGGATGTAGTGTTTTTGCAAATCAAGGTTGACTCTGAGGGTGCTGGCAACTTTTTACAAACATGGTGGGAGATGGTGACAAAGGGGAAGGGTGATCCTGTGGCCAGGTGAAATTCAAGGATGAAGGCTCCATGACCCTGGTGCAGTTGTTTAGTGGGTCATGGTGATTTGTGAGGGAAGGGGGGTGCTTTGTTGGTGATAGTTGCCTTGCCCTGCAGTGTGATGGGCACCCTGACATTGTAATTGTGGTATCCTATGTACATGATGTGTTCTGCTGATCAATGCCTGTTCATGTCTTGTGTTTACCTTTCAGGTGTGAGGGGATAGTTGTGGTTTGACATGCTGGGGTGTACACATAGTGAATGTTCACATGTGATGTGTAGAGGACACTGATGGTCACTTGATTGCACATGCATGTGTTGAGTGCATGCCCCTACTGACCCACACACTCGCACTATAATGCACTACATGTACAACCACCCTTCCATGTCCACGTGTACACTCTGTTTTCCTTCTGGTGCCCACTGTGTCCCTGCAGCACATGTCCTATGACCAATTGTGGATCCTGTACATGCCTAATTTGCTTTTTGATGTGGTTTGTCGCTTAGATGTGATGCTCAGGGTGCGCATCACACACAATGGCTGTTAACTGTGCTGTGTACTGAGCAGTGTGTTGCAGGAGGTGGACACGCCACACAGAAGCTGCAGTGTTGATTTTGCAATGCGCAATGTGCATGTAGACAGGCATTCATTGTTATGTTACAACTACGACTTTTGGAATGCATTTGGGTATGACTTATTTTTGGTGGAGGTTGCTGGTCAGTCATTTCATCTGATTCCATGTTAGGCATCATTGTATGATGCCAATTTACATTTTTCACAAGGCAATGTGTACCTTATTGGTACTGTGTTGGTGTATGTCTATTGCTTGTCATGTCATGTTGTGGTTTGGGAGGGTTTGAGTGACATACCAGTGATAGTCATGGCCTGTTTTGCAGGTGTGTGTGATTCACACCTTGCATGTGTGCCTTTTGGTCACACAGGATTGCTTGTGTTTAAGTATCTAGGGATGCACTTCCATGGCAACAATCTCAGGGTGGTAAGGTTGTGACAGTTGACTGTCTCTTTGTCATCATCGATTGTCACCTGGTATGTGCCAGGCCTGTGTGCACTCCGCAGGGGTGGGCGTTCAGGTGAAAAATGTGTCCACAAGCTGGGTCCGGGGTTCCTATCCCCACCCATGGGCAGCGCCTGTGCCTGTGGTTGGGGATGTGGGGGCACCACCATGTCCACCGGTACGCCCTGCCGTGTTGCAACATTGTGCAGGACTCATGCTGCCACAATGATCCTGCACACTACTGGGGATGCATAGAGTAGCTGCCCACCAGAGCTGTCAAGGGAGCAGAAGCGTGACTTGAGCACTCCGAATGTGCGCTCCACTATGGCCCTGGTTGCAAATGGGGCACAATGTATTTTACCTGGGGTGGTGTGGTGGGGTTCCCGATTGGCATCATCATGTGGTTTCTCAGAGGGTAGGCAATGTCCCCTGGAGAGGTGATAATGGTTGTGATTATTGGGGTGTGTGTATTTGTGTGTGTGTGTGTGACATGCATGCATGTGCAAGGGCATTTGTACTCACCAATGAGCCATGTGTCGCCATGCTGCCCAGCTTCCAGGGCCCGGCTCAGGGCGGACATTCTGTATATGAAACTGTCATGGGTGGAGCCAGGGTAGTTTGCATAGACAGAGGTGATGATTCCCTTTGCATCGCATATCACCTGTACATTGATGGAATGCCAGTGCTTGCGGTTTCGGTAGATGTGCTCAGTGGCCCTAGGTGGACGTAGGGCCACATGGGTGCAATCTATGGCACCAAGCACTTTGGGGAAATGTGCCACCCTGTAAAAGTCTAGGACAACGGCCTGCCTTTCTGCGGGTGTTCTGGGCATGTATATGTGCCTGCGGACTGAGGGGCGTGCTGTCATGATTGCCAAGACCTGGTGTAGGCAGTGTGACTGCGTGGCCTGTGAGGCCCCCCCCCACTATGGCAGTAGTCCGCTGAAATGACCTAGCGGCCATAAAATACAGGACATTGAGCACCTTCTCCAACGGGCTCAATGCTTGGTAGCAAAGGGTGGGGGATGTGAGGTCATCTTCCCACTCCCTGACCAGGTCTAGGATGATACGGGGTGGAAACCTATACCTGCCGTAGACTTGGTCGTCAGGCATCCCAAAAAGGCTTGTCTGTGGTGAAAAAAAATGCATGCCCTGGCTATTCTCCTCCTCCTGCGGTGTCCGACCATCATTGCTGCGACAAATGGGGCATTCATCGTAGCTGTATATACGTGTTTGTTGTTTGCGCACACTTTTATACTGTGCGCGGGGATGCTGCCGCCTGCCTTCGTGTGGCGGACGCGTTCATGCCTGTGTGCGTCTTTTGCCGTGCGTGGGTTTCCCGTATTCGAATCCATGAATACGGGTTGTTCGCGTGCGTGTGGGTGTCCCGTGTAGTTCCCTGCAGTACTTCCCCAGTTACGCCTTCTTTTTCACGCGTTATTCCCCATTCCGCGTGTTACGCCCACTGTTCCGCCCACTTTTGTTGTGCGGGCTGCGCTATGTGCGCTTTTGCTATGCCCGTAGCGCACGCCCTTTGATGACGTGTGTGCCCGCGTGCGACATGCACTGATTTGGCGCACAAGCAGTGGGAAACAAGCGCAGCACCTTCCTTGAATCCCACGCGTGCGCGTGCGCTTGCTTTCTCACGCTTGCGCCACCTTGTGCCTGCTTGCGCTGGGATTTTCGGCACACGTTTGTTCCATGAATCTGCCCCACATTGTTTCACAGAATAAAACAGAAAAAAATGCAGAATGCTGTTTTCTCTTCTAATGTATATAATCTTCTGAATATTACCTGTACATACCAGTTTAAAGTTAATCCTAGAAACAATCCCTCTAATACTTTACAAAAAACACATATTACCCTATTTTTCCATTTTAAACTTTTATTTTACATGTTAATGTTCACAAATAAAATTACACATATATTTTAAAACGTTCTTTCTAACAACAATATGTAATCATTATTTAAACCCTTTGGCAGTCTAGCTTGGTGTGCGACTATAGCCTCATTACTAAGAAGCCAATCTACTTCTGTACGCACCCATGTTGTGGAATGTCCACAATCAATAGATGTCCCCTCATGAAAAAGTTTTCTTACTAAAAGAAACTTGACAAAATGTTTCATTCATTATAGAATTGTTAATTGTCCTACCTGCTAGACTGTATCTTTGAAACATAATCGATGCATACTTGTTAAAAGAAAACTAGATTTTACAGTGTTGATTGCAAATTACAACCACAGTCACTGCATTTCATGTCATGGAATGCTTTACTTACAAGATCAGAAAAATGTACACTTTTCGGATGAGGGATAGGAACCTATACAAATCTTTCACACAGATCTGAAGTAGACTCAAATTCTTACATAGTGGGCACATATGTTTCTACTCGTAACTAATTCCTACATACCTATCTACACTAACAGTTTCCTGCATTAATACATCGAAGACAGTCATTGAAAATTCTTGACTGTCTTCCTGAGTACTTTGAGAAAATAAATCGTTGATTTCCACTTGCAACACCTACTACATTTAGAATTGACATTGCCAAATGCATACTGTGTGGCTTCTCTGCTGTGAAAGCTAATTCTTGTATTATTGGTGTCATTTGAAACAACCTACACAAAGCTGCATTGGAATAGCATTCAACTCTGGTTTCATTACTAAATCTGCAATGCGAGTATGTCATAGTTGAACAAGTCTGCAACTCCAGCAGATTCTGTTCTATTTATGCTTAAGAGGAAACATGTTATTACAAGGCAGTTTCATTGAATGCTTATGTTTACTATATAAGGGCTTAACAGGTACAGGTATAAGGTTCAGGTGAGGAGCATACAGTAAATAAATAAAAATAAAATAATCTATTATATTCTTCAATGCAAGAAAGGTCAGCTGTCACTTTTCTTTCATTAAAGTTTATTAAAAATAAACCTATATTTTTCACATGTGACAAAGCTACATATGAGATTTCTTCGTTAAATACTGTATGACCAATGTCAATAAGTGGTGCTTATAAAGTCAACCCTTGTGATTTATGAATAGTTATTGCATATGCGGAGCACAATGGAAACTGTGCTCTTTTCACAAAGGTATCCTTAGAAAGCATGAAATGTGCATAATTCTGAGAAAACCCATAGAGTTTGTTCTACAAGATTAAACTTCATTTCAACATGTTCATTGTATGTCCTGTAAGGACAAGTACGAAATGCAATCACTCTTCCCATCGCTCCATTGACTAGACCAATTCCTACATTCAAATTCCTCTTTAACATTAATTGTGCATTAATGCAATGTTTTAAAACTCCTTCCAGACCTGCTGCTTTGCCATCTGTGAAAAGTAGTTAAGTGAGCTAAAGTGTGCTCTCAAGTGGGTAACTTCCCAAAGAACAGTTCAATGGGCTGTGTTTGTTCTGGCAGAGGGGCTCCTATGGACTATATTTTGATTATTTAAGGGATTTGGGTTTAGTCACCCTAAGTTTCCTAGGGTCATCCAGATGTGAACCCCTTGCTTACTGTGCTCAGAGAGGCACCACTCCACCTCACTGATGATGCCCAACAAGGCTGAAACACGTGTATGGGGTTGCTGTTGGTACTCTTGTTCAGAAGGGACTTCCCATAGCATTTTGGTGCTGGACTTCCCATGTGGGTGGACAAAGACTGATATGCAAATTGATATTTCCCATCTGTGATGGTACAGTGAGCTAAAGTGTGGCTGCAGACTCTCAAGTGGGTACCTTCCCAAACGACAGATCAATGGGCAGCGTTTGTTCTCGCAGAGGTGTGCCTATAGACTATTTGTTGATTATTTAAGGGGCTTAGGTTTAGTCACCGTAAGTTTCCCAGGGTCATATAGACATGGACCCCTTGCTCAATGTGCTCAAACAGGTACAGCTCTTCCTCACTGATGAGGCCCAACAAGGCTGAAACACATGTATGGGGTTGCTGTTGGTACTCTTGTTCAGGAGTGCATTGCCATAGCATTTTGGTGCTAGACTGTCCATCTGGGCGGTACAAAGACTGATATGCAAATGAATATTTCCCATCTGTGAAATGTACAGTGTGCTAAAGTGTGGCTGTGGACTCTCGAGTGGGCACCTTCCCAAAAAACAGGTCAATGGTCCGTGTTCGTTCTCACAGATGGGTGCCTATGAACTGTTTTTTGATTATTTAAGGGACTTTGGTTTAGGCACCCTAATTTACTAGGGTCATCCAGACGTGGACCCCTTGCTCACTGTGCTCACAGAGGCACAGCTCTGCCTCACTGATGAGGCCCAACAAGGCTGAAAAATGTGAATGGGGGTTGCTGTTGGTACTCTTATTCAGAGGGAAATTTCCATAGCATTTTGGTGCTGGACTGTCCATGTGGGCCGGACAAAGACTCATATGCAAATAGATATTTCCCCACTGTGTAAGGTACAGTGAGCTAAAGTGTGGGTGCATACTCTTGAGTGGGTACCTTACAAAGAACACTTCAATGGGCTGTGTATGTTTTCGAAGAGGGGCGCCTATGGACTTTTTTTCACACAATTTTATCTCCACAATATTTTGCTTCTCAGACAGTCGCATTGTAGAGTTACACTTGTTACACTCTACAAGTATGCACATCAATGCAACACAAGCAATAGTTATTTCCTCAAGAGTCTACAGGACATCAGAAGGACTGCAATCTGCCTGAAACATGTTAGAAACCAGTCTTCCCTTTGAGTCTGCTTTCACATTTTCCTCAAGAATACCCATACGAACCGTATTAAGCATTTCTGCATACTGCAAATCTGTAGATTGCCTCACATTAATGGTAAATTCCTGAAATTCAAAACAATTCCAAAGGTTCAAATGACCCATACTTCCTATACATTTTTGACTATCTTTAGATTGAAGCATTTTGAAAACTGCATGACCATTCACAGGAGATAATTGTAACAAGTCTCCAAAAAAGCAGAACATGTTCACTTCCAAACAAAACGTTGTAGTCAGTTTTCAAAACCTCTTGCATTCACAAGTGAATGAAAGCTAGCATCAAGATCGACACCATACTTACTTCATTTACAATCAAGGCATTACATTTTCTAAGAACTGTTCCTACTTGTTGTGCTGAACTTGATACAAGTTTTCAATACTCTTGTTTGTTGTCATGCTCCACTTCTAAAATCAACAGGCAATGTAAAGTATCACCTCCTATATTAAATGCTGCTAAACCTGTTGGAACAGTTACAATACATGACAAAGAGGAACCTGTAACATTTTGAATCATGCCTCGTATTGCACAAATTTAAAAAGATGAACATGTTCCTGCTTGACCACTAACATACAAAAATACAGGTTTGTATTGCACACAAGAACATTCATGCATGTCATGCTGTAAACCATGTAAGAACCTATCTTTAATTTTATAACAAACTCTTTTTTGCTCTACATGAAGTTTAGTAAATATTTCATCAAAATTTGCATCTGCAGCATTACCTTTTTCCATTGCACTTCTAATTCCTCCATGGCAAGCTCAAAATCAAATTGAATCATTGGTTCATCACGCACATTTTGACTGCCTGCTTCAGAATATCGACTTCCCTCAGGAGTCTCTTGTGCCAATTCAGCTGCCAAAAGTTCTTCTTGATGTAGTTCTTTCTCAAGTAACTCCAAGTACTGGTCACACTTTCTATATGTAATTAAGCTTTTTTTTAGCAAACAATTATTTTTCAAACGTTTGAAAACTTCCAAGCAAATTACTCTCTACATGCCATGGGAAGAACGGCAAAAGACAAAAATAAAATAATTATTTTTTTTCTCAGCTGTTTGGCAAGACAGTTTCATGTGGTTAATAAGACTTGCTTTCTCATGTCTCACTAGACAACCAGTACATCCATGTACTTTAAACCGTCCTGTGTCACTGTTTGCGTCAATATTTCAATATGAGTAGTGTTGTGCTACTTCATATACACAAGGATCTTCCAACACTTCAGATCAAATTGGATAATATGTATCAATCAATTTAGTTTTCAGAATTTCTGTACTAATAGGTAATGCTTCACCTAACTGCTCAATTTCACTCAAATGCATTATTACCTGATTTGTAGTACCAGCTGGTGCAAGGCTTATCCAAAGAACATTGATGTTGTGTCCATAGACAGGCAAACTAGTTAGCCGATCTGCGGCTTCATTGATACCACACTCTCTATGTGAAAGCATCTTCAGACCAAAAGCTTAAATGTTTCTAACTAAGAGTTTTATCTGCTGATACATCTGCCCATAATTCAGCTGCATTGCTCTTATCAGCTTTTGTCATGCATGCTGTAACATAACGAGCAACAGCTGTTGTATCTTCAGCAATAAACTGTACATCAGTATTTGCATTCCATAGCTGAACAATGGCAGGACTGTAATCATTAATGAATTGGCATTCTTCACTTATTTTTAAGATATAGGTATCTCTTGATGACTTACCAGTAACATGGTGTCGAACTGATGACATTAAACTGTTCACTCGACCGACTGGTGTCCCAGGCTTGGAAAGACAAATCTGCACTGAGTATAGTACTT
Source organism: Ambystoma mexicanum (assembly GCF_040938575.1). Lineage (NCBI taxonomy): Eukaryota > Metazoa > Chordata > Amphibia > Caudata > Ambystomatidae > Ambystoma > Ambystoma mexicanum. The sequence goes on from NC_090930.1 coordinate 625,714,892, forward strand.
GTCTTTACCACATGAGTGCCTTTGAAACCTTTCCACTTTGTTCCATAGATCAGCATTAATGTGCTCAGCGGAAATTGGAAAAGTAACATATTGTTGAATAAACCCCACCACACAGCCATCACTTACCTTACCAAACTGAGGAGCATATTTAATGCACAACAGCATATGAATATGCGTAGCCCCACGTGCCTGGTACTGTTTCCTCCCAAAATGGTGTCTACAGTACTCAATGGACCATTTTCTTTATTACATATGAAACGTAACATGGCTAAAAATCTGTGATGAAAAGAATGCAATATAGCTACAGGGTCCATAGAACACAATTCCCCCGGTGTCATATGTTCTATGTCGTCTCTCTGTGCATTATTGTAAAAAATCCACTCTGCAAGATCATCCCAACCATACTCAGCACAACTTAAAGTTACAAACCAAGTTGGAAGGCCCAAGTTTCTCATCATGCATCTAACCTTAGTGTCTCTCCTACACCAACATTCCTTGGTTCCTCTCATTGAGGCAAGAGCATTAGTAGGTTTGGCCACTAAGATTTATTTTTTCTTTTACCTGTTGTGGCACTGCACATACCAAACAAATTTTAAATCTAGTTTTGGTCTGAAGTGTGTGAGCAATAGCATAACATAATATTGAAAATTCACTTTCATAAAATAAATGAAAAACATATTCAATATTGGTACTAAATAAATAATCTTCAGAATTCATTCTTGTACAATGATATTCTGATGCAGAGATTTGCACTGTCTAATCACTCTGATGACTTTTCCCAAACACTGATCTGTGCACCTTCGTTGATTTAATTTCATACAATTCTAAACTGTCGCCATCACTTCACGTGCATTGGATGAATAGTGTAATGCTCATACACACTACTCCCTTCTGTAACAGATAGACGTTGGAATTGACCGCCACTGTCAATGGTCCTAGTTTCTCACAACCTTCAGAGTCTCTATCCTTTGTAGCATCTTGATTTGTCTTTGAGAATTACCATTTGTGTGCACAATTTGCAAAAAGGACTTTAAGACTTTACAAGAAAACTTGTCAATATTACACAAAAATATGCATGTCCATACCTCACAATGCTTCTTTTGTTTTATTCTAGATTGAACTAAAGTTTCAATTTCTGTATTATCAGTCCTTAGGATTTCTTCTTTTTTAGAAATCACAGTATGTCGTACTTCATTGCTACATCCACTCTCAAAATATCTAAGATAATATTCTTTCCTTGAATGTAACTCTGCTCATTAAAAAATCTTTCTGCATGAGAGGTGTTTCCACTCTCCAACAAACACTTCACAAAAGTTGTCACGATTCAGTACTTTACATCTTTCTATATTCGTATAGAAAGGTATAGTCACTTTAAGTAATTAATTAAGTTTATTCAATACGAAAAAGAACATTTTTCTTTTCATATCAAATGCTTTTTAATTATTACTTCTTCCTTTTCCTTTTGCAAAATACGCTTTACCACATATCTAGATCCACACTTCTCCAAAGATTTATAAAAATCCGAGAGTAATACATTTTCTAATATATATATATCTGTATTCCTCTATTTCAAATTTATATCACATGTCCTACCTTTTCTTCTAAAATGTTTCTTTTTTTTACTAGCTACCAAGACATTTGATACACTTTTTGTTTTCTTACTATCAATAAAATCATTAGTGGTTCCATCGGTAAGTTCAGTTGGCACAACTCCTATTTAAAAATTGTAAGTATTTTTGATGACAGGTGCTATTATCTACACTATTTGCATCTACAGATATAAAAACACTACTTCTTCCCTGCAGACAATGCTTCCTAATAACGCGTTGTTTTTATTTTCTTGTTGGTATCTTATAAAAAATCCGTATACCAAAGAAATTAGCATCTTAACGCCACTCATTAGGTTTCTTTATATTTTCAATATATAATAGAACTTTCATACTGAGGCTGTAAAAGAAAACATCTATCAAGTATGTAATGATCTCAAATTTAATTAAATCTAACCATCTTAAATACTTTGTTTCCATACATTCAAAGTCTACTTTGCACATCTTATTTACACTACATACAATGCTTCACATACTTCCTACAATCATGTAACACTAATCTATAAAAAATATCAGCATATAGGCCAAAAAGCATTTACCAAAAATATGAAAGACAGAGACATGCTCTTCTCTCTCTACATTAATTCATCACTACAAATTAAAGGTGCAAAGTGTGGGGTGCATTCAAAGGCCCCAAACAGAAGTCCCTTTTAGATGAACAGCAATATTTTTTTTCAAGTAAAATTGAAGAGCCATGTTGAAAAGGGGCTTAGCTGTCATTACCAAAAGAAAAGCAGCATTTATATTCACAAAAGAAGGAGTAATCAAAGATCCCTTTTACATGGACAACAGATTTTTTAAACAGTGACACAAAAACGACTTGCATAGGTGTTTGCGAGTAATAGCAGTTTAAATGTGAAAAAGTATCACTGCTCAGAGAAAAATGTCAGCTTAAGACAAATCCTTTTGCTGGCTGTGGGCACATTTCAAAAAAGGAAATCTACCACTGCCAGTTTGGATTTTACATCACCAGCTAATTACTAACTGCAATAACGTGTCCTGCTAAAGGTGTCGAAATTCAGTGTTCTCCAGACCTGCTGGCTCTCCAGACCTGTTGACTGCAGGAGAGGTTCTCCTTGGCTGGGAGCATTGTGAGGAAAAAGGTACCGTTGCCTGTTAAGAAACATAGTTTATAGAGCTTGTGTGTGTAAGGGGTTGGGAATACCTACACTTCCTTTGGTCCTTTGCTTGTCAATTGGCTGGGAGAGCAGGTGCAGTCAGTTTGCTATTTAAGGAGTTCTTCGGTCGGTGCTGCCTGCTGGTAATTGATGGCGTGACATGGGCCGGTGGAAGCAGAGTGCTCAGTCAGAGGATGTGGAGATTCTGGTATGTGGAGCGGGCCGGTGGTGATCTCTTTAAGTCCCGACCCCGGCGGTGAACTTGCAGCTCGTCTGGAAGAGCGGAGCTGCTCACAGAGGATGCTGTTCAGCGCAGGCTATTTCCTTCCTGGGGTGGAGCCGGAAAGCCCCCCAGGGCTCAAAAAAGAGTTTACCTGAATGTAATTAAAGTGAAGTGAAGGCCCACTGGTTTGCAGGACTGAGAAGACATTGGGCAGAGGGAGAACAAGGGGCAAGGCATATCACACAGTACTGCTGTGTTGTTTGTTGTGGAATGTTGTCTCATTTCATGTGAATCATTAACCATGTTCAAAGTCGTGTTCATGTGTTCAGTGAGTTCAGATACCATGAGGGGAGCATTGAAGCCATGTTAGAGGGGCATTGCTAATCAAGAAGTACTGCCTCCATGACTAAGAGTATAGAAGTTTTCAGTGTTATGTTCCATTCATATGTATGTTCCATTCATGATGTATGTGCTTATGTTTGTGGCATCTTGAAGGAATTGAAAATACCCCTCTTCCTATTCATAACCCCTCCCTAACCCTTTTCCCCCCTTAGGCTGCCTTGCGGTGCCTGTGTTTCTACAATCAGGAGCCTGTGTCAACCAAGGTGGGAGGGGTCACTACATTTGGCTTCCATTGCTAGGAAGGAGTTGAGTATACATCAGGGGTGTGACAAGCATGAACAATATGTGTGAAAATGGGGGCAACAACTTAAAAGAGCAAGCTTACAACACAAAGAGATGGATTAAAAAAAAAACTCTGGGAGCTTGCTAACCCAGTGAAATCAAATGGCTGTGAGGCAGGAGAAGGGCCATTCGTCCCACATGAAGATTCACAATTAATTTAGAAAGGACTTTTTATCATGTATGCCTTTTTCTCAGCAGCCATAAGGTGGACTGATTTCATTTATGTACCATTTTTTTGTTAATTTCCGGGCGATTTTGGAAATATAAAATCCATCTACCTGCGACTCATGGAACTGTAATGGCTATCTAAGATGTGTTTCTGGCTGATCTGATCATGTTCCAAATGTGAGAGTTGGTGAGCGGCTGGAGAATAACATTAGGGATATGGTTAATAATTTAAATATACAAAAGTGTTATGCTTTTTATGGAAATGGCAGAAACATACAGCATGGGCGTGCTATTTGGTACAGACCTGCTGGTCGGCTTATCTTATTCCCCATGATTAGCTAAATCAGAATATGCACATTATGGCATTTGCTAGTAACATTGTAAAGTTGTGATACATAACTAGTGTTTGCCAAAAAATTGAAAAGATAACTAATGGAGATTACAAATGGGAATTGCCATATGTTGCTCCAGACCCCTAAACCAATCCTGACTTGGAAGCTCGTTTTGTGAGGAGAGAGAAGGGTAACTTCCCCATTGTAAAATTGGTGGTCTCATCGTTGCTATATAAGCGGGACTTCACTACGAGGAGGGACCTAACACAGACTCACAGACAAAGAGACAGACAATCAGGAAAGCCGCTGAAACTTACCATCTGACAGCTGTAAGGAAACACCGGAGGAGATTGCTGAGAGTACATATGGGTGGAGCTGTCTGTTTCTAGGAAGGCCTCAAAGCTGATTGGGTCCTATGGTGGAGAGCTGGAGGCCAGCTTTGAGGGTGGAGTGACCAGACCATAGCCCTATCGTTCCAGAGAATCCTGAGATGCAGCTGGCTTTCCTGAACTTTAAACAGAGGATCTCTTTGTAAGTAGAACTAAGTCATAGGAAACCAAAAGGTGGGAGAGTCTGCTTGCCTTAAATTATTTCCCCTTATAGTGGGTAGGGTGGGGGGGCAAAACTGTGTAGTTCCTTAGCCTACTTAACTAAAAATATGAATGTAATTAATTATAGCCTACTTAAATAAAAATATAAATGCAATTAATTAATTTATCATTTAACAGAAGATTACACAGTGAATTTTGTTAAAATTTGAAATTAACAAAGTTCATTTCTCAGTGTGCGCTGAAAATGATGGCCTATCATTTAATTGTTTAATACTTTTTGTCCTGCTGACCCCGACTTCTTTAAGGAAGAGGGGTGTCTGTATTCTTAAATCAGTCCAACCTTTTTTATCAAGATTACCCAACACAGGCCTTTCAGTGGTTGTGGGTCTTGAATCCAAAATTACCCATATCATTCCAATTTTTCTGTACAACTTCCTCGACACAGACCAAAGTAGGGGGATCACACAAACAAACCACTAAATCACCTTGTGTTTATTTTAAACCAAAAGTGTGGGTGAAATCATAATTGCCATATGTATTTGTACCAATCTTGAAATCCTACTGCTAGCCTTTTAAGCCCACAAGAAAATCAAAATCACATAACACTACAGGATAATTACTTTCGTTATTGATCAGTGTAATTATTTCAACTCACTTTTGTGCTGAGAGAAGTTGATTGTGTTCTGCCACGGATAAAGTGGAGTTTGACATTTTTGTGCTAACTTCTATTACTTTTATTGAAATAAATACCAATATATTTACCGTACACCAGACTGGTGATTGGCTCGTTGTTAGCTAAGGGGAGAGGGATCCAAGGGGAATGATATGTGTCTGAGATATGGCTAAAGAAAATAATCTGTTAAACATTTTGTTGCATCACACCTTAAGTGGGGAAGAAAAGAAATCTCTGAGTTGAGGGTTGCTTTTCAATAAACCATTACAAAAGCGAGCACCTTAAGTCTAAACACAATAGACATGGCATAACATACCATTATTTATTTTTACAGAGTCATGACGGTGTTCCAAGATAATGTGTTACAACTTTACTGTCATTTACCAACCTACCATTCATGCATCTCTGGTGTATCTTCAATTAATATTGGGTCACCTGCTCCCTCCTTTTCTCTCTCACTCTGGCTGCCCACCCTGGGCCCTCTAACGATTCCTTCCTGTGAGGCTAAAAACCTTTGTGTCATCTTCGATTCCACCATCTCCTTATCTCCTCACATCTCTGACAAGTCTAAGAAGTCACATTATGAGCTTCACCTCTTCAGAGGTATTCTTCCTTTTATCACTTATCCCATGAAGCTCACATTTACTCCAGAGCCTTGTTCCTCTCTAGGCTGGACTACTGCAACAAGCGCTTTCTATATATGCCTGTTTCTACTCTTCGCCCTTTACCACATATCAAAATCAGGGCTGTGAGACTTGTCCTTGGTCTCAAGCCCAGGGATCATCTCTCCAGCCCTGAAATCTCTCCAGTGGATCCCATTGTCTGTGAGGATCCTCTTCAAGAACATCTGTATCATCCACAAGGGTTTCTAGGGCCAGATAACACTCTACATCCAACTTTCTCTTAGTAAGTGGCTTTCTTCTCGAGCCCTCTTCTCATCCACCTCCAACTCTCTGAGGGTCAGACGATTCTCCAGGCAGAGAGTGGGGGGTAAATTTCTGTCCTGGGCTGGGGCCTCCCTCTACAACAGTCTCCCTGCCTCTCTCGAACTTGAGCAGGACCGCCTAAGGTTCTGGAAGCATCTCATGACCTTCCTTTTCACTTTCACTTTCTCTCTCCCTCTCCCTTGCTGATGTCCCTCACTGCTGCACATACTGGTTACTTGGACACCCAATGAACTCACGGGACAAGGCGCCTGCATGACCAGTTGCTCTTCAAGATTGTTGTTTTGTCCTTCTTCTGTCCTTCCCTCTTGTCGTGCCTGGAAACACTTGTGTACAGGCACATTATAAATTACTTATATCACATCATATTATATCAAAACGTAAGGTAACAGTAGAACAGAGCTGCAAGACAACTCACTGGCACTTACTTGCTCCATCCAGCTGCAGCTTTCACACCTTAAAATCCTCTACTTAAAAACTGTGGACCATTTCCACACACACAACTATCACTATGCTTCTGTTCACACAACTACATCCTGCCATACCGTTGCTTCTCCCACCACCTATTTAATTAGTTCTCCTTGGCCAATCTCAGAAAAACATGCAAAAATATCAACCTCACCTATGACCACCTATTTAAACATAATACGTCAGTGGCCTAACCCACTATGCTGTTTTCACCAGCAAACTAATTAATACTATTGCAACTCAACAAAACATAATAGCATGTAGGTTCTCCCTCCACTGCCCATCCCCACTCTCGCTAAGATTTTAATGACAAAGTGCCCTGAGCACACTCACACAGCTAACTCAGCAAACCACATCAATAATACCATTTCCCACATAACACGATGCACTCCTATTCATTTTACATATCCATATGTCAGTGGTAATCTTATACACCACAACACCCATTTCTTACAATGCATGAGAAAGCATACATATATTAAAAGAAATACATACATAAAGCAAGTAATTTCGTGCCTTGAAACACTTGTGTATAGGTGTGTTATAAATGCCATTTTATGTCATATCATATCATTTGCACGCTCATACCTATATACATATTCAACCCACAATTTCACATTCTTAAACCTGTTCCAAAATAATCCATAACACAGCTTTGCTTTCATGTACCAACCAACTATTCATTCATCTTTCCTGTGTCCTGAATTCATAAAAAAATATAATAAGAGAAAGGATCTCCAGTATGACATACTGCCATTTAGTTGCTCCACTCGGCTGCAGTTTTTGCACCTTAGAAAACTCTGCTTAAAAACCCCATTCAGTATACTGGTGGTTATATCACTGGGCCTACCACACCTTTCCTTCTCCCACCACCATTGTTCAAATCACTACTATTGCTACTCAACAAAAGATAATAGCATGTATGTTCTCCCTCTACTGCCCATCACCACTCTCACTAAGAATGTTATGGCCAAGTACCCTGAGCACCCCCATACAGCTACCTTAACAAACCACATCAATAATATTATTTCCCCCATCCCATTATATACTGCTATTCATTTTACATCTCCCTATGCCAGTGCTAATCCTATACACTACGGTACCCATTTCTTACATAACCTAACAATGCATATACACTACGGTACCCATTTCTTACATAACCTAACAATGCATGATAAAGCATACAGATATTAAAAGAAACACATGTCAATTTTATAATACAACTCCCAGCCACTTCTCAACAAAAAAAACACTTCTCTACAAATTACCAACTCAAATTCACTTCCTCAATTCTAACACACTACAGAATCACCAATATAGAGTCACAAAGAAACCGTTTAATGTCCAATAACAAAGCACACACACAAATCCTATATTTAACAAAGCTACATGTATATTGCTTAGCTCACACTAGGGTTGCCTATTCACTCAGATGCATATCCCATTTTCCAAAGCCCGTGAGAAACAAGATTTGCTTGCAAATACATTTGTTGTAACATAACTATATCATAAGATGTCATATTACATCATCACTCTCCTAAAAACAATGAAATCAAATATAGAAAACAATGTTTATACACTTCACTAAAACAGACACCAAAACATACTTAATTTAACCTAGAAATCCTCCAATTCATAATGTACATAAAATATAGAAAACACACACCACTCACTTTCAGCTGTTCCCATGAATGAATAAATCTTCACAATAGCCCAACATAGACCATCTGCACACTCTGACCTCTGCGATCAGAATGTCAACCATCAGTTGCTGTGACTAACCGTACATTTTTACATGTTAAAAAAGACATGAAACAAGTTGTAACAATGCAAATAACATAACAGTACACATAAGAGCATGACATCAGAAACACATGTGAAAATATGTAATTTAAAAACAAGGGAACACCATGATTGCTGCACAGAAATTGGAATCGCCATAAACATGGCTACACGTGAACAAACAATATCATGGTCGTGGCTACTCCTGCCAAAATACACAATGTCCCATTGGCTTGCTGGTACCTGCGGCTATACCACTCTCAGGGAATATCACCCAAAAAATACACAACGTCCCATTGACTTTCTGATACCCGTGATGACGGGTGAAAACCACAGCTGCAATCCACCTGACTGGGCATGACATTTCATGGATTGCTTCTGTAGCCACGGACATCAAAATACCCTTCACCTCTATTACAATTCAAAAACATTTCAAACATTTCTCTATGCTCTTTCTTGAGATGATGAATTAATGTTCTTTTCTCAAACAAAAAAAACCCTGTGCTCCCTGTCAAAAAATGTTTTCCACAATTGCAGCACAAAACTCTCATTTCAAACACTCCACCTAAAATAATATTATAGAACAAACAAAAATGTTGTAAGCTAATTCTTTCCCAACTCATCACCTATATCCACAACATCACTATGAACCCCATTTTCACATTTTTCACAGTCTTCTAAAAAATCAAATCAAGATGTTCTTTTTTCTGAAATTGGCTGCATGTTTGAAATATCCAATACACAATTAATTTAACACCAAAAATTTCACAATCTACTGCAACCACACCTCACTCTCAATCAACAAAAATGTACTATGTACAAAAACTCTTAATACAATGATACAATATAATCTACAATGTCATTGGCATGCATATAAAAACATCAATCAGAAAATACATGCTCTGATAGGTTCAACATATCAACAGAACTTGAGGTTCATGACATCCTATTATCAAACACCCACCACACAGACAATGAACAACCAATCAAAAAGTAAATACAAACATTACACCATCTCTCCTAATGTACTCTTCCTTCATTACTAATTCTAATATCTAAAGTGTCAAGCAGTATTTCTTTTTACCACACCAAAATGGAAAACTACATACAATGACTGGAGGACAATCCTCCCACAGAGGAAGGAATAAAAAAAGAAGATGCTGAACACAATGTACAAGATGAAAATGATCAGGATTTTGAAAGTACATTCTACATATTAATTCAAAATAAAACTAACAATTATATTTAAAGAAACAAGTATGACTGTCCAAACACATATGTATATACGTAATATAAAACTACTGGGCAACAGAAGAATATGTATCATGTGCTCAACCTAAAATTAAACGTAAACTCACAACTACATTCCCATCAAAATAAACCTGTTGGAATAAACTTTGTTTCCATGTGTAGTTAGCTTTCCAGATATGTGCATTTATATTTATTATAATTCTATAACAGGTTTTTTAGATGTTACAATAACTGTTGACAAAAACACCACACTCAATACACATACTGAAAATCAACTACATTGTTTTCAAACATTTTCTACAGCCGCAACTATGAACAACCCCATGGTCCCCATGTTTTCTAGCCACAGCTGTAGCAGTGTCTGAGAGTTCACTTCAGGTTTCATACTACAATACAACTTAACAGATCAATGCAGTACAACACTACCATAGAGATAGGAAATGGAAAGGGAAAACACAAGGGTTCATACATATAACAAAAAGGTCAAAAAATCTTTTAAAATCAATATGTACATAACAGATCAGTCTTATAATGGACTCTTTCGGTTACAAACAGTATACTTCTTTGCACATTGAGTCCTATATCCAGGAGTATGGTCCAATGAACCCGTGGCTACCACGATCCCCAGTCATTGCTGCGGTTAACCGCGCCTCCAATATTCCACAGCCCATTGCGCTACACCATAGCCGCGGTTATTCATCTATGTTTAAAAAAATAATAATATCCTGCTTCCTAAAAAAAAAACATAAATTAGAAAACAAACACACTTTAAGAAACACCATTTAATACACACGTTTTATGCCCCTCATATCTTGTATGCAGTGCATAACTTGCACTATACAAGATACAACATTTGTGCATAGAACACTGTTGTTCTCTTTCGTCATACTAATCATTGGGCCATTGGGGAAAACATACAATTTAGATTACCAAAACACAATAAAAAAACTAGGTGTGAGCAGTGTTTGTGTAGAATCAAACTCCACATATTAAAGGTGCTGCCACCAACAAATAGATACTTGACACACCTACAGCACTCCATTTCAAGAATAATCAGAAATGCTAGAGAGTTTTAAAATGAAGGCTTTTTATAAACTGTCTACAACTGTGCTGCTCCCATCTCCAGCAGTACCAGTATGTTTTGAATATAGGTTGCTTTTCACAAGTTAACTGTCCAACATGTAGTGCAAATCCACTGGGATGATGAGAATGATATATCAAAAAAACACATAACAGGAGGTGTAAGGGAAAAAGGAAACTCCCGTAAGTAACCACCCTTATGAAGGTCAACAACCTTTAAATACTAGACAATGAGGTCAAAGCGGGCATCTTGTTAGTTTTCAACACAGGTAACCATAGGATCCATACAACAGTTGTAGACTGCCTATTTCCATTAAATTAGCAGGCAGTTTTTGGATACAAAAAAAACTTTTTTTATTGATAAAAAGAAGGTGAATCATAAATTTTATATATCATCAATATTTATAAAACACTTTGTCAATGCAACAAAATGTAGAAACAAAACAACAAACAACAGTCAAAATCGGATGTGAGGGACAAAACAAAATAATAATCGTCCACAGTTTGAGGTACTAAAAATTTAAGAGTGTCTTAATACAAATACAACTAAGTTGAGCCTCAAATACCAAAAATTCTATCATTCAACATCTTACAACTACATCCTTCTCAACATACATTCATCCAACATGTTTCATTCCATCAATCACACCACCACCAGAACAAAGGGAGGAAGAGGGTGAACAACACAGTCAAAGGAAATTCGTCAGGGAACTGTCGCGTCAAGATCTAAAAAAGTGCACTGTGTAGCGCAGATACGCTATTTCAAAAAATAGAATCAAGACCAACGTTTTGCTTGGGTCTCTACTATTCCTGCTCTAAATGCACCATAACATACACAATGGCCTATACTAAATTGTACCATTTGTAGTATTTCAATTAAAAGAATGCATCCAAACAAACAACAAATATGATGGATCCACTTTGTTCCATCCACTGGATGAGTCTGGTGGTCCAAAACCGGCCAAATGAGTTCCACAAGGCAGGGCAAGAGGTGGTATCCTCGTTGCGGGCTACGGTTCCACCCTCATCACTTAATCGAGGTAATGGTGTATGCTGACTGTAGCAGGCTCCCTGTTGCAGAGTGTTCAGGCTGCCTCCCTGCAGGATCCGGCGTGCAGGCGGATTCCCCAAGACAACACACGCTGCCCCTCTCTTAGTCTTTCCAGCGTCAACCGGACACAGCAAAATAATGCTAGTGTAACGCTTCGCTTTGTCTTGTCCTCTCTCGGTTCAGTCCCGTGTCCTGATTCGCATAGTGGGCGTGGTTGGATGATATATCTACAATAAAATACAAAAATACAAAAATAACTCAAAGGAATTTACAAAACACCATCAATTATACTACCTCACAGAAAACTCAAAACAGCTAAGAGTACTGCAGAGCTGAAACTGCAATCAAATATACCTTCACTCTTACTAACATGAATACAAAAACGACATGCCTACATACAAATTCCACTGATTGACAAATCTAATTTTGTAAGACCATGTTAGTGAAAGTTAATAAATACATAAAAAGACACTTGCCACACAAACCGAGTAGATCAAACAAATTATAAAAAACACCATCTGCTAGCAGTAACTACTATAGCTAACACATAGAACACTGCAAATAAACCTTAAAACATATTAACATTTAATAACACATACTTTCAAATCACCCACACTCCTGCCATGTACACAGGCAGAGTTCTGCAATCAAACGGATTAATCTGCAGAAAATGGTGGCTTTTATATTTTCCAAAATGAATACCAAAATAAGAGGACTGTATACCAATGAAAGTACTAAAATGTATGACACATGTTCCCCAGAACCTATCACAGTCAGCTACACAAAAAGAAAAGTAACAATAACCAATAAAAACAATAAAACTGACAGAAATCGATAATCTCCCCATCTACCATCTTTCATAGCTGCTACTATTTGATGGGGCTACAGAAACTAGTTTGTATTCGCAGCTACACGTACATTTTTATGCAACCTAAAAATCAGACTAAACCGGCCACTAAACTTAAAAAAAAAAAGAGAACTCCTAAGCACATCAAATAACACACACAAATAAAATGATGTGCTGGATCATTCACCTAACAATGTAATTATTGCACAGAAAATGTATATGTTGAGATGTGGCTACAAATATAACCGTGCCTAGGGTCTCAACCAATTAAATAATAAAATATGTAGATGCACCTACGCAAATGCTAGCTGTAGACACAGTTATATTACAGCCATTCATGGATGTTTGTCGATAACCGCGGCTAATCGCTAAAATAACAAACTTAAGATAGTTTTTCCACCCTCCCATACTATAAACAAGTGTCCCTAACATGCCTAACAACCTCCCTCCAGTCCCCATTGTCCTCCTCTATCTCACCCTAACCCTAACCCCTAAAACACTCGATGCATGTATGATCCTAAACCAAACAAAATGACGTATAGCCGCAACTACAAACACATGATGTGCCATTAGTCCACAAATAGCCGTGGCTACAACATAGAGGCACGTCTACCCACGGTTAACAAAAGCCAGTACCAGGTGGTAGATACATAGCCGCGGATAAACACAACAGTACCATCAACCAATCAAAAACTTTAAAACACACACGTTGAACACACCCTGCTCATATCAACTACTAGAAAATTCAAGCTAGGAATCATTTTCATGAAAACAGTGAAACACTGCAGATATCATGGCTGGTTTGAAAACTGTGTGGCTCATAGGAGACAGTTTTGGTTGCTGGCTTTTTGTGAGAAACGAAATATTAACATGTACCTAGGTTTGAGAGATTTTACAATTAAATGGTTTGGATTACAGGGAATGTGTTGGTTCCACATTTTTCAAAAAATGTTAAATCTAAGAAGTATAGGACAACCAAACATCATACTAATTAATTGTGGAGACAATGATTTGGGGAATTTAGGGGGTGTGCCCCTTACTTTAACGCTTTAATGATGAAACAAAACATTACAAAACTAATGGAACTATTTCCTCACACCATCTTTATCTTTTCCAATTGGACTCAGAGACAAAAATGGAGATGGACCACCAAATATGACAACATTGAGAAATCCTGAAGAAATGTTAACAAATCAGTTTCAGCATTCATGAAAGACCACAACGATTTATGGATATCAAACAACAGCAGAGAGTTCTACATGGCCAATTTCTATAGACATGATGGACCTAGCCGATAAAGGAAATGTGGTGTTCCTTCATAACATCACCACAGCACTACAGATGTGCTAAAATACTACACTCAGAGTACCGCAAAACAGACCTTTTAAGAACTACTTATGACATATGAATACACACATACAATAACATATTTCTCATACCCACAGCTACAGTTAATTGACTTTTATCATAGCCACAATTACAAAACTTTGATTCAGAAGAGAGGGATTGACTTCAGATTTAAAACTACAACAACGTTTAAAACATCAATACACTACAACACAACTCAAGCAGTAATGTATTTTACCTAAAATTAAAGAAAACTAAATAAACATAAAAATAATGTCAATCAAGTAGGCAAAAAAAATGAATATGCACAATATGTGATGGCATGAGAAACAATACACAGACTAAACTACAGTATATGGAGTGTCTAAAACTAAAGAACAAAACATCCTTTCAATATGAATTTATTAAAACAATTGTCTTCTGTTTTTCTCCACAGTCTAACATGTACAAAAATCTAAAAACACACAACCCAAATAGATAAGACACTAAAATACCTTCCAAGTGACTGACCATGGCCTTTTTGGCCACTACAGTCACTATACCTATACTAATAACTTTAAAAAATAAATAAAACACAGATGCCCCAAAACATATAGCTGTGAAAACAGAACTACTCTCATGCATGTGTATCTGTAGTCATTTTTAATCTCAAAATAATCACAAAAATCGGCAAAATAGGTGGAAACAAATGCTTCCCTGCCCCCCCAGGTCATGAGCAAGTGCTCCACTCATCTATGCCAGCTACCCCCTCCCTGCCCTCTCCCTTTCACCCCAGAACACAGGCTGCCTCTCTGATGCAGTTTGCTTTCTGATGTCGGCTAGATGCCAGCTATTCGTGGCTATAGCCTAGGCTACAGACAGCTTCATTTTGCAAACTCAGTCTCTGGAACCCCTCCAACTCCCAAATTTCACTCAGGACTCTCTAGCAATACTCCCAACTCTACCCTGATAGCATTTGTATCTTTTTGACCTGCAAATACCTTTTTACTGCATTTCATGCTCCCATAACCTCGGCTATAGCCACAAACATCTCTCACATTGAGAGAAAAACAAGATGGCAGTTGTTTAATTTCTGAAAACCATGATCCTGCAATGCAGCACGGGAGATAGCTCTATTGTTTGGGGAGAAGATGTCACACCCTTCTCCATCAAATATTTAAATAACTACTGAATAGAATAACCCCAAAACAAGCAAAGCACTCTTTCGAACACTTCATGACCAAGTTGTTTCAGACCTGGTCCAAATCCCTCCAGTGGTTTGAGCTGTGTGATTTGGCAAAAATCTACCTTTTCGGAAAATGAATGGGAAGCAGGGTGCACTTTTTGATGCTAAATAACTTACTTATTTTTAAACAAATCATTACAAAACATTGCAGTCTGGCGGGGGCGGGGGACAACAGACTTTTAATCACTTTCAAAATGTCAGTCAAATCTGTTACTCCATTCAAAAGTTATCAACAATAGAATTTTGAGAGGTTCCTATGTGTCTCCGAGTCATCTTAACTATAGGGCGGCTGTCGCCATCCTATAATATGACCAATGATGTGTTATTGTTATTTCATGCAGCTCTGCCAATCTGTATATCTAGTAGCTGCTACTGCCTTTACCCAATTCCTCTATAATGTTCCTATGGCTGAAGTGGCTCAAGTGTGGCTAGCAGGGGAGGCTTTGGATTATCACAGCTGCAGTCATCAAGAACACCATTTATGATGTTCCTCATTATTCACTCTCCTGACCAAAAGGTGCATCCGTGGGAAGGAGCTGGATATATGCATACAATCAGCCTGCCACATTGAATGTGCTAAGAACTGCAACTACACACCTTGCAGCTAGCAAGGGCTACAAAAACACTGATAGTAACAATGAGTTTTACTATGTTATGTTCCATATTTTCTACTTTGCCTGACCTTGGTAAGGCATATGTGAAAATCCATGTCTAGGACTGTACTTATCCAATGAAGCTCTGCAAGCCTGCTTTACTTTTCTTATCTAGTAAGAACTATCAGCAGTGCTGCACCCTCTATATCCTGAGTCAGAATAATTTCCCACACGTACCTAGAATATTTCTGTATTCCAACTCACTGATGTAACACACACACACAAACAAACTAGCCTGCATATTTCCCATCAACTAGAGAAGCTATGGCATGTTGCTCCAGAGTTTTCCTTTGCCTCTCTAAAGACAATGAGTTTAACATGACTTGCATACAGATAGAATTATGGGAGATTAGCATGCGCCATACCGCGATAGAATTTTGTAGACTAGCATGCATCACATCTCGATAGAACTGTTAAGTCAACCATGTGTCACATCGAGATAGAACTGTGAAGATAACCATGCATCACATCTAGACAGAACTGTGAATATTAGCATGTGTCACATCCAGATAGAACTGTAACGATAACCTTAAGTCAAATCTAGATAGAACTATGAAGATTAGCATGCGTCACATCTAGATAGAATTGTGGAGATTAGCATGCTTCACATCTAGATAGAATTTTGAAGATTAGCATGTCACATCTAGATAGAATTGTGGAGATTAGCATGACTTGCATCTAGATAGAATTTTGGAATATAGCATGTGTCACCTTTAGATAGAACTGTGAAGATTAGCATGAGTCACATCTGGATAGAATTGGGACGTTTAGTATGCACCACATCTGGATAGAATTGTGGATATTAGCTTGCCTGGCATCGAGATACAATTTTGGAGATTAACATGCGTCAAATCTAGATAGAATTATGGAAATTGGCATGCGTCAGATTTGGATATTACTGTAAAGATTCTGACGTTCAGCCAAATAATGGTGGAGAAACACATGTAGAGGTATTTAATTTTCAAGGCATTCAATTTCCTCAATGGAAACTCTGAGAGGGAATCTTTTGAATGGAATTACCAATTAAAATTGACACTGTCTATTAAATCAACAGTATTTGGTGCATCCTTCATAAACAATTTTGAGAATTAATGGAGTATGTCAACTTCAGGGCAGACGCAGAAGTACAATTGCTCAGGAAGTGACAAGTTATAGCAGCAAGATTAGGGATCATCGCCTTGAGAGAAGAGGTAAGGCCTGCACACTTTTTGGAACAAGTTTAATTCTACATGTTATGTAGTGTTCTCATGTATTTTGATACACCACCTGAACAGATCTATGTGATTATTGCGACCCTCACAATTGCGAAGGCCGAAAATGACGACTTATTGTTTTTTTTAAAACCCCTTTACACCACATATATATGCGGGGGGAGACCCCCGCAGCCCTCCATATTAATATTATATTATATACCCCCCACATATATATGTAGTGTAAGGGGTGTCCCAAAAAAATAAATAAAGTCTGCATTTTGGTAAGATTGCACCTGAACTACATAGAAACCAAATTAAACTTTTAAATCTAGAGATGTTACATTAGGTTTAATGCATCAAATCAATACAAACCATAAGTCTGGCTTCAGAGCTGCCAGAGGCATGGAAACTGCACTCCTGAACCCATGAAGACGTGCTGTACAATTTCAATTCCAACTCTTCTTCTGTTCTCATCTGCCATGACCTTTCCTCTGCCTTTGGCAATGTCAATCATGCCACCTTGTAAACCCTCAGCATCACAGACCTGGCTCTAGACTGGTTGATCTTCTTCCTCTCTGACCGACCTTCCCAGGTTTTAATGGCTCCTTTTCTCTCCTCCATCTCATTCTCCACCTGTGCGTCCCTCAGGACTCTATCTTCTCGCTTTGGCGTTTGAACCTCTACCATGCCCTCTAGCCAAATTGATCTCTACCTTCTCTTCTAACTTCTAGTGTTATGCAGATGACACACAGCTCTCCTTCAAGCTTCGCTCCTCTGCCTCTTCTCTCATTCCTGACTGTCAGTCTGCTATTCAGGCTTGGTGCACTGCTAACTATCTCTGCCTTAATGCCAGTAAGAATGAGATCCTTCCCATTGGGACCCAAGCTCCCTCCTTGCCTGCTACACTCAGGCTACCTTCCATGGGCCCCCTCACCCTCCTGTGAGGCAAAAAACCTTGGTGTCATCTTTGACTCCTCTCTCTCCTTCCCCTCTCACATCACGGACCATGCCAAGAAGACCAACTTTACGCTGCACCTCCTCATAGGCATTATACCTTTCCTCACCTTCCCCCACAAACTCAGTGTCTCCAGAGCTATGGTCCTCTCCAGGCTGGACTACTGCAACATCCTCTTCTGAAATGTGCATATTCCTCACTTTGCCCCCTTCAACTATTCCAGAATAGGACTGCAAGACTTATCCTTGGCCTCAAGCCCAGGGACCGCATATCTCCAGCCCTAAACTCTCTCCACTGTCTCCGTTTGCAGCTAGCATCAAGTTCAAGATCCTCTGCATCATCCACAAGGCTTTCTGTGGTCTGGGACCCTGCCACATCACACTCTCTCTCCCTAAATATACACCTGCTAGAGTCCTTTGGTCTTCTAGCTCCAACTCTCTGATGATCAGATGTGTTTCCAAGCAGAGAGTGGGCGGTAGATCGCTCTCCTCTGCAGGTGCCTCCCTCTGGAATGGCCTCTCTGCCCCCCTCAACTTGAGCTGGATGTCCTTAAGTTCAGGAAGCTTCTCAAGACCCTCCTTTTCTCGTCCTCCTTCCCTCTCCCCCTCCCCTGCTAATGTCCCGCTCTGCCTCTTGACTGGCTGCCTGGTGCCTTCAGATTTGTACAAGGTACCAGGCCCTCCTCAAACCTGCACGTGCCCTTCCAGGCTCCCTGCCCTGGCACTAGCCTGG
This sequence comes from Ambystoma mexicanum, assembly GCF_040938575.1. NCBI lineage: Eukaryota > Metazoa > Chordata > Amphibia > Caudata > Ambystomatidae > Ambystoma > Ambystoma mexicanum. Next base: position 625,733,776 of record NC_090930.1, read on the forward strand.
CTGGGACTGCACCCATTGAGCCCTTTGAGCCCTGTTTCTCACACTTATCACATGGACCTTCTTTCCCCTGCAATCTCTGCATCCCTTGACTCTGTCCACCTGGCCTCCCCTGACACTTGCTTGCTCCATGGGACTGTCCGTCCCTTAACGGCACTTCTCCACTCCTTCCCCCTGCACTTCTTGTTACTGTGCTTGTACGAGCCGAATGTCACAAGGCCTAGTAAGATCGTTACTGCCCCCTCTTATCGTCTTGTTGCACTTTGAAACACATTGGGCCTCATTACGGGGTAGGCATCCACGGAATGAACAGTGCTGGTAAGGGACTGGCACCGGTCATTCCGGGCTGCCACATTATGAGGTATGCAGCAGTTCCCGCTCTGCACGCCTGGTCAGACCAGACGTGCAGAGCGGGACCCACTAGCAGACCAGGATGCTAACAACGGACCCGTTACTAACAGGCCCGTTGTTAGCATCCTCCCTATTCCCATTGAGCCCTATGGGGGCTCAAATGGGAATGGGGGTGCACTGGGTCCGGGTCCTGTGAAAGGGAATTGCCGGGCTCTCCAAGGTCAGCATGGCCTGTTAAGTCCCTTTTTGCGGTACCCGGACCCAGACCCGAGTTTGGAGGTATCCATGCCACTAAAAATAGCATGGCAACCTCCAAACTCGAAATGAGGCCCATTGTGTATAGGCACATTATAAATACCCAACAAATAAGATAAAATAAATACAAATTGAAAAGAGAAACACAGTTGTGTAGTAATGTGGCCACTAGTACAAGGATAATCTTTTTATTTGCTTAGATGTACCATGTGTATTAAAAACAACAATTACAAATTCATTAACTGTAAATGTTATGAATTAAAAAGTACATTGTCATTTCTGTATAATGAGGAATTGACTCTTCAGTTACATTTTGGTTTTATGATATGGAATCGGAAGTCCTTTTTTTCAGGAAAATTGGGATTTTATTAGCGTGACCTTCAGAATGCTTCTTTGAAAGAAAAAAAAAACGAATATCTTTCCACATGGAAAAATGAGCAAGTAAAATGAAACGCACGGATGTCACTTGAGATTGAAATAATATCTTGGCAGACCAAAATAAAGCTGTGATTATAAATTTTCCTCAGTTGAAAAATTAAAGCAGCTTTGTAAGAATGTATTTGAATGGAGGTGTCCAACACGGTTAAGGTAGAGAAAACAAATCTCACACACCTGGATTAAGAAGAACGGGAAGCAGAAAAGGTCACTCTAGAAGTGAAAATTTGTAAATTGTATCAACAGCCTTCAACAAGATCAAGCATTATAATCGTGGATCTGTTAGAATGTCACAGGGAGAAGAAAGATATAAACTAAAGCCAATGTTCAGAATTTAGATCTAAGGACACCAATAACAATTGTCGCTAAATTCTGTATGAATAGTCCAAAGGGTCAAAAATATATAAAGCACACATGTTATATCAGGAAAATATATCATAGTAGATTAATATATATTTTAATGTGGGTTTTATAAAAATATCACTTTTCAATCTCTTTATGGCTGTTTGCTTGTGAGAAGCATCAAAGAATATTCCACCTGGAGATAAGCAAGTACAGTAGCTTCCTGAAAGGGGGCACTGTCTAATCAGGATGCTTGGAACATGGGCTAATTGTCTGGTACAAGACTGCATGCCGAGCACCCTGGGTGCTGCTAGCCAACGCCCCTTCACACCTGCACCTCTTGGCAGCCATGTAGCTCCCTACACAGATGCTACTGGTATGTCTTTTAAAAAAGCAACAAAGCATATTCAGCCTGGAGATAAGCAAGGGGCACCACACCTGCGCCTCTTGACACTGTGAGGACATCACGTGATTGCGGGAGCGCGGTCTTGTGAGATCTCCGTCCAACGCGATCTCGCGGACCCGTGCTCCGCGAGCGGGGACTTTGGCGCCAGTGTGAGGCAGGTGGAGCGCCAGATAAGTCGGTCTGGATAGCGCTGCTCCTTATGAGGAGCCAATTTGACTGAAGGCCCCGAGCCAGTGCCTGCTTACTTCCAGGGCATAAGTCCACGCCAAGCGAGGCCTCATGGGGGCCCTGGAAGTATACAGCGTGCAGCCCAAATGCACACCCTGCCTCCAGTGAAGATAACTGGAAGGCCCAGCTAAGACTGTGAGTATCTGCCCCGTCCCGCACATGGACTATTACAGCCACGCGTTCTGTTAAGCAATAAAGGCAGTTATAATTACTCAGGCATCCTGTCGTCCTTAGAGGCCACAACAGACAGCCATGTAGCTCTCTCCACGGGTGCTAATGGTGTGTCTTTATAAAAAAATATTTAAAAACGTACCTTTGCTGCACTGGCCACGCCACACAATGCTATTCCAAGTCCGTTGTCAATGTTGATGAAGTCACAGTCATCAATATTGAAATAGGATTTAGGAACAGTGATTAAGGCTGCACAGCAAAGGTAAGTTTCTTTTAGAAAATAAAAACAACACACCATTAGCACCCATGTGGGGAACTACACAGGTGTTGATGGAAACATGCCCCTCACAATATGCCCCTCAGCGACAGGCCATCCCTATTGGTAATGGCCCGCAGACCAGGTTAATGTCCCTGGTGAAGTGGCATATCGCCACACTATACCACGTGAGAATATTCAATTAATCGTTGAGGCAAATTTCTCATGTTCATACTGAATGCATTGAATCGATCGATGAGCTCTCGCCAATTGTTTTCTTTATTTTTGTGTGTTTTTCACCTGGCTGGCCACACCTCAATATTATAATACAATACAAATCACGCTTACCCTTAGCAGGTTATTAAATAAAACGTGCATCATTATATAAAATAATCATTCATCTAATTACAAATACTGCATTCGTTTACCCGTAGGGTCTTCAAGAAAGAGAAAAGCGAGCATACGTTTTAATATAACACAGTATTCAACATTGAAATTATTATATACGGAACCTGCATATGGGGCTCTTCCTTAATCACTGGAATTTTTCAAAGAGGGAGAAGAGGCTGCCTGCTTCTTTTTGAGAGCTGACATTGTTTACTATATGCCTATTGGACTTTTAGACATTGATTTAATTGTGATTTTAGACAGTGTTCTACAGAGTGCACATTTATTTTAAAACATCTTTAAAATGAATGACCAATATTTCATAGAAAGTCATAGTATACAAGCATTGCTGTGGCTTTAGGAATGTGTTGGAGGCAGATGACATGTTGTCTGCTAAGCCCATCACCAACTTGTAGGAATATTTTGTGAATGGGCTGAAAAGCGAATGCACATTCCTTTCATTATTAACATATGTTGAGGGAAACGGAAACGTGTTTGGGGTATGGTGGTAAATCTTTGTTGGCTGGGTCCTGCTAATCAATTAGGCAACGGATGTAGTGCCAGGGTCACGGGGTGTGTGAAGCAAAACACCTAATGCAAAGAGCGAGGATTAATTGACTCTTGGGCAGCTTGATCAAATGCATGCTCGCGTACCACCTGGTTTAGAGTAACCTGAAAAGAGCACATGCATGTCTGCCATTATTAGCTCACTGTGAGGAAGGGAAAAGGTGTTGGTAGCTTACTTTGTTAACATTGTTTGCAGGGTCTCGTGGGTCACTGGTGTATAACGATCTACCTCACTTTCAAACAGCAGAAGTCACCAACAAAGGCAATACGAGGTTCTAGGTTCCTAATATGGGGGTCAAAACCGACTTTCTACTCAAGTATCTGGGTGAAACCTACATGAACATCACAATCTAAACAACATCCTCATTGAAGCTCTGAATCGTGTTACTTTGAGTTGTATTTATTTAAGGATGTGCTTTTATTTCATACAGAACTGACTTACAATGTAAACATGATCAAATAGCAGTGGTAGCCATAGATTAATGGGTATTTACATAAGAACGTTCATGGATGTATTTATTTATTTTATTTTATTCATTTATTTTACATTTATAAAGCGCTCAGACAGCCCGCAGGCATCGAGGCGCTGTCACAGGAATTGTTTGTTTTTCTTAGTTGCGTAATTGTGTTTTTTTTTTGTCTTAGTTACGTATTTATAACGTGCTTAAACACCCAGAGGTTTCTAAGCGCAGACCCGGGGAACAAACCTGTTGTTGCTTCGTGTCGTCTTGCTTCCAAGACGCGCACGCTGGCGCTGAGCTATCCTCCCGGGATTGATTCATGTATACCCGGTGGAGAAGGGGTAAGAATAGGAATATAACCCAGAAACAAGGACAGGTGATCATTGCATATTTTTTTACAATGCGAGCCTGATGTCCATATATCTATATATGTAATTGTCATGAGCTGTTCTGAGGACATAATGCAGAAGAGGTGAATTGGGTGGTTTCTTTGGTTAGGAGAGTGGACCGGTTTGGGGTCTCATTCCATCACTTGCAGGTGGAGTGTGTGCCTTGATTTGAATAATTCCAATGAATACATGGTTTTGATGTTGAAGTGGTCGAGGTAAGGAAAGAGATTAATATATTATTTATATATACCTTTATTTGGTAATACGGAATCAAGGTATATTTATCAAAGTAAGTGTTAAGGAGTATAAGGCCCCACCGACTGCGGCTCCAACGATTCAGCAATCATTTGAATTCCGAACATTCTCTGTACCATGTTACCATCTCGCGCTCCCTGTAACAGAGCACTCCATTACTGATGTCATCACGAGCTGTTGCTATCGTGAAGCTTCGTGGCGGTGGGGAAAAGATATTTACAATATTACACATCTCGCCTTCCCTAGTCTCCTACTGTTCGCCAAAAGTATACTACAAGATTCTTCTACATTTCCCGTATTCTCACACAAAGTCCTTCATATGGTCTGGTCTGCGGATGATCCCTACTGTCCTTGACACGTGTGAAAGATCTGATTTAGATTTTGGCAAGGACACTTTTGATAGCACATTTCTATTTAACACCTCTCTGACATACTTCCCATTCTTCTCCATGTTCTCACCACTACTCACACCTTCCTGATCCTTATATATAGGCTCATTTGGTACTACTCCTCCATATGGCTTCATCACACACACCCTCTCCATGTTCCAAACCCTTCCATCTTCTACTCTTACTGCATGTTTAAAAACCTCAACTACACCTAATGGTTTGGACCACTTGCAGGGTCCATCTCTCAGTACAGGAGGAAGTTTAATTCTCACCAAACCCCCTACTCTTGGAGCTTCTCTCTCCTTCCTTTTTTTCACAAAACTGTCACAAGCTCGCTTGTTTCTTAACTGTGTATTTCTAATGTTCTCACATACTTCTCCGAAAACTTTCCTCACAACAGTCACTCTCTCCATCCTAGATGGGGTCAATTTAGTGTTAGCCCTGCGTCCCCTACTTAACTCAAATGGAGACAGGCCTGTTGTACAATGTAGTGTAAACCGGTGAGCAATCATTTTTTTCTTTACCGCTTCTTCCCAGTTAAGTCTGTTAGCCCAAGCCCAACGAATGGCATCTTTGTGTGTTTTGTTGAATCTCTCAACTACCCCATTCGTCTGTGGATGATATATAGCACTCCTTTTTGTGTACAATAGAATTTTCAGCACAGACATTTTTCATTTCCTTCGAACGAAACTGAACACGATGCCTGTTAAAATACTTCTTGGAAAACCTTCCCTTGCACATATTTCTGACATGAAACCAATTATTGAATTTTGCATGCATACATGGTTTAAACAAAACCTCCACCCACCTGGTCAAAAGTTCAATGACTAACAGACAAAATTGTTTATTTATTTATTTATATTTATGTAGCGCGCAAGCAGCCGTGGGGCATTGAGGCACTTTTACTTGCAAGAACTTAGTTACACAGGTACAGGCATGGTAGCGGTCGTTGACACATTGTGAATACTACAAAACATCATACTGTTTTTACAGATATTGCACATAGTCATTATATTACAACTTATGCAACGGGTCAAATGATAAGTATTCATGCTGATGTGAAGGGCCTTATGTGAAGAGGATGGTTTTCAAAACTTTGCGGAAGGTGGTGAGGGAGGCCTCACCTTGGATAGTGGGAGGTAGGGCATTCCAGTGAGTGGGTGCGAGATAAGGGAAGCTGGATCTGCCCGCTCTGGCTCTTTTTACTAGTGGCACAGAGAGCATGTTGGTATACAGTGATCTGATTGGCCTGGTAGTGGAGACGGGGTGGATCCTTTGTGAGAGGTAGGCAGGAGCAGAGAGGTAAATGCACTTGTCAGTCAGTGTCAGGGCTTTGAAGACGATCATTTCCTTTATTGGGAGCCAGTGGGCTAATTTTCTGGCCTCAGAGATGTGTTCTCTTTTAGCAATGCCTTTGGCTGCCCGGAGAGCATTGTTCTGTATGACTTGTAGTCTCTCTAGGTTTTTATTGGAGGTTCCTAGAAAGAGTATATTGCAATAGTCTAGCCTAGAGCTGTTGATGGCTCTGGCTATGTTGGTGCAGTTCTCTTTGGAGAGAAAGGGTCTGACTGCGTTGATTAGTTTGGCATGATAGGCAGCTGTGGAGGCTAAAGTTGTTGTTTGCCATCACAATAGATAGGACCTAGTATGTCTATGCCTATTTCATCCCAAACTTTTTCCGGAATATTCATCACCACCATAGGGTATTTCACATTCATACATGCTCTGTCACTCTCATTGCAAAGGATACAGTCTCTAATGACCCTCTCGATCTGTAGGTCACATCCTGGCCACAAAAAGTTGTCCCGTATTCTCTGTTTTGTCTTTACTATCCCTTGATGACCTTCATGACCCAGCGCGACAATTCTTTGTCGTAAACTTGCAGGCGGAATCTTTCAATCACCTCTCATGACTCTGTCGTTTTCCACGTTGAGTTCATCTGCAGCTCTCCAATAATCCATGAGATTAAGTTCTTCAAATCTAGTTTTCTTCAAAGATTCTTTACTTTGGACCATTTTTTTCAAAAGCATCATAGAAAACATCTTGTCTCTCTGCTTCTTCCCATTCTGTCTTAGATATGGACAGTGTCTCTATATTTAGGACAACTTCCGAATTAGTCTAATTTCCTTCATCCATCTCAGAATTATTGGTGAGACATGATAGGCAATCAGCAGCATGATTTCTTACCCCTGGTACATATCGTACTGTGCAATTGTACTCCTGTAAAAGTATAACCCATCTTTTTATGGGGTTGTAAACATTATCTCATCCTTTATTCATGATGACATGTATTAACGGTTTATGGCCAGTGCGAATTTCCACTTCCACTCACCAAATGAAATTTCTGAATTTTTCTGTCACCCACTTGATGGCCAATATCTCCTTCTCTATAGCAGCATACAATCAATCTGCACCTTTTAGCAGTCTTGATGCAAAAGCAATCAAAATTTCTTTCCCATCAACTTCCTGGATGACAACAGCTAAAATTCTTTAATGATGGTGCTCTACTCAACTCTAATTTGATCATTTCAAATTCCTCTTTGCATTCTACATTCCACTCAACGGTTTTCTTCTTTAAAAGTTCACAGAGAGGAATAGTATGGAGAGCAAAATCTCTTATAAATTTTGAATAGTATTCCGCCATCCCGATAAAGGTGCGCACCTCTTCCTTTGACTTGGGTCTCGGCATGTCTCCTGTAGCATTGGCCAACTGCTTCTTCGATTGCATACCTTCAGCAGATATTGTATGCCTAAAATATTCAATCTCACTGCGGTTGATATTACATTTTTCACTACTGAAAGTCATGCCTGCCTCATATAATTTCTTGTAAACATGTTGTAACCTCTCATCATGTACTTTCTGATCAATAGCATGCACCAAAATATCATCTTGAAAACAGATGATGCCTTGATCTCCTTCAAAAAGCTTGTGCATGATCCTTTGAAAGACTGAGGCAGCCGATATCAACCCAAAAGGTAGTCTCTTGTATTGGTACAATCCATCTGGTGTAAGAAACGCTGTCATTTTCTTAGAATCTTGATGTAATTTCACCTGGTGGTATGCTGAAGTTAGGTCAAAAGTGGAAAAATATCTCGACGGGCCAATGGTGGACACAATTTCTTGTATATTAGGGAGTGGATGCCTGTCAGGGACTACACACTTATTGAGTTCTTTCATGTCCACACATATTCTCAGCTTTCCAGATTTTTTTCTGAGGACAACTAACGGCGAAAACTACTCACTGGCATCTATTCTTTCAATAATTCCGTGATCATCTAGCATTTTAATCTCCTTCCGCACCTCTTCCCTCATGGAAAGTGGAATGTTGCATAACCTTTGTGCTACAGGAGCATGACCTGGTTTAATTTTGCTTTCATGGGCAAATCCACAAAGACACCCAATTTAATTTCTGAAAACTCCTTTTATTACTTCATCATTATTAGTGGTACTCTTGATGTCTTGGGATTTCATTGTACCATTTTCAATTGAATATACTGATTCACTGGATGCAGTATCTAATTTCACCTTGAGTTTACTCTGATGGGTCCAACTCAACAAAGGCGTTCTTCCTGCTTTGGTAATGTATATTTTGCCATTTGCCTTCCTCTCCTTGAATTTAAGCGTGCCCCAGAACCACCCAATGACATCTATTTTAACTCCTCCATAGGCTCTGGGTCTTATGTCTGGTTCATGTAGATATTCATGTTTCTCCCTGTTCCACAGATTCTGTGGGACAAGAATATATTTAGCCCCGGAATCAATCATCATGTGCATGTTGATTCCATCGACACACACTGTAGCCTTGGGACTTTCCATTTCTTCTTCATTTTCTTTGTTTGTTATGCTGAACACACATTCTTCTCCTTCTTCGTCACTGTAGTTATCATTCCCTATCCAGTTTGTGGATGTATTTTGTACTCTACAACATCGAGCATAATGTCCTTTGCCTTTGCATTCCCCACAAATAATTTTGAGAGCAGGGCACTCCGGGTTATCTGCCCAATGATCCGTGCCATCACATCTGAAACACCTGCCCGTGTTCATTCTTTTAGAGTCATCTCTTCGCCTGCGTGGACTCTTCTTTCTCACGTCATTACTAGTTGCTCTAGTATTTAGCTTTTTCCTTCTATCTTCGTTCCAAGGCAATCTGCCATTTTTTTCTGGTTTGATTGATTGATTGATATTTTATTTCTATCTCGCTCGTACACAAGTGTTTCAGAGCGTGACAAGGCAAGGGAAGAGAATAGGGGAGAACAAAAACAGCGATCTTACTAGGCCCAGTGACATTGAGAACGCGCAAGTGCATGGGAGAGGGGAAAAGTGCATGGAAGGGGGGAGAGGTGGAAAGTGCGAAGCAGAGGAGAAACAGATAAATAACAATAAATAAATAATAAAGGCAACAAACAGTGGTAATGCAGCCAGCAATTTGCAAGTTCTAGGTTTAAGGCAGCAGACAGGGTAGGTCTGATAAGTGCACGAAGAAAAAGGGGGGGCTGTATGGGTACAGATACAGACCCCAGTGCAAGGGGTGGCCCGGAGGTAGTGCGGGAGGGTGGCAAGATGAGCAGGTACCTGGGCCCAAAAGACAGAGGGTGGCCAGGTGCACGGTGCCAAGAGAGAACAGATCAGCAGGGGAGAGGGGGAGCAAAGGCAGAAGAAAAGAGGAAGGTCTTGAGGTGCTTCCAGAACCGGAGATGGTTCTCCTCAAGTTTTAGAGTGGCAGGGAGGCTGTTCCAGAGGGAGGCCCCAGCCGAAGAAAGAGATCTACCCCCAGCTCGTTTCTTAGAAAAACGACTGACCCTGAGTGAGTTGAAGGTAGAGGAGCGAAGAGCTCGAGAGGGGAGGTATTTGCGGAGGGATAGCTGAAGGTATTTTGGACCCAGGTCCCAGAAAGCCTTGTGGACAATGCAGAGGGTTTTGAATTTAATCCTTGCATCCACTGGGATCCAGTGGAGAGATTTCAGAGCTGGAGAGATACGATCCCAGGGCTTGAGGCCAAGGAAAAGTCTTGCAGTCCTGTTCTGGATTAGTTGCAGAGGGCGGAGAGTAGAGGCAGGTGGATTAAGATAGAGGCTGTTGCAATAGTCCAAGCTAGAGAGAACCAGAGCTTGAGATACCATGAGCTTCTGGGGGAAGGAGAGGAAAGGCAGAGTACCTCTGAGGAGGTGCAGTCGGAAATTTGACTTTTTAGAGACCTCAGAGATGTGGGCGGAGAAGGAAAGAGTGGAGTCAAAGATGACCCGAGGTTCTTAGCCTCGCAGGTGGGGGTAGGAGGAGGGCCAAGGGAGTCCGCCCAGAGAGTGAAGGGAAAGGATGGTGAAGGTGTGCCGATGAGGAGGATCTCCGTCTTGCTGGCATTCAGACAAAGATCATTGGCGGCACACCAATCTTGTATGGCAGTTAGGCAATCAGAGATGAGAGAGGGAGAGGAGGTGGCAGAGGGCAGCCTGAAAATGATTTGAGTGTCATCAGCATAGCACTGGAAATTTGAGCAGAAAATGGCAATGCAGTGGGCAAGAGTTGCCAGGTATTGGTTGAAAAGCCAGGGCGAGAGGTTAGACCCCTGGGGAACAGAACAAGTAGAGAGGAAGATAGATGAAAGGAAGGACCCAAGTTGGACCTGGGAGGGTCGATCTGAGAGGAAAGATGTCAGCCAGGCCAGAGCCTGATCAGTGATACCCAGGTTTTCACAGAGACGGTTGAGCAGGATGATATGGTTGACCGTGTCGAAGGCAGAAGAGAGATCGAGGTGGCTGAGGACAGAGGGAATGTTAGAGTCAAGGTTGGTGAGCAGATCTTCACGGATGTTTAGGAGAGCAGTTTCCATGCTTCTGGCAGCTCTGAAGCCAGACTGGTGGTCATGGAGACAGCCAACAGAATTGGAATGAAGGTTAAGCTGAGAGATGGCCAACTTTTCCAGGAGTTTGCCAAGTAAGGGAGTAATGGAAATTGGGTGATAGTTAGCTGGACAAGAAGGATCAGCTGTGGGTTTCTTGAGAAGAGGATGCACAAAGGAGTGCTTCAGAGGGGAGGGGAAGGATCCAGAGGCAAAGGAGTCGGTTGCAAAAATCAGCAAGGGTCAGAGCGAGGGTGTCAATGTGGTCCTTGATGGTTTTAGAGGAACAGGGATGAACCTGTTTTGAAGAGGCTTTCATAGATTGGACTTGTCTAGCAACCTCGTCAATGGTGAAAAGAGGAAAGGACAAGAAGGATGGTGGGAGGGTGGCTAAAGGAGGGTCAACAAGCACAGATGGAGAGGGAAGAGGAGGAGTGTGGGTGGGGAGGGTGGACAAGATGTCCTGGGTTTTTTAAATGAAGTGAGAGGCAAGGGCATTGCAAAGAGCCTGCGAGGCAACAGGAGGGGTGGAGACGGTATCTCCTACTTGTATTTTCTGCTATTTGGGCTATAGAATCGCTATTTTTGCTAGTATCGGGTATTGTGCTCTTATCCCTTGAGATCTCATGTTTGATTGCTGTTGTTTGTAGTCTGCTTTCCAATTCCTTAACACATTTTTCAGTGTGCTCAACCTCCTTGGCTACACGTAAAACAGTGTCCAAAGTAGGATCATCCTCAGCCATAATCTTTCTCTTACTTTACTGCTCCTACACTCTAACATGAATTGATCCCTCAATCTTTCATCCAACTGCGCATTAAAATTGCATGTTTTAGCCCATTTTCTCAAACTAGTAATGTATTGTTCCACACTTTCACCTTCTTCCTGGATTTTCTTCCCAAATTTGTAACGCTCTAAAATTGTTCTCAGCTTCTTTTCATAATGCTTGCTCATTTTCTTTCCTGAACGCTCGTATTCATTTAGGTCAACATCCTCATCAGGGGGTAGTTCTGGTAAGTCTTCGAACTTTTCCTGTCCGGCCGGGCCCAGACAGTGCAATAACAAAGACTTGCTTTTTTCGACACTGCAGTTCTGACCACATACGACACCAGCATAATGCTCAAATTATTTGATCCATCTCTTCCAAGGAATTACTGCCTCACCAACCTCTGACAGGAAAAACATGGGTGGTGGTACACTATTGAAGGACATGGTGGGTCTGCAGTTGAATGAAACGGAGGTTATGAACCTGTTGATGTGTTCAAAAATGAAAGACAAGAAAAGTGCTCTTTAGTGGAAATTCTCCCCAATAGTGTTGTAAAAAAAAAAAGGTCTTTAGATATTAAACCTTTGCATTGCAGTAGCACTGAATGTGATCCTTTGCATGAAATAAATATTTGTTTGTTTTCTCCATATGTTATTCCTGTAAAAAAAAAAAAAAAACACGCACTAGGCTGAGAAACAGACGTTATGTGAATTATTTGCATAAGGTGAATCTCCTTATTGAAGTAACATTTGTATTTTCCCTTCACAGACCGTTACATCTGTATTTGCTTCATCTTCACCTGCTATACGCAGTAATTATGTAAAATTGCACTGATACACCGTGTATTACGGTATGTACGACATCCAGGCAGCGTGAAAGCAACGTGAGGGAAAAGAAAACATCTGGACGTAATGTTTGACCGGAAAACACCAAGTGGAAAGATAGAAAGTCTCGGTTAGAGGTGCAGGCACAGACAGCCACAAGCAGGAACACTTACTTGTTTGGGGGCCGCTGCAACGTTAATTAAAACGGAGCGGCATATGGGAGCCTGAATAGTGCCTCATTCAAAGCAGGAGCCGGATCTTCATTTGATCGGAGCGGCAGCAGCGGGCACATGTAGCGAGAGGACAGTATAAGACTGAGAATACAGTGAGATGCATAAAGGGAAGGGAGGTAGTGGTGGGAGGCAAGAGCATCTATTAATTTATAGATGAGCATCAGAACCGTAAAGGGATACAATTTTGCATGCATGAAGAGACAACCAGCATGGTGGCTACTCACAATCACTCAAATGGTTTGGACTTCTCAATCCTCCTCAATTTCCCCTGCTAGGCACAGCCTTCATTGGCTCCATGTTCACTCTAGGATTGCATTCAAGATCCTATGCCTGGTGTTGGAATGCATATATGGACTTGCTCCTGGCTCCACCTTATCTTGCTGAATGCCTTGCACTTTACCAACCCTCATGTCTTCTCTGATCTTCTAATAACTTCCTACTCAAAATCCCCATTAGTCGTTATTCTACCATAGGAGAGAGGCACCTCTCTGTGCTCGAACCTAAGTTCCGGAACAACGTTCCTCTCTCACTGCACTACCAATACTCTTGCATAGCTTTTCTCAAACATCTAAAAACACCACTTCTTTTCTTAGCCCTTGGCAATCAGAATTTTCTCAGCACTTGACAGTGTTTTTGATACTCAGAGAAGAAATCCACCAACTGTATCGCCTTCCCCCAGATGCAGTTAAGTCTACTCAGTACATTACCTTGTTTTTTACGCTCTACAAATATCCAAATACAAAAGCAAATACACTTCAGACTATGCAGATTCCACAGAATTCAGTGGTTGAGTCTATTTAGATTTGCGTGTGGGTGTTCAGGAGATTTCCCAAGGCTGTACGGTTTATTTGTGGGTGCACAGTGTAATAAACACCCAACACAACAAAGCAGGTAGAGGGAGGGTTGCAACAGCAAGCTGGTTCTAAGGCCCAGGGTGTGGTTGCAGTGAAAAGGCTGGAGGGTTCTATGAGTGGAACAGCTGTAATTGGAAGTCATTTTGTATGTTCAGTTGTTTTATTTGGTCCGCCATTTCCTTTGTTCAGTGTGCTTATGGACTGGCCACTTCCAGGAAATGTTTTCTATTCCTCTAGGGGAGAACACGGGGACCTGTAAACTGTAGTATACAATTAATTAATATACATGAGAATGTGCATAATAATTAACCATATAATACTAATAGATTTTTATTCACATTTAGAATGATCTCTCCTTTGTTAAAGTACTGTAAAAAGAACTGCCCACAGTTTTATTTTACCTAGACACATCATCCTTTGGGATGGAAGAGCAGTGGGGGGAAGTGGCAGGGTGGTGGGATGGTTAGGCACTGGGTGCCCCAGGATTGTCCCCGTACAGGAGAGGATAGCTAAGAGGGGCAGGGAAGAGTGTCCTATAGGGGCTTTGGTGTGTGTCCCCCAAAAGAGAAGGGTTTGGGGGAGCAGGGAATTATCATGATAGATGGTTGCAGTAAGGAATAATAACCTGCAGTAAAGGGGATTTGATGAAACCAGCCTATGACCATCTATCAAGGATCCATATCAACTGTAAATCATTTAGGGGCCGATTCATGGAATAATTGTGCGCCGAAATCGGTGGAGCAAGCGACAAAAATCTAGGGAACGCGTGCAAATCGCACGCAAGCGATTCATGGAAGTCTGTGCGCTTGTTTTTGCAGAGACCTGCACCGAAACTGCGCGTGGCGCACACGGGCACACACTTCACTGCAACATCCCGAACGCTGTGTGTGACACACACACCGAAAGCTCACAACATGTAGCACACACACCAAAAAGGGGGCGGAACACATGGAATGGGGAACAACGCATGAAAATGAGGGCGTAACTGGGGAAGTACTGCTGGGTAATACATGGATCTCCCAGACGTGCATGAACAACACGTATTCATTGAATCTAATAGGGGAAACCTGCGCACACCAAAAGACACGCACAAGCTTAAAAACGTCCGCCACACGAAGGCAGGCGGAAGCGGCCCCGCACAGTATAAAAGTGAGCACAAACAACAAATACGCATATACAGCTACGGTGAATGTCCCATTTCTTGCAGCCGTGATCGTGGGACACCGCAGGAGGAGGAGAATAGCATTTCTTTGCCCAGGACCAGCCTTTTCGGGATGCCTGATGATGAGGTTTATGGCAGGTATAGGTTTCCACCTCATATCATCTTAGACCTGGACAGGAAGTGGGAAGATGACCTCACATCACCCACCCTGTGCTCCCCCCTGGAAAAGGTGCTTAATGTCCTGCATTTTTTGGCCACTGGGTCATTTCATCTGACAACTGCCATAGTTGTGGGTGTCTCGCAGCCCACGCAGTCATGCTGCCTACACCAGGTGGTGGCAATCATGACTGCGTGCCCCTCAGTCTGCAGGCACATATACATGCCCAGAATACCTGCAGAAAGGCAGACCGTGATCCTGGACTTTTGCAGGGTGACAGAGTTCCCCAAAGTGCTTGGTGCCATAGATTGCACCCAAGTGGCCCTATGTCCATCTAGGGCCACTGATCACATCTATCGCAACTGCAAGCACTGGAATTCCATGAACGTGCAGGTTGTATGTGATGCCAAGGGAGTCATCACCTCTGTCTATGCAAACTATCCTGGGTCAGCCCATTACAGTTTAATATACAGAATGTCTGCTCTGAGCCAGGACCTGGAAGCTCGGAAGCATGGCAACACATGGCTCATTGGTGAGTACAAATATCTGTGCACATGCATGTCACACACAGACAAATACACAAACCCAACTAATGACAACCATCCTCACCTCACCAGGGGACAGTGCCTACCCTCTGAGCACCCACATGATGATGCCAATACAGAACCTCACCACACCACCCCAGATAAGATACAACGCAGCCCATATTGCAACCGGGGGCATAGTGGAGCGCACATTTGGAGTGCTCAATTCACGCTTTCGCTCCCTTGACCACTCTGGCAGGCAGCTACTATATGCACCCCTAGTAGTGTGCAGGATCATTGTGGCAGCATGTGTCCTGCACAATGTTGCACCAGGGTGGGACGTACCGGTGGACATGTTGGTGCCCCCACATCCCCAACCTCATGCACAGGTGCTGCTCATGGGAGGGGAAAGGGCACGTGGCGAGGCAGCCCGGACCAGCTTGTGGTCAAATTTTTCACCTAAACTCACACCCCTGCGGAGAGCACACCGGCCTGGCACATACAAGGTGACAATTGATGATAACAAAGAGACAGTCAACTCTCACAACCTTAACACCCTGAGGATGCTTCCATGGAAGTGCCACATTGTGTGCATCCTGAGCTAAACATAACCAATCCGGTGTGACCAAAAGGAACACATGCAAGGGGCATATCACACCATTCCCCTGCAAAACAGGCCCTTAAAATCACTGGTATGTCACCCAAACCCTCCCAACACCCATTACCCTTGTCGGCCACACCATGACATGGCATGCAACAGCAAAAGAGCAAACCAAATGCACAACACATGACAAATTAGTCACAAAGTGCCACTTGATAAATGGAAACAAGCCTGACACAATCACACCTGACATGGAATCAGATGAAATGGCTGACCAACAACCTCCCACACATACAAAGTCATACACAAATGCATGCCACCAGCGGTACCATCAACAAAAGTCAGAATGCCTGTTGGCATGCACATTGCCCAATCCAAATCCACAAATCACAAAACCGTGTGCTGTGTGTGTCCCCTGCAACACACAGTTTAGCACACAGCACAGTGAGCGGCCATTGTGTTAGGGATACACCTTGAGCATCATATAAAAAAGGACAAGCAACCAAAATGAGTCAGTGACGCATGTGCACAATCCGAAAATTTTAAGTGATCATGCACTGCAGGGACACAGCATGCCAGAGAAGGCAATCTGTGTGCGTGTGTGGGCATGGATGGGTGGTTGTATGTGTGGTGGTGCATTGTGTAAGTGTGTGTGTGTCAGTAGGGACATGCACTCAATACATGCATGTGATTTGGAGTGACCTTCAGTGTCCTGTAGACATCACGTGTGAACATTACCCATGTGGACACCCCAGTGTGTCAAACCACACCAATCCCCTGACACCTGAAAAGTAAACCCAACACCGGAACATCCATTGACCAGAAGAACACATCATGTACAATGTCTGACAGTGACCAATCACGAAGGTCTTCGCCACCAGGCAGCTTCTCAGCTTGAAGGGCAAGAGCCTGGGAAGTATAGATTACACTGGGAAGATGGCCTCTTCTATAGCGAACCAACAGAGTCAATCCCTGGGGACTACAAATGACTTGTAGTGCCTCATGCAAACAGACTCCAATTCTTGCAACTAGCCCATGAGATACATTTGGCTGGTCACTTGAGTTACAAGAAGACCAAGGAAAGGCTCTCTCTCTACTTTTATTGGCCTAAAATGGGGGCTGAGGTATAAATATTGCAAGAGTTGCCACACTTGCCAAACTTCTGGTAAAAGTGGCTCCAAGAACGTGGCACCTTTAGTGCCTCTCCCTGTGGTTGGAGTACCATTTGAGAGGGTAGGAATCAACATTGTTGGTCCCCTTGACCCTCCAACCTCTTCAGGAAACAGGTTTATCCTTGTTGTAGTAGACCATGCTACTAGGTACCCTGAGGCAATTCCTATGAGGACTGTTACAGCGCAGGCTGTGGCTAAGGCCCTCCTTGGTATTTGGGGTTGGGTTTCCTAAGGAGGTAATATCCAACAGGGGGTCACATTTTATGTCCCACTACATGAAGGCCAAGTTCTCAACAGCATACCACCCTCAGAGAAATGGGTTGGTAGAAAGGTTTAACAGAACCATGAAGAGCATGATAGGAGCTTTAGAGGATCCCCTTAAGAAAAAGTGGGATCTTCTACTGCCATGCCTTCTCTTTGCATATAGATAAGTCCCTCAGGAGGGAGTGGATTACAGTCCCTTTGAACTTCTCTATGGCCATCCGGTCAGAGGTCCATTGGCCCTGATCAAGGAGGGGTTGGAGAGTGCTCCTTCCCCTACACCAGTCAGGGTCACTGACTATGTGATAGGACTCCGGAGGAGAATGTCACACATGATGGCTGAGGCAAGTGATAACTTGAAATCAGGTCAGGCTCTAGTTAAGCATTGGCATGACCAGAAAGCCAACATGGTTGAGTTTGCTCAAGATTACCTTGTTCTTGTTATGGTAGAGGCCTTGCAGGACAAATGGATGGGACCCTTCAAGATTGTGGGAAAACTTGGAGAGGTGAACTTATCTGGTGGATTTAGGCAATCCTAAGGAGGCTCCTACAGTCTTTCACACCAATCGTCTAAAAGCTTATTTCTCAGAACTGGGAGCTTTTCCTCTAGCTTCAGCTCAAGAAGAAAGCAGGAGAGTGAACCTCTACCTGACCTCCTCAGAGGCAAAGCCTTAGATGAGAAAGTAGAAGGAGTTAATCTCTCTTCTAATCTGACACCTGAGCAACAGGAGGAGTGCAAAGTTTTGTTAAATCAATTTAGCCCTCTGTTTTCTCTAGCACCAGGCTTAACCCCTTGAGGCCAGCATGATATCAATACTGGTGACTGTTTAACTGTCAAAAGCAGAGGCTATAGGATGTCAGAAAATGTCAGAACCCACATCAAAGGAGAGGTCAACACAATGCTTGATCTCGGGGTAATAGAACCCTCTACTAGTCCATGGTCTAGCCCAGTTCTGTTAGTACCAAAGGCAGGATCCAAGGAGTTCTCTAAATGCAGTCACTAAGACAGATGCCCATCCTTTGCCAAGGACAGATGAGCTGGTGGATAGACTTGGTTCAGCCAAGTTCCTCAGCACATTTGATCTCACGTCAGACTATTGACAAATAGCCCTGAGTGACCATGCCAAGGAGAAAATTGCATTCTCCACCCCCGTTGGCTCATATCTAAGTTTAGGGTTATGCCTTTTGGATTAAAGAATGCACCTGCTACATTCCAAAGGATGGTAAATCAGGTTCTGAATGGGATGGAGGACTTCTGCATGGCATACTTGGATGACATTGCAGTGTTCAGTCGTACATGGAAAGAACATGTTGACCACCTAGGATATGTTTTGTAGGCTCTGGAATAGGCCATCTAACCATAAAGGTAATCAAGTGCAAATTGGTCAGAGTGAAGTGGTCTACCTTGGGCATGAGGTAGGAGGTGGTGAAATAAGGCCTTTGCTCAGCAAGATTGAAGCTGAGCAAAATTAGACAACCCCTTCTACTCAAAGCCAGGTGAGAGCCTTCCTAGGCCTCACTGGGTATTACAGGAAATTACATTGAGAACTATGGATCCATAGCTTCTCCACTGAATGTAATCTCCTCTCCTAAGTTCCCAAAAAAGATCAAATGGAATGAGGAGTACAATCAGGCCTTTGAAAGCCTGAAGAAAGCCCTTTGTCAAGCTCAGAGCTCCTGACTACCACCAACCCTACATTGTACAAACAGATGCTTCCAATATAGGTATAGGTGCAGTACTCAGTCAACTGGATCAGAAAGGTAGGGAGCACCCCATTTGCTTCATCAGTAGGAAACTGAAGGAACCTGAAACAAGGTTGGCAACTATTGAGAGAGCATGTTTTGCCACTGTGTGGTCTTTGAAGAAGTTTAGACCATACTTGTATGGATCTACTTTCATCATTCAAACAGACCACCAACCCTTGAGATGGTTGATGCAAATGAATGGGGAAAACCCAAAACTGCTAAGATGGTCAATCTACCTCCAAGTGTTTGATTTTACCATTGAGCAGAGGTGAGGATGTCACCACCAAAATGCTGATGGTCTCTCTAGGATGTTTTTAACCAACTAGAGGTAAGAGACTCACCAAGGAGTGGATTAGATCCTCCTGTCCCTTAGCCTGGGGGGGGGGGGGCGAGTGTTAGGGAGAATTATCATCTTATGGCTAATTTCCCTTACCTATAGAGTCCCCCAGCAGCTTTGCTGGATTTGTAGGGTTTGTTTTTTTCTCCTGCTAAGAGTGAAACTCTTTTTTCCCACTCTTAGGCATTTTTTGCTATGCGTGTTCTAGGCTATTTTTGTGTTTAATGTCTATGGGGTTTCTCTCACCTCCATAGGAACCATCTTTACCCACATGTGTTACACAGCACCCTCCGTGCAGTGACACAGGGGTGTCATAGTGACCCCCAAACATAGACTCCATCCCCTGGGACTGACTACTGTCTCCCAGGGAAAGTCCCCATTGACTTTACTAGTCAATTTTTGTGAACTAAACCAGTACAACCCATCTTACTATGGAGGTACTGGAAAGGGTTAATCGTTTTTCCCTTATGTTCATTTTCGAGAGGGTACCGTGCAGTCCCTCTCTCAAATGTTTCTGGCTGGTGGCAGTGGTTACTACCATAAATATTCAACTGCAAATATTTTCCTATGGGATTTTCCCATTGTTCGACGCTACCACATTTTCTGACAGCCTCTAACATACCGCCGGTGTATTTTAATATTCATTTTACTCCGGTAGGTTTTATTTGCCAGAACTTTAATATAACTTCTTTCTCGCGTCTTTCTCTAAACTCCTAACCCAGGTCGGGGATCCTTTGTTCGTCTTTTTGGCGGGCTTCTGCCGAGAAACCCTCCTTTCAGTGCCACTGAGTCTTGGGTGGGTCCATTGTGTGGGAGGGGAGTAGGACCCCTGGACAAGGTTGCCTCAGCAACCCATGTCACACTCTATCCTGATAGGCTGGAGGGTCTCCCGCCAAGATGACCACTCCACTGTGTGAGTGACAGCTAGGCTGTATGAATGGGGATCTTTTTGCATAAAGGCAGGTTCCTGAGGACTAGAAGAGCAAGACATCGCCACTGGTACTAAGAAGCCGAAGAGGAGAGAAGCCAAAGACATCTGCAACGACTGATCCCCCGGTGAAGCCCTGCTGCAGCATCTCGCCACTTTTCTCCACACAACGAGAGAAGATCTTCATCTGCAAGAGCCTTCTTCCCTTGAGCTGGTGGGGCCAACCATTTTGCCAATCGCCTTCCTGGACCTGCCTTTGTCGAATCGCCAGTACCCTGTACTCGGAGACTGGATAGCCAGGCACCAGACCCCCCAGACCACGATTTAAAGGAGCATACCTTTTATTCGTCGGGCAGCACTGCGGCTGGTTTCATCCCTGGGTAGTGCAGTAACTCGAACCTCACTCCACACCGAGAGCCTCTCTTCCTCTGCTGGATCCCCCGAACTGCAGGAACTACCAGGAACAACCGCCACCGCAAGAGCCACTTCTTCATTTATAAGGTACATTGTTTCGCCAGGCCGCCCTTTCTGTGTGGTAGTGCTAAAGGTGTTTTAAATCCTTTACCTACCTGTTGGGTTGGCCGCCCCTCTCTCTTAGCATTGTCTTTCAACTTCTGCATCCACCTTTTCAAAATTGTTAACCAAAGACTTGACTGCAGCTACAAGAACATATTTTGCTCCTGGGCCCTTGCCCTGTACCACTGACTCTGGCACAGGCCTACTGACTCTGGATACATTTGTTAGAACTGCATTCTCTAAATTGCTTCTCAACAAGAAATGTGTTGGTGCACCTACTTCTTATAACCACCCTTTCCTTCCCACTTTTAAACCTTGTGAAATGCCATTTTGCTCAGTTTTCATTTAAGTAACTTCTATACTTGCTTAATCTGGTTCACAAATGTATGGAAAGTGTTTCTAGAGTGTTTAAAAAGATATTTCTGTATAACTTGTGCTTTCCCTCCCTTGTGAGAAATTGCTAGAGTTCCATTTGCGTTTGGTTTACACTGTGCCGTTTTGCTCAGTTTTCACTCTTGCTCAAACTTGTCTACAATTTAACTAGGGAGTTGTGTATACTTTCTTTGACCGAATTTATCTTGCTTTAAGAACTGTGATAGATGTGTTTAACTAGAAGTGTATAAAATAAATATATATATTCTTTTACTACAAAGCTTTGGTCAGTGTTTCCTTGTTCCATAGTGCTGAATGCTTATTGTGTAAACCCTGAATACTGCTCATCTCCCTCTTGAGATAGGTCTGACTGCTCAGCCACAGCTACCAACTAAATCTTTGCGGTACAGACTGATATCAAAGGGGATTTATTGCTCTCAACTGTAGTCCTAATCTTCTGTAGGGCTCCCTAAGGGAACTGCACAGGATTCTGCCTAACACTGGCCGCCAGAGCGGTCAAGCGAGCGGAAGCGTGACTTGAGCACTCCGAATGTGCGATCTACTATGCCCCTGGTTGCAATATGGGCAGCGTTGTATCTTAACTTGGGTGGTGTGGTGGGGTTCCGGATTCGCGTCATCATGTGGTTGCTCAGAGGGTAGGCACTGTCCCCTGGGGAGGTGATAATGGTTGTGATTAGTTGGGTTTGTGTATTTGTCTGTGTGTGACATGCATGTGCACAGGCATTTGGGCCCGGCTCAGGGCGGACATTCTGTATATGAAACTATCATGGGTAGAGCCTGGATAGTTTGCATAGACATAGGTGATGATTCCCTTGGCATCACATACAACCTGCACATTGATGGAATGCCAGTGCTTGCAGTTTCTATAGATGTGCTCAGTGGCCCTAGGTGGGCGTAGGGCCACATGGGTGCAATCTATGGCACCGAGCACTTTGCGGAAGTGTGCCACCCTGTAAAAGTCCTGGACCACGGCCTGCCTTTCTGCAGGTGTTCTGGGCATGCATATGTGCCTGCGGACTGAGGGGCACGCAGTCATGATTGCCAACACCTGGTGTAGGCAGCGTGACTGCGTGGCCTATGAGACCCCCCCCACTATGGCAGTTGTCCGCTGAAATGACGCAGTGGCCAAAAAAAGCAGGACATTGTGCACCTTCTCCAAGGGGCACAATGCTTGGGGGCACAGGGTGGGGGGTGTAAGATCATCTTCCCACTCCTAAACCAGGTCTAGGATGATACGAGGTGGAAACCTATACCTGCCATAGACCTGGTCCTGTAATTGTGAAACTTTGTGTAACTCCACTACAGCTCACATTTCCCCTCATGAGATAAGCCTGGCTGCTCAACACGCTACCAAAACTCTGTATTACAAACTTATACCAAAGGTTGGGTTGCCTCTACCTGTAGTCATAGTTGCTTGTAGTGTTCCTAGAGGGTACTGCATTCAAACTTTGCCTAATAAAAACACTGGCTCCCTTTGGTGTATGAGTAATATTAATTACCACTGTGAAGTTTCTAGCAATGTTAATTTTCACAATAGGCAGGACCAGAGTTGGACAATGTGTACTCCATCCATAGGGACTTGCACTGGATAAACCCATGGGCCAGAAAGTACACTTCTTAATTAAATGATGATCATTGGATAGAGCATTGACTACATTAATGTAACTGGATGCTAGAAGACTTTCCCTTTGTGTGCCAGACAGGAGGGGTCTTGATCCCCAGGTTCTCCTACATAGCAGCATGTGCATGCAGTCCAACACCACTTACTTTATTTATGCGAAAACATGAAGATATAAGGTACAGGGGAGTTTACATCTTGGAGATAATGCACACTTGTGACTTTCCCTCTTCCTATCTGTAGTTCCCCTTTCACTACTCTACTCCTAAATCTCTACCCAACGGTACTCTCTTCCCTCTCATCCTCTGTCCCTCCGATGTCTCTCGTTCCTTCTCATCATCAAAATCACCTGTTGATGTTGCTTTTCTCTCCACAAGACTGCTGATTCATCCTCCACCCTACTACTCCCATCTAGAGGTGGGTAACAATCCTGTTCATTAATAAATTTGTTCCACTGGCAGGGAGATTTCCCACATTTTCTGCTGCACTTTTAGGTTTTTTAGTTATTGTGGTTCCGAAATACACATACATTTATATTTTGGATTCCAACGAAATTTAAAAGGGCAAACCACCCTTTCCCCACTCAAAATTCTATTTTTTATTAAAAACTAAATTTTGACAAAGCAACATTTTGGGTGCGAAAAAAGAACCCGAATGGCCAATTCTGCTCATTAGGCAAAGAAAAACATAACAAATCTGATGAGTATCTTGGCATGGCATGAGACAGTGAGGTACTTCCCATGAACAAATTGGCATCAAGGGGGCAGCCATCATCCTCCCCAGGTGTAGGAATAGCTCTTCATTTCTTCCTGGTAGGGCTCAACACTGTAAGAGGATTCAATTCAACACTACAGCTAAGTCAACCCCTAGTCTAGAATACTGAATGAAAACCCTTATTGATATATCTTTATGCCCAGTTCATGAATTCTGGATGACTACCCCTGTATAACACCCCTCTCTTATAATCCCCCTGACCCCACTGAGTCAAGAAGTAGGTTTGTTTTGCAAATTTAAAAGATTTATTTGAGAAATTAACAATTTATAGATATATCACACTTTGATAATACATTAATAATTGATAGCACACTTAGGCATATGAGCAGTAATCAGCAATAAGCAATCCTACAATAGCACAGTTCTGGTGACTTATGACTAGGAACAGGGGAATAAAGTATCAGAGAATGCTTTATGGTTTCAATGAATTGCACAGATGAAAAAGAATGCAGCACAGAAATCGACTTGATAGGACTTCACTAAAAGACAATGTAATCACTTTTCTTTGAAAATTCACTCCCCCCTTTATGCAATATAAGGAGATGGAAAGGAGAGCACACAGTTCTCAGGAATGCAATCAATACAATACGAAATTCAGTTGCCCCCCAGCAAGCTTAGAGGAAAACAGGTCGGAGTTTTAAACACAGGCCCAAAATGCTTTGAATGTGGTTTGCAAGGAAGTGAAAAATATGCTAAAATGCTTTTAATTCCCTCTAGAGGTTCAGGGTGAGTGATAGATACTTTGAATGAGTTCAGGATCACTTTAGCAATGCTCTATGAATGGTTGTCAGGTTGCAAATGAATTTTTGCAATGGAAGGCAAGCAGCTGCAGATTTTTACACGTGAGCTAACCTTTCAATTCGCGGCAAAATGTCAAATCGCGGCAGATTTTTCCGAGTGCGCCAGGCGCGATTACAGAGGAACTACAAGGAGTTCACCCAACCCAAACGGTTCCGGAGTTATGAACGATTTAGTAAAGGTAGATTTTCGGATTTAAAACAACTCAAAATGACAAGTGACAGCGTGCAACTTTGGAATTACATATGACAGCTCGCAGCTTAAGAATGACAGGTGACAGGATCTCTAGGAGACAGTTCTACTCAAGTTAAAATAGCTTGCATTAGATTATTTTAACTAAGAGATTGGGTTCTGCACAATTTTGGCGGATACTCACTCCTAATTTTTAGAAGGACTGGGCCTCGTCACGATCTGGTCAGGTTTTGGACTGGACTCCGGTTCTGGTCTCGGCACTTCACAGTGATCTGGGTCAGCTCTCTGGTTCTGCTAACTGCGGTCTGGGTCAGCTCTGCTCTGCTGGTCTAGCCTTTCTGGATTCTGGATACTGCTCTGCTTTCTAGGTACTGCTACAGGTTCTGGAGATTGATGGATTTGAAGTCTGGATCTCTGGATGTGGTATGGTCCGGCAGCATGCTCCGCAGCAAATGGAATTGAATGTCCCTACCTGTCCCAGCAGTCTCTTTTTATGTGTTTTGAAAGTGGGTGGAGAGGCTAGCTTTCTAGGCCCAATCCCTTCAGAGTTCTGATAGGTTGGAGAATTCTTTGCGTTCTCACTGGAGAGCAGGATTGTGTGTCAGAATGATGTCATTTAATGGCTTGCAGAAAGGACACTCCCCTGTCAAATTACACACAATCTATATTTGACCTAAAGACATATTTCATAGATACACAGTGGTTTGAAATTACATGCACCTATCACATATCACATGAGGTATACCCTGTTCAAACTCTGCTCTTCCTGGGGGCTTGCATGCAGAAATGGCAACATTTGGTGCTTTTTAGTGGGTTTTGCAACATCAGATTTTTCATTAAAAATTATACACATATACACGGCCTGTCCATACATACTCCAGTAAACTCCCGTGTCTCTAGATTAAACACAGAGTCTGTAGTATACATAAATAGCTGGGTTTTGCCCCAGAACATCACACAAATTCCCAACGCGTCTGAAAACGTGCACAGAAAAATCACAAGAATTATGGTGTCATTTAAATAATTTTGACAAGTCCGCACCATGAGTTATACATCTTTCTTAAAATCATATTCTGGCCAACAGGGGTGTGTCTTCCCAGGTCACATGGTGGAGAAACCAGTTTATCCAGTTTCTGCCAAGCTCAGAGACCCTGCCCCTCCCAGCTTCTGCCAAGAGGAAGCTATTTTACGGTCCCCCTAATAAACCATCTGCCTGGGCCCTGGAGGTAGTTTTAAATCCAGTTTCAGTTAGGCTGCTGCAGACCTGCAGAGCTCAGCCAGTCTTGTTATGAACATTCAAGTCACTTCAGAATATAACTTTACATTGTATCCACCTCTCAGTAAGTCTTTCTTTGGCCTGCTTTGGGTTCATTTATTCAGTTTTACACAAAAGTCTGGTGGTTTTAAAACACCGGCTTTCTGATAGTGGTGAGTACTGGTAATGCAACCATTTTTGGGATTTAAGAAAATGAATTCCCCACAGTTCTAGGTTGCTTTTGGCAATCAGCATTGCCATTCCCAATGGTTTCAGGCTACTGTGTGGGTAGTCCAATGGTGGTTTTAGGCAGTGCCCTTCCGTGCCCATAACATCGGCAAAAATGGGTGGCAGCCTATTCTTCATGCATTTCCCTGGGCATTTTCTGGGAAGCTCTGGCCATCATGATGTTTTCAATGCCAGTACTGCACAGTTTTTGTGGTAGGGCTCGGATGCATGGGTAAAAACATCCCACAGCACTTTGCCTAAGAGGAGTTCCATCCTCTCTTGCAAGGTCAGTGTGTTGGCCTTGTCACAGGGCCCATGTATTTCACAGTTTACTTTTCCACCATAAGGGGGTAGGAAGCCAACCAAGGGAATACAGACCTGAGAGCTGAAACCAATATTGTTATCTTATCAGGGACTTTACATGTCTGACCTGTATGTGTATGTCACAGCATGCCATCCATTAACTACTACACATCCACCATACTGCTGTGCTTATTTTGCGGGGAGGTAGGACCTTAGTGGGGAGGGGAACAATTCAGTGATAGTCACATGAGCCTGTGTCCTAAGTGGGTGGAATGATCACGTGCCAGTCTCATGAAGCATGCTTTCCTAAAGTGTAGGAGGGCTTCTGATGGCTAACAGCCTGCTTGTGGAAAAGCCCAGGACCTCCCCAATGCACTGCTACGTTCTTACATGCATGTGCTATAATTAGTGTGAAGTCACCTTTTCTGGCCATGGCATTGCCCTACATGCGTTCCTTAGTCATGGCATTTAACTGTCTGGGCAATGGCATTTCGTCTGAGAGGTAGATGGCTGTAATATCAAGATGTGTGTATACTAGTTTTGAAAAACGCAGCGTATTTGTCTGAATTGGATGCAGTGTGGATATGCAAAGTGACCTTTCAATGGCATAAATATATGTGATCTTTTCAGCATAGGTGTTATACTTATGCAATCCACTGTAACTTTTACTGCAATCCTCATGTCTTATGTCAGTAGAAACGGTTGTTAGAAATGTGATGTAGGTTAGTTCACATGCATGCCTGTGATGTGTGTCTGATAATGGCTGCATTGGTTGAAGTGTGCCCTTCTTGCCTCTTGCAGCCTGTGGTTCCAGTGGGTCAATGGTCCAGGCCCAGTCCATGCCACCATATGATACGTGAACTGTGATCTGCTCACAGGAAGCGTAAGTGAGGAAGGGAGGTGCAGGTGGAAATGATGAAGGCGGCACGTGTGGAGCATGAGGTGGGGAGAGCAGCAGCTATCACTGATGTCAGGGGCATGTGTCCCACAATCAACATATGGGGCATTCGCATCTATGGGTCATGAGCTTCATTCTGCTCCACTGCTCTACCGCTCTACATTACTCTGCTTCTGAGAAAACCCTTACTGGGCCCGGAGCAGGACACCTCATCACTATCACCTGCCTTAGACTCTGCTTCCCATGAAAGTGCTCTCTCCTCATACTCTGCAGGACACATCGGTTGTACATGGCATTCCTGCATGAGAAGGGACTCAAAATAACCAAACACATGGAATTCAACATGTGCCTTTGGTGCCGTTGCTCCCATTGAGCCTAGCCTGTCAATCCCTAGAGCAGGAGCCCCCTTACAAATGCCAGATTACATGATGGCACAGGTCCCACCCATTGGAAGTGCCAGCAAAGAATCATGCCTTCAGCTTCTGGTTTTCATGCAGGTTCTCTGTGATGCCATGATGGTAGGAATGCTGGGGGTGGCAAGGGTGGTGAGGGATGCAGGAGAGGAGCAAGCTGCAGCTGTGAGGCTTTCAGGTCAGGCGGAAGCTCAAGAGGCTAGGTTGGCAACAGGGGCGATGAGCAAGGCAACACAGCATTCAGGGGAGGACACAGAGAGTCTGTAGGGGATTGAGGGTGTGGGTTTCAGTTGTGTCAGGTTAAAGATGTTCTCTGTGGCATCCAGCAACATCTTTTAATTCCTCTCACAGTTTGGCTCACACATTCTCTGCACTATGGGGCTTATTACAGGTTTGCCATTGTGGAAGAATTTCAGGTAAAATTGCAGGTAATTGCGGCACCAGCAATTTTTCAGGCCAGCAAAACACCTTTGCTGGTGGGGATACTGATTTACCTCCAGCAAAGAGCTGGAGGTAAATCAGGCCCCTACTGGCAAATAAATGGCAGAATTACCAGCACCCATATTACCACTGTTGGTAATTCCAGCAATCATCTCCATGGAGTCCTATGGGACTCCATGGAATGGGGATTTATCTGACTTTTTCACCACCTGGAATATCCCAGTAATTCTGGGATATCAGGTGTATGAAACGGTAGGGGCAGTTCAACAGTATCCCCCTGGAATTTCCAGTGGGATACTGGCAAACTTCTAATGAGCCCTCGGTCTCCAGTTCAGCCCCCTTCTGGTGGCTCATATCCTCCAGCTGAGAGGGTCTGTTTCTATGCACCACATACCTCTATCTCCTCCTTCTACACCCCTGTGATGCTGGAAATGCATCGGAGGGACAGGGCCTCCGTATCCTTGTCCTTTACTGCTTTTCATCATGTGTTCTGTCGTGTTTCCCGCGCAGGAGTTCATGTGGGACTCCTGGTGGTGCAGCTCTCTTTCTTTTGATTTGGTGAACGGACCTGTGGGATACCCTTATGGCACCCATGGGTGGGGGGGTACAACCCTGTGCCCCTACTGTATGTTTTTTGGGCACCTATGGGTGGCCCACAGAGCAGGGTATGGGCTGGTGGCAGCTCCATGCTGAATTTGACAGGTGCGCGGAGTATCCTCCATTTTGGGATACCCCGGCCCTGCCATTGGGATCAGTTGATTCCTGATGGAAAACAAGATGGCCCCGGTGGCCTCTTGCTTTCTATTACCCATTACCTTGTTTTCCCAAAGTCCTGGGAAGCCCTGACTCTGTCCTTCCCCCTGACTGGCTGTTGGGTGGAAGTGCCATATATGGTGTTGTTGTGAAGGCCCGGCCAGACTAGCTGGAGCCTTCCCGGTGATGTATGTTGTGGGTACCTCCTGTGGATGGGACCTGGGTGAATAGAGTGTGTGATGAATATGCATTCTGTGTTGTGGGTGTCTAGTATCTGGTGGTTGACACAATGACTGAGACAACCCTGCCCGAAACCGGTATGAATGCAGCTTGGAGTGTTGAATAGCTCGGTACTTGTCCCAATACACATAACTTGTTATGAGTGTCTGGAGAGAAGTGAATGGCCTGAATACCTTGTGTGCCTGATTGGCTGCCTGCCCGCATGAATGGCCGTAGTCGTGATTGGATGCTTGAGTGTGACCCAGCGGAATGAATGGGAGATCAACAGTATATCTGGGGACCTCTCACTGCTAGGAATTGTGTTCAGAAGCTGAAGTCCACTACGACGAGTAACTGGATTAACTAACGCTTGACCTTGAAGCCCTGCTGAACGAGAAGAATTGCTGTTGCTCTCCTTCACAATCTGAAAGCTGCTGTGCCTCCAAGGACTGACCCAGAGAGGACCTAGTAAGGCACCCTCTTCCCGAGCTACGAGGGACCATCGTGCACAGCTGATCTTTGCCAATGCTCCCTGGTAGACAGACCTACGACAGGCTGCCGACCCGAAACGGGGACTGCTGCGGAACTCCAAGGAGAAGCACTCAGACTGTTGTCTGCCACTGTCGATGACTGCCATCGCCGACTGGAGCCGCCGTGCTCCCATTTGCCTAAGAACTTCATTGATCATCGGACGCTCTCGTCTGCATCGTCACCCGCTTGTCTCCCGCTGGAGAAGGCCCGACCGTCGACGCGCCGAGGAGCATCCACCGGTGGGTTTCCCACCACCTAGAGACCGCAGAGACACCGACGACTCAACGCCCTTGCTGGGCCACAGTTCTTCATCATCTCTTTGCGGTCCAGAACTATTGTCACTGAAGTGCCCCGCATGCCTCTTCCTCGCAGGACACCAACGCTCTGTCGTCGACGAGCACCGCTAGGAACAAAGCTGCCACTTCCCTGCCATAGTTCACCCTGTTCACCGTCGGACGTTCGATGACCCATGACTCCTGCCTTAAAGGGAGGGTACTCTAGAAGGGCCGTCGATTCCCCGACACCGAACGCCAAGTTCCCCGACACCTCTCGACGATCCGTGGCTCCCGCCTGAAAGGGAGGCACTCAAGAAGGATCGGTCGGTGCATCGTCGGAGAACTCTACTACACCAGGTACATTGGGGGGGTAAAACCTTAATAGGAAGAAGTAAGACTATTGAACATTTGGACTGGGCTTGTGCTATATATCATTATTTACAGGTTGCCCAGGTGGGGGGATCTCCACACAGAACTGTTTCTAGGTAACGGGGTCAGCATTCTGCCTATTGTTTCAACCATCTTACTTTCCTGCCTATCTCTATTGCTGGTTTACTCGTTATTGATCTGTGTGACATTTTAACCGTACAGTTGAGGCACTTGAATGAGATTTGATAACATTAGTGGTACCACTCTAGACGTGTATATATTTATCATTATTGACTTCCAAGTACAAAGTGTGTTATTGTGATCGTGTACATACCTTTGAATATTAATTATATAAAGACTGTGTTTTCAGTAATACAGTGTGTGGACATTCCTTTGTGGGGGTTCGGGGACAACACTCTCCTTAAGAACCAGCCCGCATCACCTCCTGAGAAGCTAGGCCTTGATTGCTCGTCCATTGCTACCTTATAAAGAATCTTGGCTGGGGTCTTCTGTGCCTCTCCTCTACCATATAGAGAGCAGAAGTACAGACACCCCCTACCAGTCTTTACAACACCTCTAAAGTGTTGGTGTGTGAATGCACCACTGATGAGTCAGTCAGGGGACATATGGGTCATTCAGTGAAATGTCTTCATATTTGTGCACATTACGTTGACTACCCGGGTAAAATGGCATAGTATTTGATTTAGTCCTACTTTGCATTTGCATGGCATCTGAATCCCTTTGTACTTACACATTCTGTGCCCACTTTAATCGAATATGGCATGTCTTATGTTGTTTCCCATGTACTTTTCACAACACCCTTCCCTAGTGTATCCTTGAGCATGATATTGTTGCCAACACATTGTCTACTGCTGCCTATATTTTTAGAATTCCTCTGCAGTTTAGACTCAAAGTCAATATTTTCTGCAAATCCAGCTGTGTTGGAGATACATTTTTCTAAGCTATTTGGTCGTGCTGTTTCTTGTTGATACGTAGGAAGTGTAATGCCGTGCACATCTATTTTCTCTGTGGAGCTGATATACAGTATGGGTTGCATTTCTTTTTGTTCGACATTGTCTCGGTGAATTGACTACAGATTGCGGGGTTGGCATTAAGGACATACATTTGAGATTGCGTTGAGTTATTTGTTCCATGACATCAGGATCAGATGTGTTTCGTCCATGTAACTCATGGGTTAGTCTACTATTTAAGATGGATTCTGTATCTTTAGTAAGAAACCCAGTTCTAATGCTTTTTAAAATGTTAGCATATGTGTGGTCTGCAAACTGGCGCATATTTTGAGTTAGTTTTCTGTAGTGAAAATGTTGCCAGAGATTTACATTTCCAATGCTGCCGAGGGTATTTTGGAATTTGTGTCCTAATGTTTTGGAAATAGGTTGCCCTTTTACTGGTGTAAACTGTAGGAGGTTTCCAAAAGCAATAACATGTTTTCCTCCAAACATTTCTTCATAGTTGGTTGTTAGGACTTCTTGCATTCTGAGATGAATTAAAGCCAACATGAGGTTAGAAACCCTGCTTACTTCATCTATCAGGAGCACTTTCATTTGATTTAGAATTCTGTGTACTTCAGTAGCAGCTTCTACTGACAATCTGTAATATTTCATCCACAGGGAGGAGTAGTAGTCAGTGAAATGTTACAACACCTATGCTGTAGGCATCTAACCCTATGTGGGCTGTTATTACAGCCAAAATGTTGTTGATTGTTAAATATTGTAGAATTTGCTGATTATTTCATTAAGAATATGTTGCCAGAGCCAGCTTCACCACTTACATACAGGAGCATAAGTGTATATGTTTTAGAGCTAAAGATGTTAGTTTCATGTTTAAAACCATGTTCAATTTCTTGAGAGACTTCTAGATAAATGGTGAGTTGTTCATCATTGTGATTCCAGAACTGACAAGTCTTCCCCAGATCGTTTATATTGATACATGGTATGTTCTACCTCAGTCAAGGCTATTTCTGCTTCATTTAGAATGAGTGGTTCTCCAAGTGCGTCTTGGCTTCCTGTAAGAGAAGGTTGACTGCCCTCAGGAGTGTATTTGTCTAGTTGAGCTTCAATTTCTTCCTCTTGTTGGCGTTCATTTTCCAAACTTTGTTTGTATTATTTGCAATTGTCATTTGTTATACTGCTTTCATTTGCTTTGAATGCTGCTTCCAATGAGTCATAGTTACCTAATAATTATTTTTCTTTTCTCAAAGGTTTAAAATGTTGTAGTAGGGCCGTGTAATACTATGTTGTGGAGATTTAAATGATAACTACATGATTAATAAGACGTTGTTTGGTGAGTTTCACTAGGCTTCCTTCACAAGCTGAAACTGAATATTTGCCAGTTGTCTCATTTGGTCTGACATTGTTTTTGTAGATGTAGTTTTGGGCACTGTCGTACAGACACATGTTTTCTGAAGCAGTACTATGTTTGGGTAGTGTGTGCCAAGCAAATTGTTTCTTAAAGTGTCCTGGCTGTTGGGATAATTTGTGGCTATGTTTTCTATCTCTTGGTAGGATTTTAGTACTCTTCCTGGATGAAGCTGGTCCAAGGTTCAGCCAGACATTGTGATCAGATATGACATTCTGTACCTGTTAAACTGTCTGCACTTTCAAAGCACCCACACTCTCTCTGGGAGAGAATTTGTATATAGAAGTTGTACACTTTCTGTGATAGTGTTTTGTTCGATGATATTCAACTGCAGTGGAAATGTGTGCAATGTATTGCAGGTTAATTATTGCATTGTAATCATTGATGTACTTGGATGTTTTGTCCCTTTTAATGTTGTATGTATTTTTATGGGATTTACCTTTTACACTGTGTCTAACAGAAGACATCAAGCTACGTACTTGTAATTGTTTTAAACTGGTCTGGGGAAGCCACAGCGGTATTTGTTATTGTATTGCCTTTTGTTTTTATATCTATGTTGGCAGTATTTTCCACATTTATATTTTTGGAAGTGTAACACTTGTGTATGTAGGTCACTATCTGTGGTGTCTGAAGGGATGTCCCAGGTAATGTATTTTTAAATAAACTGTAAATCAGTGGCGTCACTATTCTCACCAAAATTTGGAGCATCTTTTACCCACAAAAGCATGTGAATGTGTGGTGCTCCTCTGGACTGATATTCTTTATTGCAAGCGATGGTGAAAGTACATTGATACATTTACAGGGTCACAAGAACAGAGTTCTCCTGGTGTTTTCATGCCTGTTCTGTCTTTATTTTGTGGGTGGGGCTAGGTTCATTAGCATACAATGTACATCAGTGTGACGTCAGATCCAGTATTCTTTTGTACCACACATGTTTGCAAGAGATATGTGATACTTGACTTCAAAACTTCTTCTTCGCCTTTTATTTTTTGAAGCAGGTGGGTAGTGGATATGTTTAAAGTGTTATAGCCTGTTCTTAACTTAATGTGTGTGCAATTCCATAACATAGAGATGCTAGTCCACTTTCAAAGAGGAGGTGGAAAATGTATTTGACATTTTGCCTGCCTAAACCTGGGGTCTTCAGAATACATTCCTAAAGAGCAATATTCTGGGGCACTCATTTGTGTGGTCCTTTCATCATATCTTCCTCTTTTTTCTGCAGGAAAGGGTAGAGGAAGAAAAGAATGTGCTTCTACACGTTTTCCCCTATGCTCATTGGGGATACTTTGACTTGATGCATTTGATATGTTTCTAATGCATTGTCAATTGTGTCTTTGGAGTGCAGTGGGTGAATGGCATACTGGTCTAAAATGTTGGCTGCTGTGTCAGGATCTACACGTTCAAGTTGGGCAGTTTCTGGTGACTCTTGAATGATGTGGATGGTTTCTCTTAGATTTTCCCATATGTGTATATCTTTATAGTATTGATTGTTCTCTTTTAGATATTGTAGGGCTTGTTTGTATAATAATGCTGTTGTACAAGTAAAGATGTTGGCGAGCTTTTGGAAGTGGGAATATTTCTAAGTTATTAGCAATAGCACGTAATGGCATTTGGTTATAGTCAAGCTTTGCAGTGCAGTACGTGAACACTGTTGAGGGGTTAGTTATTTTGTATTTAGCTTCTGCTGTTAGATATGAAGGTGATTGGAACCATTGGGATTCTCAATTGTCTTCTATTTTATAAGCTAGATCTACTATTTTTGTGTTCTTTTTATTAAACGTTCTGCGGCAACAGACACATATTTCGTCTGGTATTTCAGCAGATATTTATGAATAGAGATTGCAGGTATTTAGGCCCCAGACCCCAGAAGGCCTTGTGGATAATGCAGAGGGTCTTGAACTTAATCCTTGCTGCCAATGTGAGAAAATGCAGAGATTTCAGTGCTGGAGAGATATGATCCCTGGGCTTGAGGCCAAGGACATGTCTCGTAGTCCTGTTCTGGAGGACAGAGAGTGGAAGCAGGCAGATTTAGAAAAAGGCTGGTGCAGTAGTCCAGCCTAGAGACAACCAGAGCTCTGGAGACAGTGAGCTTCTGAAGGAAGGAGAGGAAAGGAAGAATACCTCTGAGGAGGTGCAGTTGGTAGTTTGACTTCCTAGAGATGTTAGAGATGTGAGGAGAAAAGGAGAGTGTGGGTCAAAGATTGTTTAAATTAAGTGTGAACCTGCCCACCTCCTTCAATTGGACGATTTGTCCACAGACACCTCGGAAGTTCTCGGATGGCACGTGCCACGTAGAGGTCTTTTGAGGTAGGCTGGCAGGCATACGAGACTTTGGAGGCCTCGGATATTCGAGGTGTCCACAGGCATCGTAGGAACAGCCAATCATGTTTCCTGGTTGTGGTGTACAGGAATAGAGGGTAGCAGCAGGTTTGTTAGTAGGAGTTGCAAAAAGGATTGAAAATGGCCATGGAATTGTCTTTCAGCAGGCAGAGTGTTTGGATTTTGGGAGTCTTTTGGGTCCACTGGGTGAAGGTGTATGCTGGGCATTGTGGAATAG
Organism: Ambystoma mexicanum; assembly: GCF_040938575.1. Taxonomy (NCBI): domain Eukaryota; kingdom Metazoa; phylum Chordata; class Amphibia; order Caudata; family Ambystomatidae; genus Ambystoma; species Ambystoma mexicanum. The sequence goes on from NC_090930.1 coordinate 625,768,977, forward strand.
CCATAAATCTTGGATTCCCTGAATGGGAAATGTTTTGGTATGGATTGTGTGGCATGAGCTGGGTGGATCTGCTCCCATTTTGTGCAAATATGGTTCAATTGAAGCACCCAGACATTATTATCATTCTTTGTGGTGGGAACAGTTTGTAGAACAAGAATGGGATTTCTTTCCAGTTTGCAATTAAAGAGACATTGGGGAAGTCGAAGAAAATGCTCCCTAATTCCAAAATAATGTGTTTACGCATTGCGCAGAGACAGATGTGGATGCATTCTGGTCCATTTGGTCCACAAATGGAAAAAGCGAGGCGCAACGTCAATAAAGCTGTGTGTGCTTTTGTTCACGATGTTGGCATGACATCGATGTCATAATGAGAACATTAAATTTGATAGGGCCAACATTTTTCAGCAAGATGGAGTCCATCTAACTGATGTTAGTAATCAGACTTTTGTGGAAAACATTAAAAATGCTTTGAAGCAGTTTTTTGGAAAGTGAGAAGAAATAATGAAAATCAGTGAAATGTTTTTATAGTTAATTTTGTAAACCAAACATTTTTAAAAAAATATAAAAGCCCAAAACTGCTAAAAAAAAACTGTTCTTTTAAGAGCCACCCTTTTTGAATACTAAACATTTACAATGATTCAAATTGTCCTACGCCTGACATTTCTTAGATGTCCGCAGACTACCGCACTGTCTGCGAACTTTGCAGGGTGCCCAGAGGCATGCAACTTTTTTCGAACTTCTATTTTTTAACTGTGAAACGTGGCTCCCAAAGGAACCTTTTTTTTTTGTATTTTTTCAATTTTGTATTTTTTGGGCATTTTTTCTCAGGTGAGGCAAGGTAGGGGAGGTAACGGTCGGTAGGGGCACCAACCACAGGGACCTCATGGACCTAGTGGCAGGTGGAGAGAGGAAGATGTCGGCTGGGCCTTAATCAGGTAGGTGGCAGTTTTTTTCATGGTCCTTGACCGCAGCCTTGAAAGCACTCCAAAACTACTAACCCCTACAAATGGATGCTTCACAGTACATACATAGCAACAGCGTTCTGTATGGCCTCTGAAGCCGATGCTGGGATACTCTGCCCTAAAGGAGTATCCTTTGTGGTGACGGGAGCAGATGAAGATGATGGGGTGGAGGAAGTCAACCTGCTCTTACCTGAGAAATGTATTGCCTTCCTCAGAGCACTCGGGTGGGCCGATTTGGTGTGGCGCCTCATGGAAGTAGTCCCATAGGAATACACGTCAGGTTTCCTATGACTGAGTACAACTTTGCATTCAGTGCATAGAACCTTGCTTGCACAAGCCTTTGGGACTTTTCTAATGGTCATGAAAAATTGCCACACCGAAGACTCACTCCGAGTAGTGGTGACAGGGAATTCCTCCACTTCATCATTTTCTTATTCTTGATCCTCCTCTTCTGCATCACCGTACATGTTCGCCTCTCTTTTTGAGGTGGTGGTGGTGGGGTTGGCTGGGAAGGAAGGAATGCCATAACAAGTGCAATGATGGTCTCCAATAAGTCCTGGAAAACAGATCTGTAAAGCAAGTGCTCTCTCCTGGATAGCCAGATTGAGAATGAGCAAAAGTAATGGGTGAGTCCTTTAGAGGACAGTTGTACTGTACACGGGTGAGTCCTTTAGAGGAAGCATCCGTGTACAGTTGTACTGTCCGCAGACTACTGAGTTGAAAATAGGCCTTCAAAAGTTGTAAAAAGTTGCCAGATCAGCATAGAATGGGTCAGCGAGCAGTGCAAGGGTGGCGTTTCTGCTTGAAACATCCTAGATTAGCTGTAGAAGCACTTTTAAACTGTCTGCGAACATGGACACCATTTGCGGGCACTGGCATCACGCTGCACGGGTGCGGTCACATTATGACATCCCAGGACATCTTTCAGGCGGGAATCCCAAGGCTCTTGTGCCGGGTGTCTGTAGTACAGGCACAGTGTCTGCGGACTAATTAAAAGTCTGTCACACGAAAAAGGACATGTCCAGACATCCTGCCTGTCTGGGGGCACCTTCATTTTGAGTATGGACACCCCTGGGTAGTAATACTGTCAGCAAACTATTTAAAATTTGCCACATGGAAATGTACATGTCCATACATCAACCTTACGGGGGAACCTCCATTTTGAATGCAGACACCTCAGATAGTTGCGTAGTCCACAGACTCAAGATGGGAGTTTTAAAAAAGAAGGGACTACCACAGAGCAATAAACAAAACATTTATAGTACACAAAATATATTTATTCAAGAAAGGCATGGGGTATTGGAATGGGAAACATAAATGGGAGGATTAGGAATGTGTGTACAATAATCATGAGGGGATGAAGGGAGTGAGGTTTCATCAAATCATCTTTGAATAAAATGTTCAGAATTGGAAGGGGATGATTGCTGGAGACAAGTGGGACAGGTGCAAGAAGGACAGTGATACGCAACATTTTTAATGACATGATTTTTGACATACTGTAAAAGTTCCTTAAAATCATTATTTAGTTCATCCATTGTTTTAGACAAGTTCATGATTTGAATATTTACAGTTGGGGATAGGACTTCTCTTTCTGATTCTTGGGATTGTGAATGATTAAACTGGGGCGTGGTTTCTTTATGAAACTATGTACAGTAAGAGAAATAGAAATTATTATTTTAGTAAGGCGTGTACAAAATACATTATTTGGTGACATTAAAATATCTATTGTATACAATTGGAGATGTTATCGTCGCTCATTTCTTCTTTTGGGAAGTTCTCCTTGACCATTCAAGTGTGCTTGCCATTGCTGTGAGAAAAAGGGCTTATGTTTTATAACACATGTTTATGTAATGAAATCTTATAAAACAAAAATAAATACAATACACTTACTATTTATTGAGAATGTGTTGTCCAATAAGCACCTGGTGATTCTTAATCTGTATGCCAAGTTGTAGTGAGGAAATTATATGAATTGTACAGTTGTGGTTTGAGATTGGTGCATTCCATTGTAATGTGTGTTAGATAAAAAAAAGTAATTAGTATTTTTTAATGTGATTGTACAAAAAGGTATATTTGCATGTTGTAAACAGTTGTGATTTTAGGTACATCTTTTGTGAGTCTCCCCTATGATTCTGAGCCTTATAAATGCAGCCCAATGTATGCGGACTATTCCGCTGTGCGCGGACTCCATATCTGTCATATTGGGTGCGGGGCTTATAATATGGGGAACTTGTAGCAGATTTAAGAGGCACTAGTACAAACTTTATTAAAGGGACATATGGTTACAATTAAAACCGAAAAACCCTTGAAATTTGCCAGTTATGGTATGCTAAGCAATCATAACTCGCGCCACCTCCATGCACTGCCACCCAAGACATCAAAGATGGCATCACAAATGTTCCACAATTGGTGGCAAGAACTGGGAAACTGGTCCCCCCTGGCTTTTTGAAACTTGAACCTAGGTAGAGAAAGACAATGAGCTTGGGCTGCTATATGTGGGCGGCTGGAGGTGTGGGGTGTGAAACGGTTCACCAGGTATTTTGAAGCTTGGTTGGCCAGACATTTGTGCATGAGTGTGAGTGTTTTGAGAGAGATTCTTTGGGAAACCGAAAGCCAGTGTAGGCTATTTCTGGTGTCAGAGATATGCTGGTTCCTAGGAACATTAGGTGCCCCCCTGATAGCGTTGTTTTGGGTTACCTGTAACTTGCTTAGGTTCTGTTGACTAGTCCCCAAATAAAGGGCATTGCAATAGTCGAGCTTCAACATGATGAGTGTTCTGGCAAGGATGGTGCAGTTAGTCATGGTAAGGAATGGTCAACATGCTGTGATCTGTTTACATGTGTAGGCAGATGCTGAATTACAGCATTAGTTTGTCTAGTGAGAGATAGGGTTGAATGAAGATAGATGCCCAAAGTTTTGGTGTCATTGGATGCCTTGATGGCATTACCATCGATGATGAACGATTTGAATGCTGGATCTAATCGGTTTAGTCTGTGGTGGGAACCCAGGATGATTAGCTCTGTTTTAGCGTTGTTAAGACAGAGCCTGTGTTGAGCCATCCATGCCTGGATGACCTGATAGACATTGTTTAAGGCTTTGGTGTCAAGTGTGTCGTCACCAGTGATAGGGATGAATATTTGGGTGTCATCGGCATAATTAGTCAAGAATATCGAAGAGCGTTATTCGTAAACCCATTGTAGATTGTAGGTGAGATGCAGGATACATGAGGGACCCCCCTCATGCCTCAGCTGAGGGTTCAGCGGAGGCAGGTGGGGAGATAACCATCATGGATCTATTTGCCAGGAAGGATCCAATCCAGGTAGTGGCTTTGTCGGAAAAGTGGTCTGCATATTGGAGATGATGGCAGAGAATTTGATATTTAACCAGATCAAATGCTGCCGATAAGTCTAGTAACAGTAAGAGAGCAAGCTTTCTGTTACCTTTAAGGTCCTCGATTTGAGTTTTAAAATCAATAAGGGCAGTTTCTGTTCTGTGCCTCGGTCGGAAGCCAGACTGTCTGAGACCGAGGAGTTTATTGGATTCGAGGTAATCCTGGATCTGCAAATAAGCAGCTCGGTCCAGAATATTAAGTAAAAATGTGTCAGTGGTGATGGGCCTGCAATTAGTAGGGGTGCTCGGGTCCAGGTATTTTTAGTAGGGGGATGACCCAAGCATCCTTAAGGTTATCTGGGATGATGCCTGTGTTGAAAAAGGAGTTTATAAGGGCAGTGATAAAAGGTGCTAAATCATGGGTAGCCTCCTTAATCATGGGGGCTGGGCATGTGTCACCCTGGAAGTTGGATGGCTTAAGTTTACTGATGATGTTTTCTACCTCTTTAATATATAGTGGTGAAAAACAAAATGGTTTGAGGGTATGAGTAGTCGGAATGTTTTTTCTTTTAGGAATGCTGATCAACGTGTCAGTCAGTAGGCTGCTTTTTTGGCATTGATTTTGGTTTGAAGTGTTGAGATTTTGTCGAGGACTGCTTTTTGTATAATGGAACACCATGTACTGTCTTTCCTACAGGTGTCAGGTGGGGCTGATGGTGATTCTAATTCTTTAAGTATCTTAAAGAGCTCTTTGGTGTTAGATTTTGCTTGCAGAATGCGCTTGTTATAAGTATATTTTTTGGCATGGAAAATTGATGCTTTGTAGTTCAAGGAAGCTAAGATAAGGCTGTCCTTATTCGCATCAGAGGGATGGCTTTACCAGCGGGCCTCAGAGTTTCTCTTTTGTTTGTGTAGCACTATCAGATGAACCACATGTTTAGGTGTGCACATGGTGTGTTTAGTTTTCCGCAGTTTAATTGGGGCAATGGAGTTCATGGCTTTGAGTATAGTTTGATTGAAAGTATTGACTAGGATTGTGGGGTCCGTGCATGAAAGTGAGACATTGGAGGTCATTACGAGGTGGGTGGTAAGGGATTACCGGCACTGGTAAGGACACAGGTGCCGTTAATCCCTTACCACCCTATTCCGAGGTCCCTTAGCAGGTCCCTCCAGTAATTCCTGGTCTGACCAGGCGTTATGGACGGGACCCGTTAAGGGACTTCAGAGCTAATAATGGTACCGCAAATTGCAGTACCGTTATTAGCTACTTCCCCATTCCCATTAAGCCCTATGGGGGAAGGGTTTTTCAATGGGGATTTACCGGTCCCTCCAAGGTCCCTCCAAGGTCCCTCCAAGGTCGGAATGGACCGGTAAGTCCCCATTGAACCAACCCAGAGGCGGGACCGGTATGGGAGGCAGCCATGGAGCTAATTGCTCCATGGCTACCACCATACTCGAATGAGGCCCATTGTTTAATATAGGTAAGATAAGAGGGATCCGTTTCTCCCTTATTATGTCCCTTTTGTTTCTCATGCTGATGGATGGTGCAATGTTCTGTTTAGTGCATTGGTTATTGGCTTTGATGTTGAAGGTTATTGTGTGATGATCTGACTAGACGCTGGGTGTGTTTGACACTGTGTTGATGCCACAATTCAGAACGACCAGCCAGTCAAGGGTTCTCCCTTGTTGTGAGGGGGTTCCTGAATGTGATGTGAAAAACTCAGATCAGTTAATGTACTAGTAATGTCCAAAGCTTTATGTTTGTTGGGATCTTGGAAACCAAAATTGCAGTACCCTAGTAAGATAATTTGTGAATTGGACTTAGTGTTAGCAGCTAGGAGAGAGGTGATGTCATCTGCAAAGGTAGTGGCAGGTCATGGAGACCTGTATATAAGGTGAAGGGTGATGGTTTGTTTGGGTGAGATCAGTAATTTGATAGGCAGTAACTCTGCTGAAGGAAACTGCTGATTAGCGATGAGACTAAGACCAAGGGAGCTTCTGTGAATGAAGGTGGCACCTCCTCCTTTAGATTGGTTAGTATTACGTTTGCATCTAGTGATGGTATAGCCATTGGGGAGGGCGAGGGAGAGTAGGGGTCCCACTGCTGCGTGTAACCACATCTCCGTAATGGCCAGGAAATCTAATTCCTGGGCTGCGATGAGGTCTGCACTATCCAGTGCATGAGCAGGGAGGTACCTGGCATTGACCAGGGCACCCTTAATCAAGGTCTCTTTAGACTTGGAGGATTTAATAATGTTGATGTTCGAGGCGACTTTGGGAAGGGTGTTCTTGGTAACTGGTAACTTTGTACTATGTGTTAGAATACCAGGTGCAGAGGGTGATTTTGCAGTGGTAGTGCAGAGGTGTGTTAGACGGGCTGTGCGGGAGAATCTAGAGCCTAGTCTAAGGTTCCTGAGATGCAAAGCACATGGTTTATTGGGGGTAGGTTTGACTGCAAAGTGTTCCAGCTATAAGGCAGGGGAGTTCAGGTATGGATTAGGGGGTAACGCAGTGGAGATGTGTATGATGCTGAAACTGTGCTGGAGGCAAGGAGGCAGGAAGGAGGCAGGGGGAATGCTCTCTGACGGTGGTGGACTAGAAATAGAGTTGCGAGTTTAACACCACATAGTGAGCTTACATTTCACTGCAGTGGTGGGCTGGAATGATAAGACACTGTTGATTTTGGGAAGTGACCAGGCCAAAGATAGTGTTGTGTAGAGTAGCAGATGTATGCAACAAGATAGGTGAGGCATGTACATAGTGATATATGATATAAGGACGTGGACAGATCAACTTAAGTCAAATGGGCAGCGCAAAGACAAGCAGCATATAAAGTCAGATTAGGGGAGGTGAAAAATACATAGGAGTCAGTCTATTGGGTGCTCAATGGTATACAGATCGAACATAGATAAGAAAGGTCACAATATATAAGTGTCACAATATAGTAGTGTCTGAGGAGCACTAGCGTTCCGCGAGGATACAAGAAAAGCAGATAGCGGAACACAGCTGAGTCAAATGGGGCTGAATATCAAAAAGTGGTCAGAAAGGCAAGTTGATACTTTGAGACATGTTAAGTATATTCTGCTAGACACATCAAATGCAATCTACTAACGGGATATGTTGGATCAAATTGTCTCAGAAAAGGTGTCCAAATATAGAGAAACACAATACGAGCGCTTGGCTCACAGTAACTCGCGCCATTGCATAGTATAGGCAAGGTATACTAGCAAACAAAGGATTATGCTTGAGTTTGACAAGTAAAATCCAATATGTAGACTTGTGGCAATTCAATGCGGCCTGAAGTGGTAGTAGGCTGAGGGCACTCCCAGAATGTAGTTTAGAAAGGTACAATAATAAGGCGACAACATGCGCATGCTTGGACCTGGCGGCCGTGTTTGGCCTGCCACCTGACTTTGCAGTGTTGTGCCGCATAGTGGATCAGCAAATACAGCCGGCATGAAAGTCAAAAAGTGTGTCAATGAGTTTTACTGACTGAGCAAAGGAATCTTACCACATCGTGTGACCTGGATGAAGATCCAGCGTTGATGAGGAGATTTCGCGGGTTAGCGGCAGGGGTTGTGCGAGCTAAGAAGGTGGATTGTGGTGAAAGGTACAGGGTACGGAAGGAGCAGGAGACGACCAGGGGGCTGGGTAGAGCAACGCGCCGTTCGGCCGTTATGGCATGGACAGGCGCAGACAGGAAATTGCACTTATGGTGGCCCTTAGGGGTGTACCGGCTCGCACATTCCGTTGGCGAGGTGCAGGCAAAGTAGAAGGTTGCAGCCTATCCCAGGCTGTGCATGTTGCCTAGTAACAGGATGCACAAAGTGCGGGCTGCCATTTTGCATCGGGCCTCATGTGCACAAATGAAGAATATGTGAGCTGGTGAATGCGGACGCAGGTAACACACAAATTGGGAAGCGGTCGTGCTTAATCCAGCATATAGGGTGTGAGGCAGATTCAGCAGCTAGCATGTAAACATTTCCACTAAATAAAGTGCATAGTGCATGTGAACATTTCCACAGCACAATAATTGGTCGTTTAAAGTGCATAGTGCATCGATGATACCTTGCACAGAAGTCGATAAAATGCATTATGCAGCACAGCATAAGCATATAAACGTTACTTCAACTCAATTCTAGAAACGGCTAGTCTTCGTGCAATAAAGTGCTCAATGCATTGAATCTAGGAATATGAGAGGTTCGGCCAACAAATCATTACTGCCCAGGAGTGGAACTTAAAATACTAACGGGCGAGAAAAGTTGCATATGCATGAAGCTTGAATGGGGTGAAAGAAGAGACCATAGTAACTCATGATCACAGACAAACAAAATCAGATGTGAACCGAAGAATCACATAACAAAAAGTATGTCTTCATTGCCAAGGATTCCCTAACTGTTTATAATCCTAATAATTTGTACATGCATGCTTTACATTATTTCAGTGCCATGATTAAAATGCACAACCCATAATATGTGCAATCAGCCATCCCTGCACTCAAAATGGGGTTGAGAAAACCAACAATTAAGGTCATCAAGAGTGGAAAGCAGCTCAAAACCCATAATCAACCATGAAAATCCAATCAAAGCCCAATTGTAATCAGCTGTCTGTATTAGACATATGCAGACATGGGAAGACATAGTGAAACATCTAAATGAATGAATGAAAGAAACAAATGAAAACATTGTGAGAGAGAGGAGGGGAAGCAAGCATAGCATACATGCTTTATATGAAAATGTAATAAAGAACACACACAAAGTCAGACTGGAAGTATAGAGCAAGGCATAATATGGCTGGGGTTTTTCAGTATGATTGAATGTGGTTATATACCTTCAATTCTACCATTATGAACATCGTATTATCTAGCACAAATGTGGAATTGACATATCTCATTAAATAAGGTCCATTTGTTTTCATCATCATGTCCCCAGGAATGTGTATCGACATTGTGCCCAACATGATTTTTACTTTCAAAGTCTATAATACATCTTGTTTCTTCCTGTCTGAGTAGACATTCAGTATCTCCACCTCTAAGTCCAATTGCTACCTTATGTATACCAAAAAATGTCAAACCTTTGGGGTCTCCCTCATGTAATTCGGAAAAGTCTTTGGTCATCGGGTAAGCACAGTCCATGTTCTAAATAGCTCTAACATGTTGTTGAATACAGACTTTAAGTTTGCATTTGGTGCTTCCAACGTACTATTTGAGGCACGGATAAGTTAAGACATAGACAACAAATTCCGATTCACGTGTAATTGTGCTCTTTATGTGAACTGGGTGTTTCAAAATGGGATGCGTGTAAGCATTACAGTACGGGGCATATTTACAGATGTTACATCTCGTGCACTTAAAGAAGCCATCTCTGCTTTTGTTTTGGACAGCCAATTGGACCTCCTTCCTATGTTTTCTGGAAACATATAACTGTTAACAAGTGTGTCCTTAATTGAGGCACTTTCATGGAAGGTGATATCTGGGCGTTCATTCAGGGCCCTGTTAAGATCTTTGTCAGCCTTCAGTACTTTCCAATATTTGTTCATGATTTGTTTTATAGTTTGGGAGTGACTTCCAAATGTTAAGCTGAGACGGACAACATTTTTCTCTTGTTCGCATGTGAATTGGATATTTGTTTTGTCAATAATGTGTGTCTGTCCATACCACAAACTTTTAAATATGATCTTACAATCAGTTTTTTGGGATATTGTTGGTGTAGGAAGATTTGGGCTGTGATTTGACTAGCAAAATCGAAATCTGAGATATAACTGCAATTCCCACGGATTCTAATGAATTCCCCATATGGGGTACTCCATAGGAGATTTCTTGAATGTCCAGTTTTAGCATGCAAGGGAATATTGGCCCCTGTGGATGTTTGATGTAATTCACATTCCACTTTGTGTGTGATAATGTTCACTTGTACACTATGGAAAGCCGACTGTGATGTTCTGTCAGTTTTAATTTGCAGTCATTGATGTTGAGTAATTTAACAAATTCAAGCCATTGCTTTTCACTTCCATCCCAGATGATAAACAAGTCATCAATGTAGCGCAGCCACAAAACAATATTGTTGGTGTGTATCTCATTCTCTTTCGACCAAATGGTAAACTTTTCTCAATGTCCCATTGTTAAAATTGCGTACAATGGCGCAAATGTAATACCCATGACGGTGCCTTGGGTTTGTCGAAAGACCTCATTGTTGAACAGAAAACTATTATTTTATATATATATATATATATTCAGGGAAAAAAACTTTGTTAAAGGGACGTTCTGGTTAAGTTGCCCTACTAAAAACCTATGAAATTCAGTGAAAAAACTTTGTTAAAGGGACGTTATGGTTAAGTTGTGCTACTAAAAACCTATGAAATTCAGTGAAAAAACTTTGTAAAAGGGACGTTATGGTTCCAAATAAAACCGAAAAAAAAACCTGAAATTCGTCAGTTATAGTAAACTAAGCAACCATAACTTGCGCCACCACCGTGCACTGCTAAGACTAAGACTAACACCCACAACATCAAAGATGACATCACAAACGTCATTGATGACATGGTTGCTTAGCTTACCATAACTGGCGAATTTCAGGGGGTTTTCGGTTTTACTTGGAACCATAACGTCCCTTTAACAAAGTTTTTTCACAAGTCCCACATAGTATCCTGAGTTTCTACATACTTTTTCGATCTGTCCGCGGACAGGGCGCATGTCCGCGAACCGCGCAGAAGCACCCCTATAAAAGACCACGCCCTAGAGCTCATTCTCATTGTGTTTCTGGCTATCCTACAGAGCACAGCAAATTTTCCTGCCAATTTGCACATTTTCAATGCCAAGCTGATGGCTTCTGTGGCTCCACTACTGCCACCTGGTGCTGCATCTGCCTCAGCACCACCCCCACCCCCTCCACCACCACCACCTCCCCAAGGGCCTGAAGAGGGGAACAGGGGTGAGGATGCACAGGAGGAAGAAGAGGATGATGAGAATGAGGTAGTGGAAGTCCCTACTACCAGCACTGGGCGTGAGTCTTGGGTGTGGCGGTTATTTACCATTCGTGGTAATCGTCCTAAGGCGCGTGCGCACCAAGTCACCTCCAATGGTACTCAGTCGTGGGAGGCATGGTTCATACAGCTTTGGGACAACTACCATGAAGCGACACCTAAAGTCATTCCACTCGGGGGCCGTTCGCAAAGTTGTACCTTGCGAGGAGCGTAGCAGGTTGACTTCCTCTACGTCATCCTCTGTTTCCGATCCTGTCACCACAAGGAATACTCCTGTGGGACAGCGTATTCCTCAAGCTGCCTCACAGGCCATACGCAATGCTGATGACCCTTACCTTTCGAGGGTCACAGTTGTGTGCATGTACTGCGACGCAGTACTGTGCAGAGAGGAGAGACTTTGTAGTGCTTTTGAGAGCACGAAAAAGTCAGCTCACTACCCAAGTGAAACCCACTCTACATCTTCCTCTCTCAGCTCACCCTTTTTTATCCCCGTGGTTGGTGTTCCCCCTTACCCTCCTTTCCCCTCCTCTCCTAGTGTGTCTTGTATAAAAAACAAAAAAAATTTTAAACAACAAAAATAAAAAAGCCTCTTTTCAGAGCCGCGTTTTACAGTTAAAAAACAGAAGTGAAAATAAATGAAGCAGGACTCTGTGTATTTTTTAGAAGGCCGCGGACAGTCCGCGGACATCTAAATTTTGGGTTGCTACCCTATCATAACCATTGCACTTTTATCTGGGAGGAAGTGGTGGCTCTGAAAAGAGCGTTTTGGTGGTTTTTATTTGTGTTTGAAAATTTGAAATGCTCAAAACCTACTATAAAATGGATGCTGTAATTCCAAAAAAGGTTGCAATGCATTTTGTACATTTCTCAAAAAAATCTGATCGCCAGCATAAGTAAGATGTACTACGAAACATAATATTTTCATTGTGAACAGAGGACATGCCAAAATCTCTTAGAAATGCACAAACAGCCTTATTGACATTGCACCTTGCTTTCTCCATTTGTGGACCAAATGAAGAAGAACAAAGCCACATTTGTCTCTGCGCAATCCGTGAAAAAATGACTTGAGTATTTTGGAAACATGTCCATGACCTTCCCAAGTCCTTCTTTCATTGCAAATTGCAAAGAAATTCCAGACACATGTCCTAAACTGTTCCCTCCACAATGAATTACAATTATGTCTGGATGTTGCTCTGTCTCCAAAGTAGCACAGAGAGGTATCAAGTCCAACCACTTCATTCCACGTACTCCATGCCAGTGCACTTCCACATGTGGGAATCCAAGATCTACAGCTACTCCACAGCTTTCTGCATGCACCTTCATCTAATGTATCCACGAGTCTCCCAAAATCCAAACAATCTATTTTTTGAAACACACACCCATAGCTATCTGTTCTTCTCTCAGCAAAAAGAGTAACTGAGAAAATCTCTCCTGGTACAACACACCCACTACATTTTCCTGACCAATCCCTTTCTCTGCTCATACTCATTTGCATGGCTCCCCAACCCAAAAATCCCCAGTTGTAACACCCGATGTCTGCGGACAACCACCTTGTCTGCGGACATATCGTAACATGAACAGTCCTTCTACCATTTCCTTTTCACTTTCTGTGTCATTCCCTCATTGGATATAGCCAAGAAGTCACATGAACATCCAACAATCACATCCAAGACCTCTACATCTAACTGCATCATCATAGATCACCACTTTTAATGTACTGTTAATCTCTCTGAGTACAAGTGTCATATCATTGGAAAGCACCTTCTACAAGATATAGAGTACAAGTCTCCAATATGTCTACTTGCACCTGCATGCATATCCATATGCATGAACACAAACTACAGGCATGCATATTTTCTATATAGTAAATGTACAATTCGTATAGATTCATATAAACAGATTAAATGTCACTTCCAAACCTATCTGCTATTTCATTTCTTTTTACACACACATTTTCAAAGCATGTTCAACTAACATATTGAAAGTACAATATGAAGAGTTAACATACGCAAACAAAATTGCATGCAAACCGTATGTTCAAAAATCAAACAACAATACTTGTACAAAAATGTAAACATTTATTTACTTATATTTATATACTGCACAAGCAGCCCATGGCATTGAGGGGCTGTTACTTACAAGAGCTTGGCTACAGAAATAGTGGTGTTCAGTGGTACATTATGAATTCCACAAGGCATACAAATGATATTTTGGTTGGTAAAGTTAGTCATCACAATACAGTTTATGTATTAAGAACATATGATATGTATTCAACGGGTGTGACGCATCTTATGTGAATAAGATAGTTTTCATGATTTTGAGGAAGGCGCTGAGGGTTAATGTCAATGAAAAAAATCAATGTCTAAATTAAAAACAATGCTATATACAAACAAAATTCCTTATTTGTTTCTTTTACAATTGCAGTGAAGACCATTCTCCTGAAAAGAAGCAGCCGAATTTGAAGTACAAAGAACAACTAAGAAGAAACCTGCTCATTTAAAAAAAGTAAGTTGAATACCACCATATTATTTGTACTATTATTCAAACACACTGTAATGTTACTTCATGCTATTTCTGTGTCTAAAAATAGAGATTGTGCACCATTCTGTCTACAAATCCCCATTTCTTAAACAGAGATTTACATGCAGAATGACACACAATTTCTTAGTTTTCGACACATAAATAACCCAACTCAACCCCTAGAATTGTCATGTTATAGAACAAACAACTGTTTTAATTGTATACCATTAGATTTACTCTTTCTACTTCTCCACACCACCAGCTTACTTTCTACTATCATCTGAACCCCAGTTTAGTAGCACATAAATTCAAGAATAGCCATCGCAACTAGTTGTAGTCGCTCAATGCACAATCTCACACCATTACATACATCTTTATTATCTTACTCACACACTCATCCAAACAGCACACATACATTAAGAATGCCCCAACCCATAGCTTCTTTATTTTTTTCAACAGACCCTAAAGAATGTCTACCAAAAATCAAGTCTGTAGAATGCAATGCAGAAACAGAGCAAATGAAAATAGAAGTGTCCAAAACAAGCATCCATCTCTAGCAGAATCTGTAAAAAAAGTTAAAACAAAACAGCTAATACAGTCATTTAGCTAAACAAAACAAGCTTCAAGTACAGACACTTTGCCTCCTCTATCAAAATGTAAAACAAACCACAAAACAATTAACAAAAAATCAGCTACCACTGCAGATGGAACTGCTCCTATAAATCTTGATATAGTGCAAACTAAGCATACCAAAAAAAGTATTTTTAGGAAATTAATCTTAGAAGCGTTGATAGACAGTGCAATCCTTCTCAAAAGAAACTTATTTATTTTAGTGTTAAACAAAATGAAACCACTAACAAAACTAATGACTAAATTACAAAAAAGACTTCTCAATAAATGAAATGTCAACAGAAATAACTTGTTAAGTATCTGTGGAGGTAAATGGAGTCACACTACGAGCACAGAACCATACTTTAATGAAGAAGCATACAAACAAAAGCAAACAAATACAATTGCCATACATAGAAGTGGACGAGGTTATGAAAAAATGAATAATACCATAATGGAACAAGAAATACTACTTACAAAAATATCCCCAGAAAACTTAGAATTACCTCTCCATTCAACTGAATCAGAACATCTAGTATAAAAATGGCCATGCACGTCAATGTGAAACATTCCCAAAGAATCTTTCAAGTCTTTACGCCAATTCCTCAATCAATATGTGAAAGGCAAAGACAAAATGAAAATGAAACTACTGCAAAATATGGACACCTGTCCAGTGCCCAAGTATACAGGACTACAAGGACATTCATTGGCCTGCATTTCAGGACCTGCTTGCAAAACCACCTTCCATTATATCAAAATGATATCAACACACAATTCAACTATAAGAAATCTAGTCTATAAACTGTACTATGCTAAAAGTCCTGCTTTAGCACTAGCCAATTTAAATAACATTCTTCTACATGTTACATCAAAAGACCTTCTTGAAGAAATCGACTATATCCAGAAAAAAATATTTTGCACGTGAAAGCCACTTACAGAATGAAATAGCTTTAAAGCAAATTAGCAACAATTCTATGCATTGCAACCTTCTACCACACACATACAAAAATGAAATACTGAAATTTAAAAGTACATCTGCTGATATACCAATCCATGTGTGTGTATGTTGCCGTAGAACTTTCTATAAAAGTAACACAAAACCTGTAGACCTAACATATAAAATAGAAAACATTGAAGATTCTAAATGGTTTGAATTAGCTCTCTACCTTATAGAAGAAAACAAATACGAAATAACTGACCCCTTAATACTTTGCAGTTACTGCACTACAAAACTTGACAACAACCAAACTCCTTCACGTGCTATCACAAATAATTTGGAATTATATCCACTACCAAAACCCCTACAACAACTCAATTTATATGAGAGCATCATAATTCAAACAGTGCACCCCTTTCAAGAAACAATATGCCTTCAACCAAAAACAGCATAATTACCTCCCTCTGAATTAGTGAAAGGTATTTATGGAAAAGTAGTGTATGTAAATGTGCACACTCTAGGAGTGCAATGTCCAATGGAGCAATCTTTAATTATCTTAGTAAATGGTGTACCTACAAAAGACAAAAAAAGTGGCAACAACTGGCAGATTTACATAAAGTTAGACAAGCTTTGCAATATCTAAAAGACAATAAGGAATACTACAAAGAAATTAATATTGAAGAAAACTTGAAGGATACCACTGAAATAATTCAAGAGACACAAGAAGCTGGTCAATTTGAGCTTCTAGATCTTGCTACAATATCCAATACTTTAGACCATTATACAATTCACCCATTGCATTCTAATGACACAGTAGAAGATGCACTAGAAACGTACCAAATGCATCAAACTAAAGAATCACCAATCAGCATATGGGAAAAAAGTATAGAAGCACATGCTTTTCCTCAACTTTTTCCTACTGGCAAAGGTGGAAGGTAAGATGATAGACCTATTCAAATAACAGCATCAGAATATTGCTCATTACGGATGTATTCTGAAGATCCCAGATTTAGACAAAATGTGGAATACACATTCCACCTACTCTTTGAAAGTGAACTAGCAACTTTATGTTACGGAGTTGCACACACATTAAAATCAGGATCCCACTTTCAAAATATGTCAGCTACACAATTATTACAAAAAGTGCAACAACAAGATGAGGTTTTACAATCAAATATTACAAATCTATTAGCGAATATGCGTGGTACTAAAGAATACTGGTTTCGACGTCACAGAGATGTATGTTGTATGATAAGAAACCTTGGCCCACCCACTTGGTTTGTTACATTAAGTTGTGCAGAATATGCATGGGAAGATTTACATGATTTCCTACGCATATCAAACAAAAACAAAACACAAATAGATATACTAACACCTGGATAACTTTGTTCTCTAAATCCTGTTAATGTTTCAAGATATTTCCACCATCGCTTCATTACTATGCAACACTTTATTTGTAATAAAACTGCTCCTCCCCTTGGAGAAGTGCAACACTTCTTTTGGAGAAAAGAATACCAAGCCAGAGGAGCAACACATATCCACATGCTTTTATGGATTAAAGATGTTCCTAAATTTGGTCAAAACAGTGACGCCACTGTTTTACAGTTTATTGAAAAATATGTCACTTGTCTAATTCCATCAGAAGCAACAAATAGTGATCTCCAAGCACATATTTTACAATTTCAAAGACACAAATGTGGCAAATATTGTCATCGCAAATACAAAAACAAAGGGAAATACTACACCAAATGCCGCTCTGGTTTCCCTAGACCGGTTACAAAAACAGGTCAAGTGAACAGGTTCATGTCTTCAGTTAGACATAGTGTTAAAGGCAAATCACCAAAACATACATATTACATAAAAAGAACAGAAGAAGAAAAATATATCAATGATTACAATGCAATCATTGCCCACTTATGGAATGCAAACATAGATGTGCAGTACATTGCAGACAATTCCACTTCAGTTGCACGATATGTTACAGCATACTTAACCAAAGCAGACAAAACATAGCTACAAGACCTCTGGAATGACCTGTCATCACTGTCTCAAAATGTATACAGCTTGGGCATAAAAATGCTCTCCCATAGAGAATGTGGCTCCTATGAAGCAGCAGATCATTTATCTGGTACTGCTTTGTATGGAAAATCTGAAAATATAGTATGGCTAAGTTTTTATTTTTTTTGTTGTTTTTTTGTTTTATTGGTTAATCTTATTTAAACCTTAAACATTGTTTCCTTACTCCATTAGTAAGGTCATTTTTCCTTTCTTAAAATCCTCTTCAATCGATATGAACCAATCCAGTAGCATGTTCCTTCAGTTACCTTTTGTTCCATCGTTACATTGTTCCAAGATTTGTTTTGCCAAAGTATTAATTGATTAATTACATAAGTCTACTCCTAGATTTGTCTCAAGGTCCGAACCCTTCTTCCTCCTGATTCAGATTTAATGTTTCGACAGATTTTAGTGCATCGAGGGTTTTGCCAATCTTGTCAGCAGTCAGGAGTCGTTCCCAGTAGTCTTCTTCCGTCTCCGCAGTAATATTCCTTATATAGCTGCCCATATACATCTCTCTTTTCCATTTTAATGCTGGGCAGACGAACATAACATGCCTGATCGTTTCCAGTTGGTCTTTAACTTTGCAGAACCTGCAATATGCTGGTGATTTTTCAATGTGCTTCCTTTTCCATTTTACTTCTCTGCAGTGCCAGATGTTAAGTCTGCAGCACAGCAGCAGGTCCCGGTAATGCTTAGATGGACATTTCAACAGGTACGGAGGTAGCATGTTCAAGCCTTTTTTTTCCCAGATGATGTTATAACATAGATTTCTCTTCAATCTTTGTTCCTGGGTTTCCACCCAGTCCTTTTCCCGGATAACTCTTTTTGCTTTATCCAAATTATTCTTTAGGGTGTCTACCAAGAGGTTTACTTGTTCCATGCAAGCTTTGCATCTTCCTTTCCAGTTATTAAGCATCTTATATTCATTCACTGTATCCGTCTGTACTAGAATTTCAAATGGCTTTGATGGTGTGTCCGGAATGCACTTTCTATACAATCATAGAGATTTCCAGAGTGCGACTGAGGCCACCAATTGTAGTCTAAGCTCCATTCTTATGAGTTCCACTGGTAATGAAGTTGGTAGGCGCAAGATCTTACGCCAAAAGTACTCCTCACAGAGATTCCAAACTTCCCATCTTACGGCTATGTGTGCCTCAGCACCATAAGTGATGACCGCCACCACTTTCTATTTGAAAAATGTTACAATCGGGGCTAAAGAAAACTTCCCATATCTGCGATGTAGGCAAATCTCTTGATTTGTCAGGGCCACTAGTTTTTCCCGGATCAGAGTATAATGTGCCTGTTCGTTGCAGTTTTTGTTAATCATTATCCCCAGGTACAGTGTCGTTTCCACTTCCTTCAATTTTTCGTTTTCCAATGATCATGTCACAGTTTTTCCTGCCAATTTTCTTCCCATGCCAGATTTCATGGTTAGGATCATAGATTTCTTGACGTTCATCTTCATGCTATTTTCTTTTAGATATTTATTGAAGGTCTCAATCCGTCTTTGTAGGCCTATTGGTGTTTGGTCTATAAATACCGCATCATCGGCATATAACATCCACGGTATCTCTTTTCCATTTATTTTTGGCGAGAATGCACGAATCTTGTCTTGGAACCATTTCTCTTCTGAGACTTGATTAATACCTATGGCTATAGATTGAGGTCTCTGTCATTGAGTAAGTCCCGTGTACCTCTTGCGTTGTTAGTAGATATTGTGGCTAGCATTTTTTCGGCATCCCTTTGCATTCTTAGGTAGCTAGTTTGTCGCAACCAGTTCTTATAGGTTTGTTGACTTTTCCTCAGGAGTTCATATCTTTCTGTACTGGTATTCTTTTTTATGAGTTTCTGTTCTGATCTATATTGTTTCCTCCTAGCCACTAGCTGTTCATCATACGCATGTTTTTTCTTATTATGCTTACTTTGGGTAGGGTTATACTTAACCGCATAGGCTTCCAGAAGCCATTTGTAATCAACCAGCTCTTCATTTTTGGTTATAGCTTCTTTATATCCTTATACTAGTTTTGGGATTGCTTGCATGTTTATTCTCAAGCGATTACTTCCCCGTGAAACCTCAGTTTCCATTGATCTTTCGCTCTCTCTGTTAGTTCTTATTTCCCAGGCGAGTTCGATGGCTAACAGACAAAGCAGTAATCTAGGCATGCTCCTGATTTCCCACTGTGCCAAGTGTTAGCCCCCTGCAGATCTCCCTTTGTCTGTCCATTTAACATCTTCATCTCACGGATTCTCATTTCCTTCATCCATGTTTTTTCTTTTCCTAGAAGATGTTCTATTACTTTGATTTTACCATCTTTGTCCCGCAGTTTGATGTTTAAGTCGCCATTTAATAATATCAGCTGGTCAATTTACTCTGTCATGGATTTATCAATTACATCCATGATTGATTTTAGAAAGATCGCCTGTCCTGGCATATTCTCACTCCAGTAGATGTTAAACAAGATCATTTGTTTCAGGCCTTTCGAGTCTTCTGCTTCAGATGTTACTTTGAGCATTTGTACATATGGGTTTGGTGTCAGATGTTCTAATACTTTTAGTGGACATTCCAGTTTATTTAGTATCATGAGACCGCCAATTGGTCTTCCCTTGGGTCCCTTTCTAGCCGGGTTGGTATAAACTTCATAGCCCTCGCATATTGGAGGTTCACGCAACCATGATTCCTATATTGAAATGAGGCATATTTTGCCAAGAAGGAGCTGTCATTTGAGAGCAGGTGTTTGAATCCTCTTGTGTTCCACGAAGCACAGAGGATCGACTTCTGCTCGTTCTCCTTACTCTATTGTTTCTTCTTAGAATTCAAGGCATTTGCCATGCATGACCAATCCTTTCCCTGGCTGTCTGCCTTAGTTGGCTTACTCTTTGTTTTCCTTGGATTTTCAGAATTGTCCACTGTGAACCTCAGGGTTTTCAGTGTCTCCTTACTTTTTTTAGTTGTTAAAGGGTTTTCTTTCTGATTTTCTTCCTCTTCTTTACCTTTTTCATTCTTTTTTTTCTGTGTTTCAGCATCTGGTCTATTTTTTATGTACATTTTCCCAGTGTCTGTAACTCTAGTTCTTACTGAAATCTCCTCCTTTGATTGCTTTCTTTGTCCCGTTTGAGCTTTTTCTTTTATTTGCCTAGAGTCATCATCCAAATCCTCCAACAGGAACCCCCTTTTTTTAGAATATCAGTCGCCTCCAAGAGTTTCCGCTTTATCTTCTTGGACGTCAAGTGCAAGATGACTTGATCAACCTCTGTTCCCTTGGGAATTCGACTATTTTTATATCCTCAGTCGATATCATCCGTGGTGGTAGGACTTGGTTACAGAGCTCCATCACATAGCTCCTGTTTAATATCACACTTCTTGGTCCTTTTACAGCTGTTTCTAGTTTTACATAGCATCCTTTAAATAAAATGGATTTCTTTGGTGGTGATGTTAGCGGTAACACTTCCCTTTTCTTAGCTTCAGTGTGCTTTTTTTTTGTTTATCATTTAGTTGTTTAAGTCAGGGGCTGTCCTGAGTCTTTCGTTCTATCCTCCCTTTGTTCACCTGTTCTTTTCTTTTTTGTTCCAACATCTTAAATTTGGTGGACTCCTGGTCTGAATCCCATTCACTTTCAAATGGTCCCGATCATCTTCCTATTTCCCTGCTTGTTTTTTTTTCCCCTTTTCATTCGGTATTCTTATGATCTCCTTCCCATTTTGGTGGGTCAAGTCCTCCAACGTAGCCCCTGAAAAAATTGCAAAGGAGGATAGTTCCGATTGAGCTGAGATTGGTTGTTTGGCTGGAATGCCTTTATCCTTTCCCTTTATTCCGGATGGGATCAGAATCACATCATCCAGATGTTGCTCCTTTTGTTAAGAGGGGACGGTTGCACCCTGTTTCAATTTTATTGGGCCATTTCTTTCTTTAGGTTTTGTATCAGTCCAATCGCCCTTGTTCTTTTGGCTCTTATGTTTATGGACACTTCTCATCCATTTGCAGACCTCCAGGACTGCTTCCATCAGCAGGGATTTATCGGTCGCATCTCGCCTAGCCAGATCACTTAGGCGAGATTGCCAAATTTGGGTTAATTCTGCTTCTTTATTTAAGCTCTGCAGAGAGGAAGTCATTTCAATATGCTCCATGTCTTTTTCTCTTTCAATTTTACAGGTCTCGGTTATTACCCGTAGGATTTGTTTGTTCCATAATTCTCCTGAAAGCCTGTTTGTATCTTCCAAGATTAAAGAGCTGGTTATGTTCCTTTCTGTTTGTTCCTTCCCCACTGCTGCTTTTGTCGTGAGGTCTTCCAGAATCTCAGCTGGTAAGATTAAGTTACTCTCATCCAAGGCTGGCGTTTGGGTCCCCTTCCTTGCTGTCTTATTCCCCCGATATTTGATCGGAGGTGTGGCAGGATCCTCGACCAGAGAGGAAGAGCTCCCTTTGGCTTGTTCTTTATCCAGAGCGGCCATTCTCTCATTTATCAGACAGAAGCTCTGTCAGTATGGAAATGTCTTGCAAGATTTTGTTTGCAAGACATGAATTGCTCAGGCTTGCTGGTGCAATATCTGATGTTCCATTGGTATTCATTCTTCCTAATGGAATCACACTCCCCATGTGGGGCCTGGAATGTTCAGCATCATACCCAACAGTATGGATTACTTTGTTTGCTTCATTGAGGGTATTTATGAATCGACTCCCTTTTCCCTTTAGGGGATTTGCAACCAGTGAACTTTTCTTCATTATGGGGCTAGCCTTATTTTCCCTATACGGTTGGAAAATGTCTATAGTATCTTGGACTATCTTTGTTGGCGCTCTATAATCTGTCTTCTCACTCAGGTTGATGGGCTCCTGTAGGACTTCTTCCATTCGTCCCAGTTCGATCACATCCCATTGGTCTCCTCTGTCCCATGATGCTTCTAATGATTGATGGTCATTTGTGAGGCTATCCATACCGCAGCTAGGCTCTAGTGTCAGTGGCCTTAATGTTTCATTTAGACTTGTGGCCATTCTTGTCTCAGACGTCAATTCCATTAGGTCTGTCCTTTCCACATCGTGAGACGGTGTGGTCAATTGTGGAATCTCCACTATTTCACCTGCATTCATGTTTGGGGGGTGCTGATCTTCTCTAAGGATGTCTAGAGACAGACCTGTTCTATTCAAAACCTCCATCTCCCCCACTGCAAGGCGTGTTACAATGACCTCACCCTCAGTTTGTAGGTTCCTCTGGTTGTTTAGAGTCTCTTCGAGTGGGTTGGCAGACACTAGGATGAGCTTCTTTGGTCATGCGTCGGTTCCCTGCACTAGGATAGGGTCCTCACTTAGTGCTATTTCATTGGGATCACTAATAGTTTGTTCAGCCACTTTCTCCTTGCAAGTAGGCTCAATAGCCATCTCAGCTAGTATAGCTATTGTAGGAGCTGGGGGTAGTTTTATGATTTCTCTTGCCGTGGGGATAGTACACGCCATGGGTAGTTCAGGAGAGTTTGGGGCCAACCACAAATTGTCACCTTTTTCTACTAACTACGGTTGATTTGATATTTCCATATCTGGCTGACTAGCTCCCACTGATAGACTTTTTTGTTTTTTTGTACAGAATGGTAGGCGACTCTGTTTTAGCGTAGCATTTCTCAAAGTTTGCTCCGGACTCCCATTCGCCTCTGGGAGTGAAGCAAATCTTTGCCTTACCTGCAGGCGGGTTCTTAATCCAGTCCCTTGTAGATCCCTTGATGCTGGGGTTGATTTCATGTTATCAAGGGCCTCTTCCTTGTGCTTCATCACAGTGACTTCCGGCAGCCAACAATTTAGAGATCCCGGCGAAGCCACAGCAAGCAGCCAAACAGCTTAACAGCTGACACAATCCTCTGTAACAATGCCCTTTGCGCGCCGGGCTTAGCGCCGCAAGGGTGTCTGGGAGGTGATTTTATTTCACTTCCTGCAGGCGTGGTAAGGGGCGGGCAGGGGGTGGAGCCAAACAGCGCAACGGCGCACGCTCCTGCACCGCGTCCTCCTCAGCAGCAAACCGCGTATCCCACAACACCTCCAAGTCCTCCGTAGGCTGGCAGATTAACAGAGGGCAGGTGAGGGGGGTCGCAGCCACAGCTTAACAGCTGACACAATCCTCTGCAACGATGCCCTTTGCGCGCCGGGCTAAGTCTTGGTCCTGCTAAATCTAGAAAACGAGTTCTAAAATCATACGAAGATATAGAAACAATAGCCAAACATGATCCCAACAGCCAAGACATTTTAAAAAACAATTTGCTGGACACATACTACCCAAACAGAAGTACCACTTTGTCGATACCACATAGCCCAAAACTTCACATACAAAAATAATATAAAACCTGATGAAAAAAAAAGGTAAATACAGAGTGTCAAATTGTGAAGGCAGCTTAGTAAAACTCACCAAACCAAATTTAATTAATCATATCAAATTGTCATTAAAGACTCCTCAACATAAAGAACTATATTACACGTCCCTGCTACAACTCTGTAAACCATGGAGAAAAGAAGAAGAAATATTAGATAATTATGACTTCTATGAAGACGCTTTCAAACCAAATGAAAGCAGTATAACTGATGTAAACTTTGCACAGTACAAAACAATGCTGCACAATGAACAGCAACAGGCCCAACTAGATAAGGACACTCCTAACAGTAGTCAACCTTCTGTAACAGGAAGCCAAGAACCACTGGGAGAGCCACTAATAACAATTGAGGCAGAATTAGCTGACAGAAGTTTAAAACACCATGTGTCAGTATGAAGATAAAGAAGACATAACTATACTACAATCAAAACTAAACAATGAACAACGTAGCATTTTTGAAGAAGTAACAAAAGAAATTGCACATGGTGTGCAACATGAAAACAACGAATGCACCTGCCAAAATTACAAACCTATACTACTGTACGTCAGTGGTGAAGCTGGTTCTGGCAAAACATTCTTATTCAAAATCATCAGTAAATTCCTTCAACAATTAACAAACAACAAACTGTCAGCTGTTGTCACTGCCCCCACAGGTTTAGCTGCCTACAACATAGGCGGTGCCACTTTACACTGATTACTACTCCTGCCAGTAGAACACCAAAACAAATTAGACTATTACAAACTTTCTACAGAAGCTGCAATGGAACTACGCAGAGTATTAAAACAAATGAAAATGCTACTAATAGATGAAGTGAGCATGGTCTCCAACCTAATGTTGGCCTTGATTCACCTCAGATTACAAGAAGTACTCAAAACAATCTACGAAGAGCTCTTTGGAGGAAAACACATTTTTGTTTTCAGAGATCTTCTTCAATTAACACCAGTGAAAGGTGAGCCTATTTTTAAAACCTTAGGACACAAACTCTGCCGTAAACTGTTGGCAGCATTGGAAATGTCAACGTTTGGCAACATTTCCAATACAGAGAATTAACTGAACATATGCGGCAATCTGCAGATCTCCCTTATGCCAACATCTTAAACAGTATTAGAGTTGGTATATTATCTCAAGAAGCACAAACAATATTGAAAACCCGGCACATTCATGCACTTTATGGCCATAATGCATGTGCTACGGACGTTATGGAACAATTAGCCCACAAAAATGTAAATTGTATGGCCTTAATGCCACGCTTGCAAGCTGTTTCAAATTCAATGAAACAATGTTAAAAAAAGAAATGCAACCAATAATTGAAATTAGCGCCACAGACAAACTAGACATACATGGTATGACACTACCCATGTGTGAACAAGCCACAACGAGACTAAATAGTTTAGAAAATTCAATCTCCAACACAGCTGGATTGGAAAAAATATTAAAATTATCCTTAAATTGCAGAGTAATGCTTAAACGTAACCTTGATGTGGATCAAGGACTAGTTCATGGAGCACTGGGTACAATTGTTGGCTTTCAAAGATACCCACGTGACAACAACATTCAGTTTATCAATATTCTCTTTGACAAACTTTCAGAAGTGAAAAGTATAGGACACTCAACAGCTCAAATCCTTCTCTTCAAAGACATGTATGTACGAAGAGAACAATTTTCTGTAACTCTTGCATATGCAGTCACCATTCATAAATCACAAGGTCTTACCCTAGACAAAGCATTGATAGACATTGGTAACACAGTCTTTAAAGAAGGCATGAGCTACGTAGCACTATCACGCTTACGTACACTTGACGGTCTATTTCTAATCAACTTTGATGCAAGTAAAGTAAACGCTGATATTCCTTGCATCTCAGAATACAATAGACTTTGTTCATTATACACCCCCATCTAAAAACATATCCTATTCCACAAAAAGTAAAATGTTCTAAAAGAAAACTAAATCAAACAGAAATGCAATAGGATGTCACTGCAAATCCTCCATAGAGATTAAACGAAACTAATACTAAATCAAGTAACACAATCAAAAAATAACCTATTAGGGAAAGTAAACCAGATACTTCTTCAAAAAAGGAAGACAAACTCCAAAAATAGCACTCAGATACAGAACTGCCTGGTCCATTTAAACTTTAAAATGTAAATGGTGTAAGTTGCTACGCAAATGTAGCAATGAATATTCTATTTCAATTACCACCAATGGTTGACAACATTTACTTACACAGTACAGACCAATTATGTTTGCAAATGTTAGGACTTCATAGAAACGCAACAAACAATCCTGACAACACATATAGTGTTTATGGAATAAGACAGCAATTGGACTACTGTGCTGGAATGGTGAAATTCACTATAAACTCACAGAAAGATCCACAAGAATTTTTAATGTACTTACTACAAGTACTGGAAAACAAAAACATTTCTATAAATTAAATCTTCTAGGTTTCATACATGTGGAAACATACATGCACTCTGTGCAACAATATGAAACAAGAACAAAGCCCCAATGAGCGCTTTCTGTATGTATCAATACCTAATTGTGAATCCGTTCCATTTCAGCAACTTGTACAAAATGCAAACCATGGTAGATTATGTACTACCTGCAATTCAGATAATCGCTCCACCTTACTAATACAAACACATAGTAAATATGTAATACTAATGTTTCTATGTTACAATGCAAAAGGTACCAAAAAGGTACCAAAAAAACCTTCACAACAATAGGTATAATCTACCACACAGGAGCCACAACCAATGCAGGTCACTATACTGCACATATAAAGAAGAATTGTGGATGGTTCGAATGTAATTATAGTACCATTACTCTAAAGCAGAGATTACTTGCAAATCTTACAAACGCTTATTTAATCTTCTTAAAACCAAAATGTATTAACTAAACTGTACTTAAACATTAACTAAACTTGTATTAAAAAACTATAAACTGTTACAATATGCCAACAGCTATATAACTGCCCCAAGATTCTACAACAACTAAACAGATAAATGAATACCACTAAATTATATTAAAAAAAATAAACAGTTAGAATACGCCAACTGGTTTATAACTACCCCAAGATTTTCAATAACCAAACAGATAAATCAATACCACTACAGTATAACAAAAAATAGACAGTTTGAATATGTCAAATGGTATCTAACTAACCCAAAATTTTACAATATCCAAATAGATAAATCAATACCACTTCATTATAACAATGTTACTGTTAGAATATGTCAACAGGTATCTTGCTCCAAAAATCTGCAACAAGCCCATATATAGAGCATTAGACAGAAACAACAAGTGAACACTGAAAACAAAAAAAACAGATAGACTTTTTTTTTTTTTAATCCAACATGGATTTTCTTTTCTCCCACAGACCCAATGATTTTAGCAACAAACACAGAAACTGGGCAAATTGCACAGTACACTGGTTTGTAATCTACTAAATATGAGGTTAACAAAGAAAAAAATGTTGATTATTCAATGTTATAAGTTGTTACAAAATACCAATACTAACATGATCTTTTCTTTTATCACAGAAATAAACAAGAAATACATGTAATACAGTTACTAAACCAAACAGTAAGTATATTATATTAAGTATAACCATCACAGCAAATCACACCCATAGTGACTTATAACTTTGCTGCCTATAAATTTGATCTTGTCCATGCACCCAAGACTATAGGCCCTGCCCACAACCACCACAGCATATCACACCCATAGTGGATTATAACTTTGTTGCTTATAAATGTGTTCTTGGATCCCAAAGTTATAAACCACTATGGGTGTGATATGCTGCGGTAGTTGTGGCCAGGGCATAGAGTCTTGGGTGCATGGACATATGGCCATGCACCATGGCAGCATATCACACCCATAGAATTAAACATTTCAACTATGCCATATGGACACATTTAATGTCCGCGGACATTATGAGTGTCCTTAGAACAGTTTCAACTTGCCTACGAACAGTACAGACAGACATAGCGTCCTCAGGACACCCTAATTTCGTTTATTTATGAACATCCCAGGACACATACAGGGTAATTCATAGAATTTCGCAGAAAAGTGTCGCAAGCGGCTGGCGCAGAGTGTCCGCGTGCGATTGTCTGCGCCAGGCACGTGCGCTAAAACCGATTTCCGCGCACAGCGTATTCATGGATTTTAGGCTCCCAAACCAGCCGTGGTGCAGAGAATCGCAGCGACCCTGCAGCATCGCCAGTAACGCCCCCAAGAACGCCCTCGCGCAAGGAAAAGCCATCAAAATTGCTAAATCATCGCAAAGGGCTGCGCTAACCCTGGACCAGTTCACCGGGCTGGCAAACAGCAAACGGCAAGCGGGGAACGTGTATTTCAGGGGTGCGCGGGACGTTCCACACGCGATTGGCCCCGTGCAAGCAGGGTACGTGTATTTCAGGGGTGCGCGGGAAGTTCCACACGCGATTTCAACAGGGTATGTGTATTTCAGGGGTGCGCGGGAAGTTCCACACGCAATTGTCCCAGTGCGAGCAGGGTACGTGTATTCCATGGGTGCGCGGGAAGTTCCACACGCGATTGGCCCCGTGCAAGCAGGGTACGTGTATTTCAAGGGTGCGCGGGAAGTTCCACACGCGATTTCATCAGGGTACGTGTATTTCAGGGGTGCGCGGGAAGTTCCACACACGATTGTCCCAGTGCGAGCAGGGTACGTGTATTCCATGGGTGCGCGGGAAGTTCCACACGCGATTTCAGCAGGGTACGTGTATTTCAGGGCTGCGCGGGAAGTTCCACACGCGAATGG
This sequence comes from Ambystoma mexicanum, assembly GCF_040938575.1. Taxonomy (NCBI): domain Eukaryota; kingdom Metazoa; phylum Chordata; class Amphibia; order Caudata; family Ambystomatidae; genus Ambystoma; species Ambystoma mexicanum. The sequence goes on from NC_090930.1 coordinate 625,797,504, forward strand.
GCCGGTGCGAGCAGGGTACGTGTATTCCATGGGTGCGCGGGAAGTTCCACACGCGATTTCATCAGGGTACATGTATTTCAGGGGTGCGTGGGAAGTTCCACACGCGATTGTCCCAGTGCGAGCAGGGTACGTGTATTTCAGGGGTGCGCGGGAAGTTCCACACGCGATTGGCCCCGTGCAAGCAGGGTACGTGTATTTCAGGGGTGCGCGGGAAGTTCCACACGCGATTGGCCCCGTGCAAGCAGGGTATGTGTATTTCAGGGGTTCTGGGGAGTACTACACGTGAATTGGCCG